>NC_056579.1:23553698-23873698 GCF_018340385.1 Cyprinus carpio | reverse complement strand
TTTTTGAAAGAAATTAAAACTTATTCAGCAAGGATGTGTTCAATTGTTAAGAAGTGACAGCAAAGATTTATATTGTTAGAAAATATTTATATTTTGAATAAATGCTGTTCTTTTGAACAGCATTAATAATTCTAATAATAAATCAGCATATTAGAAGGAGTTCTGAAAGATCATGTGACACTTTATTAGAGTAATGGCTGATGGAAATTCAGCTTTGCATCGCAGAAATAAATTATATTTTAAAGGATATTAAAATAGAAACCATTATTTTATATTGTTTATGATGAGTTCTGTTAGTGTTTTTTGTTTTTTTTTTCTGTATTTTTGATCAAATAGATGCAGCCTTGATGAGCATAAGAGACTTCTTTAAAAAACATTACAAGTCTTACTGATCCCAAACTTTTGACCGGTAGTGTGTGTGTGTGAATATATATACATACATATATATATATATATATATATACATTACAAGTCTTACTGATCCCAAACTTTTGTATGTTTGTATATATATATATATATATATATATGCAAAAGACAAGAATTTTACAAGTAGTCTCTTTGCACTGTAGGTATATAATGCAAAAACACAACCAGAAGGTGGTGTCAGAGATCACAACTGATAATTGGCTACCCAGTCTACCCAGTTAAGAAAGCTCAGAATGTAAATCAGACCTATCCAACAACCACTGCTGAAAAAAAAGATTATGAAACCCATAATAGGACAACAGAAGCCAATGTCCTATATATTAAATATTCTATTGCATCTGGTGGTCTTATTAAAAAAATCCCTGTCACCCTTTGTACTGAGATTTACATAAGACGTTTACATTGACAGGGGAAATGATGTTGATTAATGTGTCATGAAATCATGACAGTGTATTCAGCCATGCTGCGCTCCCCAAAAATGAAGCTATCTCTTCTTTCTCGCTTGGCAACTGTAGCTTGTTCTTTACTGTTAATGTGTTTAGAGTAACTAGACATCAGAAAAGTGCCGGATGTGAATCTGTATGTGTGAGAAAGTATATGTGCATATTTACACATGCATAGAAACGTAATTTGTCTGTTGTTCACTGTGCGATGGGTAGAGTTGATGTATTTTGAGTGTTTTTTTTTTTTTTGTCTGTACAACTGTAAAAAAGAGAAAAAATGACATAATTTAAAAGTATGAGTGATAAGCATGGTCCTTGAGTTTGGGAACATGCTGCTTTCGTTTATCAGATGCCATAATGATGCTGAAAAGAAAGATGTGAACGTCATTGCCATTAGAAAATGTCCTATTCATAATTTCCCAATGGCGACAGTAATGTAATAAAAATTAAAATAACAATTTGTGTCAATGAAATACTTCAAACACATCACACAAAAACAAATCCAATACATTATATTATTTAAATGAAGTGACAGTTCAGTTGCTGATGCTTTTACTATATTTATATTTTAAAATAAAAGAATAAAAGAGACCTTTAATTTAATAAATTGTTTTAATATAGCATTTAAATTTTAATTGAATTTTTAATAGCATTTAATATTTTTAATTTATTTTTACTGAAGGTTCATGAATACAAATTAAGTTACAGGTTACAAGTGCCATTGAGTATTCTGGGGGGTAACACATTACAAGTAATGCAAGCTATGTGATCAGATTACTTTTTCAAGTAACTAGTAAAGTAATGCATTACTTTTAAATTTACAATAAAATATCTGAGTTACTTTTTCAATTAAGTAATGCATTCAGGGTACCTTGTTTTCCAATTTAGTCCTTGACAGCTCTCCTGTCCCCGTGTTGAGAGAAAACGGGGGTTTCCTTCAGCCTGAGGCTCATTCATTTCACTTTTGGTGTGAGAGAGCATCTACAGTTTCTTATTAAGTTTGTTACATTACAGGGCCATTACAGTTGGTTACTAAAATTAAATAAACAAGCACAGCTCAGGCGACAAAAAAAGTAACATAATGCATTACTTTCCATAAAAAGTAATGAAATTAGTTACTTTTTATGGAGTAACACAATATTATAATGCATTCTTTTAAAAGTAGGCTAACTTTGCCCAACACTGTAACAGAAGTAGAAGTGAACTGAATTTGTCAATGCATACTCATAAATATTTATATTATCGACAGTAGCTTGGAGAAGGTTAATCTCGCATCATACTAGAAAATTAAAAGTATAAAACTACACTCACTTCATCAGAAGAATCAACTTCACTGAAGCTTTGGGGGTTTAGTTCATGTAGTGACTCACTTTACCAGCAGATGGCGCAATGCGCAGTCCTGGAAAACCAGTAGATTAAAAAGAAAGGAAGAAAAACACCTCCACATTTTCCATCTGACCATAAGTGCACAAATGAATGTCATATCATTAGTATGTAATGAAATACAAATGTTTGCAAGACTGGGGGAGAGTCTGAGGAAGTGAACGCGCGAGCTCCGGTGGGTGTGGCTTGGCTCACCTGAGTGACGTAGTGAGATACAGAAGAGGCGTAGGCTCAGGAATTCGTTGAAGTTCTGCTAAAAATATAGTATGTTCAGGATCCGTGCAGGGACATCTGACATCTGTTCCTTTTTAAAATCACTGTGCGTGTGATATTAGCCGGGTAAGTCAATCCAGTATTTATGTATGACCTTTAAACGGACTGAGGGTGCTCTTGTTTTGATAACTAGTTGATCTGGGCATGAAATGCAGTTACAGTGAGGTGTTTATCCAGATAACTAAGATCAGTTATAGGTTAAAATGTTCCTGCAAGTTTTATCCAACAGTTCAAGCAAGCTGCCCAAGAAAATAAAACTTTTTATAATAATAACAGTTCAGACTTTTATTATTATTATTATTATTTTAAATATTATAGCATGGATTTATAATAAACTGTAAATATAAGCTTTATGTTTTGACCCCTGTAATGTGCGGAAATCTAGTGTTGTAGTGTCACATCTGCACTCTTAAAAATAAAGTTTTTTTTTTGTTTGTTTTTGTTTTTAGAGTGAAGTAACTCTGTTGCCCAACTGGCCTTTTTTTTTTTTTTTTTTTTTTTTTTGTGAATAATTATGTGAGTATTATACGAAACGTAACGTGTTCGTGAATGTGTGCACCTGTTTCCCTGATCACGGGACATTACAAACAGGTGTGAGATTGGGCTCCCGGAATAATAACAGGCAGCAGTAGCGGCAGTGGAAGTGTCGTGCTTGTGGCAATGCTGAAAAAATGTATAACAATATAATTAAAACAGATGGAGCTGCGTGCAGCGCTTTACCTTCCGGATTTTTTTTACATCGCATGAGAGCAGGGAGACTTAGAGGAGATGAGTTATCTGTTATGCTGCATCCTAAAATATATACACCATTAACCACGCTGGTATAGTAAATGATGTCTATTTCATAACAACTCTGATTGTCCTGATTATTATTATTATTATTTTTAAATTATTTTTTTAATAATAATTATAATTTTACTGTTGCTGTAGTGTTGATTTTATTGTTATTCGTAATTGATTAATTTTGCAACATTGACAGTTTCATAATTTAGTAATTTTATTGGATTGTGTTATTTTTCTGTTTATTAATGTAAAGCTGCTTTGAAACAATCTGTGTTATATTAAGGGCTATCTAAATAAATGTGGCTTCATATATACTTTGCAGTTGCTTATAGTAGTATTTATGATGGCGTTTATAATTTATGCTGATTTGAATTTCAAAAGAAAAAAATGGTGTGCACTCCTATTTTTTATTTTAATTAAATGTATTTTTATATATGGCAAAAAAAAGAACATACTTTTTTTCAGTTTTACTGCAAGTGCAATACAATAAAGAATTACAGTAATGAGATAAAAACAATCCCTATTGGGAATAATGGAATTACAAAATTATTTTTAACACAAGATGATTAAAATAGTGTCCCAATACAAAAACAACAACAACACAACCTATGGTTCATTTTTTTTTATTTATGCAATATTGGATTCTTTTGATTTTGGAGTGAAATGTGAGCTGGACATGTTTTTTTTTTTATTTTTTTTTTATTATCTTTAGGTGATAATGTCATTATACTAGCAAAGTCTAGAACATAATAACTTTCCCTTGAGCTTCACTGAGTGCTTTGTTGATGAGTTGAAAGAGGTGGTGAATAGTTTCTTCAAAGGCATTGTAAATGCATCAGATGCTTTGTTCACCTCCAGTGCACTTGACCTCCCTTCTCTTCTGTTGAGATCATTTACAATGAAAAGACTTCCACCTTTATGATTTCAAATGACATTCGATCAGAATTGCAGCTGAGTAGTCGGTCACTCCACCCATCTCTGTTGTAACAGGTTAGTGCTGTGGTCTGCTGGTGACCCCAACCTGATGTTCTTCTAGTGACGACCGCTTTCCTCCAGCCGAAGGCGCCATGTCTCACAGAAATCCCCATGGCTCCACGGGTGACCAGTCTCTCCTTCTTCCAGAGAGCCGTTTCAGCTCAGTCCTTCAGCTGGACCAGCCGTCTGGACGTTCGTCCTCGAGCATCGACCTGTCCAGAGTGGACTCCCCAGAGGATGAGCGGAGAGCTGTAGTGCTCAGCACCCAGAGCGAAGCCGCTCGCAGGCTGGGCGCTCGACAGCTCATCCCTAAGAACCTGGCTGTGAGCAGCCGCCCAAGAAACCGCCACCACACCACCGTGGTGACCCTGCCCACAGACCTCTCCTGGGAGGACTATGACAGTGATTCGGGCGCTGGGTTTTCGATGAGGAGAAATCGCAGGAATAAATCGTACCGTGCTGCCGTCACTAGTCTGAATCTTGACGCTTTACCAAGCGAGCTCCAAACAGAAGTGCTGACACCGGTCAGCGAAGAGAAGACAGCCAACCAAAAGCAAGCACAGAAATCTGGACGGAAGGCAAGTGTCTTGATTTGTAGTTTGTTCAAACTTTGTTGTATACAACATTATTGCAATGTAAAATATGTTGTGATTGTTAAAATTTTAACGCATGTTTTTATATATCAGGCCATCAGTAATATGTTCATAGACTAATACTGTAGTATCTTTAGTATTTCATTTAGTATTTAGACTTTGATTCGTGACATAATCATAAATGAATACTGAAGTGTGTAGTAAATATGAGACATTGAAGCTGTTGGTGTGAGTGACACTGGTTCAGTTCAGGCCTGCACCGTGTCCCGACCCTATTCCTAATATCTCTCCCTCAGCGTTCCTTTCAGCTCCATTCTGTTCTTTCGGTATATGATTAATTAGTAGTATATTTTTTCAATATTATTAGTATTATAAGAGGTTTTTTTGAAATATCGGGGTGTTTTTGTGTGGTGTGATCTGTTTATTAATGGAGTTTTTCTCAACGTGTCACCTATCCAAGAACCTTTTTTCAGCCTGTGGAGATAAAGTAAATATTAATATCACATTTTCAGATGTATTTATGTTGTTTCCTTACAGAGAACATTGGGGAGGATCAGGAACAGGAAGGAAACTGGCTCATTCAAAGATGGTTTGTTATTCAACATTGTTCCTAAAATGTTTTGTTGCAATGCATAATATAGTATACTATATAGTATTTTTTTTCTTTCCTTTATTTAAAGAAACAGGGACAGCATACAATAAACATTAACCTCAAAGGGAGAGATGCATAGTACCGGGTTTTAGCTCAAGAGCTAATTTTCACCCGTAGTCCCTGGGCAGGCTGATGTTAAGCTACAATATATAAAACATACATGAGTAATAAGATTTATACTTGCCCAAAAAAAAAAAAAATTGTACAAAAGTTCATGTTCACACCTTTCATATACTTAGACCTTAGAACACACACTTACACACATGTATACATATATCTGGTCACATGTGGGGACAAATTTGATTTGATAAAAGCCATTTCTTTGCTTGGCGTGTGAATGTGTAAGAATTTGTGCTTTTTTTTAACTCTGTAGGCAACATATTCCACTGATGAGCGGCCATACAAGAAAAAGCAGAGTTTCCAAATACTGTCCTGCGTTTAGAGATCCTGCATTCACCTCGCACTGTAGATCTTGTGGCTCGAGCTGTTGTTTCAGAGCCCAAAGATATGAATTCTTTTAGTGGAGGAGCAGCGTTGTCATAAAGGATCTTATACATCAAACACAGATTGGTGTGAATTATCAGATTTTCAAAGCTGAGAAATTGGTATTTTACAAGAATATGACAGTGATGGAATCGTCTGCTTTTCTTATCGTGAATCTTTAGAGAGCTTTTATATAATGACTCAAGTGGCTTGAGGGCAGTTTTAGTAGCCTGTGACCAACTTGTCATACAATATAGAAAATGAGGAACAATCATTGCATTTAGATAGGCCCCTGAGGCCTCGATTGTAAAGGAATTTCGAATGTATCTGAACTGTGCCATATTAAATTTAAATATTCATCCATCCATCCAAGCTGATAGCGTTATGAACTTCCCAAGTGACTTGATGAACTGTATATACCTCAGAAAACTATGCATGCAGTCCCATTAGTTAATATTAGTTAAATAAACATTTAAAATGAAATAAGCATTAAAAAATACATTGTTAGTTCATGTTAACTCAGGTCCATTAAATTTTTAATTAACTACTACAACGTTTGTTTGATTTGAGTAACGTATTAATAGAAGTTTAACATATAAATGTTTTAGAAGTATTTTAACTTATGTAATTAACAAATGGAACACTACTGTCATTTTGAATCTAATTAGATTTTTGGGTAAAGTAAGATGGAATGTTATTCCCTCAAAGATTGTTGTAGAGGTCCAAAACTGGTATTATATAAACTACAGCAGGTTGAAAGTTGTTCATCGTCGTCTTACAGAGCCGCGGTTTTATCAGGAGATCAAGGAGCGAGGCCTGAACGCCAGCAGCCTGAACACAGAGGAGGATGAGTGCTCGCTGACCGAGCCACCGGAGGAGAATCAGGGCATCGTGGTGAAGAACTACAGAGCAGCGTACATGACATGGAGTCAACTACCGAAGGTGAGGAGGACCAAATCCCTGCTGAAGGGTCACTCGCTTGAGATCAGCCTCTGAGAGATCGACGTTTAGAGACTTAACCAATTTCATGAATTATTTCAACTTAGGACATAGATGCAGTGCATTTATTACATTAAAAATATTAATTTATATATATATATATATATATATATATATATAAAACAATATATATATATATATATATATAAAATATATGGGTCAAAGACGAAAAAGGGTTTAAGCATGAAAACAATAAGTGTAATAATGCTTTAAGTGGTTGTTGTTTTTTCTCTTTAATTTAATTGCAATTTTGTTTTTGTTTTTCTGAGCAAAAAAATAAACATACATTTCTCCCTGATTTACAGAAGAGACCCACTCAAATGTAATTCAGTGTAACAATCTTGTCAGGCATATTTACAACAAAAATCAATTTATGACATATTAAAAGCCTAATTACTTTCACCCAGAATACTAATTAGTTGTAATTTTACATTTTTTACATTTGGCACTATCCTAGGTTTTGCCCACTTGTCAGTAAGAATTGTTTACTCATTTGAAATGCAATCAAATGTAATATGCTTCCTTATTCTTTTATATATTTTAATATGTAAATGTCAGAATAAGCATGTTGTTGGAATTTCTACATAAATATTCTGTTGCACTGAATGACAATGTAACATTATTTCAACCAAATTTTGACATTTTATTCTCCAAATATTTATTTGAAACCTTAAAGGTAGACACTTTACTTACATTTAATGTGCTTTCTATGGACACAAAATCACTCTTGTAAATTTCTTTTGAAGCGTACATCTTAATGTCTTTGACCCATTTATATTTATAAAAGAGTGTTGTTGATTCTTACTAAGTACATTTATTGTCATATTTCAAACTTAGGTTAAGGATTTGGGCGTCTTAGATATCATCTCCCCTGAAGAACGCAAAAGACAAGAAGTGAGTCTATTAGCATCTTCCCTTGTTATACACACACATACACTACTGGTCAAAAGTATGGAATAATTCAGGTCTTTTTAAGATTTATTTATCAAAAAACACTAATATTGTGAAATATAAATAATATTCTGATTAATATTTTAATATGTAGTTTATTCATGTGATGGCAAAGCTGAAATAATTCCGATATGTTGATTTGGTGCTCTTATTAATAATGTTTGTTATTAGCAGCATATTATAATAATTTCTTAAGGATCATTTGACACTGAAGCCTGAATTCAGCTTTGCCATGACAGGAACAAATTATATTTTAAAATCTATTCAAATAGAAATTACAATACTATTTCACAATATTACTCTCTCTGTCTCTGATTAATTTTTTAATGCTAAAATATATTGATATATAAAAGAATTTTGATACTTTGCCTGTCAAACATTAGTATCACATGCTGATAGTTCATGTGATGAGCTGCACCTGTGGTTACTCTGCTAGTGTGAACGCACCCATGCATTCAATAAAAATGACTTAAAAGTGAAATCAGTTCTTGTCACATAGCTCATACTTCTCAATTTGCATGTGACACTAGCTTTGATGTGTTGTTGTTCACTATACGCAGTTTTTATTAATATTGTTGGTTGATGAGCAACAGAGAAGATTTTTTTTGATTTGCTTTATTTGGCACACTCAGTTCCTGTAGCACTTCTACTAATGAGCTAATCGCCGGTACATGTGTGTTCAAACCTGAATTGTACAGTAAACACAATTCAGGAATCATGCTTGAGTTGAGAAAAGCTGATCTAATGCAACAAGACATTGTAAGTGTATCCAAATGTTTTCACGGCCATTATGTCAGACTGGCACGAGTAAATGAAGATCATGTAGTCATTGTCAGAAGGCTGTAGTGTTGATATGAGCGCACTCAAACGGCTGTGTAAATACTAAAGTGCACACTCACACCCAGACACACCCACACATCTGACTCTTACCTGATCATTTGTTCCACCTGCCGCTTTTAATGAGGCTGCATTGTGGTTTTTCTTGGAAAGGCCATTCATTCCTAAAGCTTGTTTGTGCCAGTTACTTTAAAGCATGTCTTACAATAAATGATTTACTGACACAAAAGGCCTTTTCAGGAGAGAAAAAGAGGAGTACGCCAGATCTCTGATAGTTGTTATAGATATACTGTATGTGATATTGTGGTCTTAACATATGGTTAGAGTCGTGCTGTAAGTCTGTGTGATTTCATTGTCCACTGGGTGAAGATTACAAGTCTGACACTTAGAAAAGTAATGGCACACTTCTCCTTAAGCCACATGACCCGAGGTGCATCTAAGCACAAATGGGGTGGAACAGGTAGTTCATAGTTCTTGATGTCACATTAAAGGTATTTTTTCTTTTTTTTTCTTTCTCAGATTAGTGTTTTGGTTGCATTATTTTTAATTTATTTATTTTTTTAAAGTTCATGACGTCAATCCATCAGTTGTGCTCAAGCAATAAGAGGGTTTCCTTGTAATAATGAGTTCAGATCACTTCTACATGGCACTATTCATTAAAAACGTTGGAAAAGAAATGCATTCGTTTTTTTTTTTTAACCATTTTGATACTCCACAAGTCACATTGTATCTGTTTTTGTTTTGTTTGTTTTTTTGCTTTGCTTTGCAGGCCATCTTTGAAATCATGACGTCAGAATATTCCTACCTGCACAGTTTAAGCATCCTGGTGTCTCATTTTAAGGATAGTACAGATTTGAAAAAGACAATGACAACAACAGAACACCATCACCTGTTCTCCAACATATCTGTCATCCAGGACGTCAGCAAACGGTACAAACATTCACTCATGCTCTACATTTTAATACGGATCAAACTGTACAAAGATCCTCTTTTGTTATGAATTCTAATAAGGATCATGATATGCCATTCATTAAAAAATGAAATCTAGAAAATATATTTTAGTGGGTTTTCAGAAGTATATGTTCACACTATGTGAAGTTAATGAATGAAAAGTATTAGTTATGCACATTTCTGTTGAAACTGTGAAACGGATGTAAACATTGTAAAATATGACAAGCAGAGTGTAACTTATTTATAGATGAAAAAATTCTAATTTGTCTAAATATGTTATTAACAACTTGAGGTTATGCATGAAAGGACAAAACTCTGTGAATGATGTGTGATCCAATTTGTTTTAAGAAATCAGTACAGTCTAGCTTTCTGTGCATATGCAGAATTTATCAAATCATTATCAGTGTTATTTTTTTCAAGCATGAGGTGGTCACACAAGACTTTGAGCACACAACATTTCTTTGAGTGGTCCTTGATACAGTCTTCTCCACTTTCTGCAATGATACAAACCTGCAACTTTAAAATTTGTGTTTTTAATTCAGCTAAGAGCTCACACTGAAATTAATCACAGGTCAAAGAATTCACCAAACTTGAACTCTGGAAGGCAGTGAAATGTGAATTAAGCTTGCGTTTCTGGTCTCCAGCTGGTGCATACATAGGAATGGAATGCAAAATGTAGTCTGACCGCCCCTTTAAATGCAAAGCCTCGTAGATAAACTACTGATATTAGAAAGAAGTTTTTATGCAAATCAAGAGATTTCAGTTATAGTAATTTAATTTATTTGATTTGCGCACGTCACTTTTATCTGTGACAGTCAGACAAGTTGCAAGTTAAACTGTGGATCATGTCGCAGCTCCAACTGGCCAGGGTTGCCAGGTCTGGATAACAAAACTACCCCAATCGCGTTCTGGGGGAAATTGGCTATCAAAATCGCTCCAAAATCTCACTAAAAAAAAACTAAAACAACCTGTGGCAACAGAATAAAAGAAGCCCAGATCTGCAGGACTTGGCAAAACTGCAACTGCCCAATATTATTTCCTCAGTACTTTGGTGCTTGATGTGTGCTAGACCATATAGTGCATGACCGCTGTAGATACAAAAATACTGTGTCTTATAATGTATCATTAATAGTGGAATTACGGGTCCAGCTCCTTTTTGAGCCAAATTTAATATGAGATGAAAAAGCTGGATGCAAGATCACACATGAGTTTTCAGCAGATGACTGCAGTATCTGCACTGCTGGACGTGTTCAGACTCGCTGGTTAAACTGGTTAAGCAGCTTGCCGCTGCCTGGATTCATGTTCCTCAAAACAGGGGCTTTCACACATTTACAATGACAAATTATACCTGTGTCTCAGAAACTGTGAATGCGTGGTTCTTCTGGAGACACGAAGTGGTGTGGCTCTAAAATAATCTGAAGTATAGTGGCTCTAATATATGTTAAAGCTTTCAGAGCATGTTGTGTCATGTGGTTTGGTCTTGTTTATGAAGCAAGCACACTAAATGAGCTGCAGTGTGGGAGTGAGGCTGGGAGTTGCCGTTAGGGCTGGGAAATAACAGACTCTAAATTTTCTGTTTGATAGGAGCTTATGGAGAAAAAGGCATGTCATTTGTGAAAATGTGGTGTTAAAGTTGACCAGCGGTGAATCTGTACTGTTAGGAGAAATCCATTCTTCTCAAACTAAGGTGAACCGATTTCTGAAATGGAAACCAGAGACATTTTCTAGAGTTCAAAGTATAGAAAGTGAAAGTGACATACAGTCAAGTATGGTGACCCATACTCAGAATTCGTGCTCTGCTTTTAACCCATCCAAAGTGCACACATACAGCAGTGAACACACACACACACCGTGAACACACACCCGGAGCAGTGTGTTGAAATTGAAATCTCCAAATCACTAAAAATCACAGTAAGGGTGTGTGAGACCTAGTGACAGTCCAGAAAATTAGAGATATGATGCATGCCTTCCATTAATGTATCATTGTATTTTAAAATGCTGTTAAACTGATAAATAAAGTGTGAGCAGCAGAGAGTTACGTGATGGTTTTGCGCCCCCTGGTGGTTTGTTCAAGTCAGATGGCGCTGTTTACATCCTAGTATTTCCTTTTGTCAGCTGCCTAAAAGAAATAATCAAATACATGTCCACTGCACTGATCATTTTACCTTTTTATTCTTAAATGGGGAATTATTTAGACATTGTTTGCAACAAAGATTGGTATAAATGCATAAATGCATGACATATGCTCTGTAATGTTTCTTAGGTTTTTTGAGGATCTGGATATGCGGCACCAAATACACCCTTTGATCCAGGACATCAGTGATATAGTGAATAAATATGCGACTCAGCATTTCGAGCCGTACATTGTGTACTGCTCCAATGAGACCTTCCAGCAGAGAACGCTCCAGAAACTCCTGTGAGCACCGATGCACACAGTACCATCTAAACTAATGAACGGATGCTTACAAAGCCGTTTTGATTGGAAAATGGTGGTTAATAGGAATTGAGTGTGACTTGTGGTTCGTTTCTGTGTTTTAGGTCAAGTAACAATGCGTTTCGAGAAACTCTGAAGGAGATTGAAGGCAGTGAAGCGTGTGGAGGTTTGCCCATGATCTCCTTCCTCATCTTACCAATGCAGAGAATTACTCGTCTGCCACTTCTTTTGGATGTAAGCCACACAATCCTCCTGTTAGCCACAGATTTTGGTTTGATTGCTGTTATTACCAATGCAGAGAATTACTCGTCTGCCACTTCTTTTGGATGTAAGCCACACAATCCTCCTGTTAGCCACAGATTTAAGGCTAAGTTCTTCTGGGAGTTTGGAAATTGGAATAAAATTTAATGTTTTGTTTATTTATTTATTGAAATGTATTTTAATTTAATTTATTTTGTTTTATTTTTATTAAAAAAAAAATTTTTTTTTGAAATAAGTATTTTATGCTCATTGAGGCTACATTTATTTATTTGATCAAAATAGTGAAAACAGCAATACTGTGAAATATTATGACAATTTAAAATAACACGTGATCCTCAGAGATCCTCATTCTAATATGCTGATTTGCTGCTCAATTATTATTGATGCCCAGTTATTAATAATTGTTTTTATTCTGAACAATGTTGAAAACTGTTGTGCTGCTTAATATTTTTGAGGAAACCATGACTACTCTTTAAAAGTCTAGGGTGAGATCTTTTTTCTTTCTTTTTTTATTTATTTAATACTTTTATTCAGCAAGAATTGATCAAATGTCAGGGTAAACACATTTATAATGCTACAATAAATAAATACTGTTCATTGAGCAAGATTTGATAATATGTCAGGGTTTACACAGAAATGTTTTCAACAACATTAATAATAAGAACCATTATTAATAATTGAACACCAGTAATTTGTGATGATAAACAAAACTGAGCAGCAAATCAGCATATTAGAAAGATTTCATGTGACACTGAAGTTATGGCTGATGAAAATAGAAAAAATAGTTATTTTAAAATGTAATAACTTTTCAAAATGTTACTGTTTTCACTGTATTTTTGATCAAATAAATGCAGACTTGAAAGCATTAGAAACTTCTTTCAAAAACATTTTTAAAAATTCTTAATTATTCCATAATTTACATAAGCATGATTTTATGAATGGGTTTTTCTGCTGACGTGGTGTTTTGTCTTTACATAAGCATGATTTTATGAATTTGCATAATTTACATAAGCATGATTTTATGAATGGGTTTTTCTGCTAACGTGGTTGCATAATAACTCAATAACACTCAACATTCATAATTACAACTCAAACTGTATTAACAAAAATAAATGCAAAAGTACTAGGAGCATCGGCTTGTGTCGGCATCAGGTTAATAGACCAGTGGATATCGAAGAGAAATATAAAGATTTTTTAATATGCAAGTGAGGAATCTGAGGCTCGACTGGTAGTTACAGTGATGTTTATGCACATGACTGCATGACACACTTGCCTGTAATTTTCCAGTGAACCTTGATCTTGACTAGCTGGTTCATGTGTGTTTGATTGCTTCTAAACCGGTAGATCTTGCACTGAAACATTAGAACTTGTACTGAAATTGTTTTATATTTTGTCTTTCCACAACGACACAGACCATCTGTCAGAAGACCCCTAAAGAGACAGCTGAATACTTTGCTGCCTGTTGGGCTTTTAAAGCTATCAGTAAGGTACACTGCTACTCACTATACATCATAAAACTACACCTTTTCAAAACTAGTTGATCTGGTTGTCTTGATGGTTTCTTGACAAATAGATAAGTAACAAAGTCTTTTGTGGTGCACAGTTCAACAAAACCTCAGAGGTTAATGAATGATATATGATTCTCTCAAAGTTGCAACGTACATACTGTATATCATATTATTCAGAAATGGTTTAGTGGCACAAACTCGGGCCTGTGCTGAAGCAGTTTTTCAAAGCTGTTCTAAATCTTTTCACCCGTCAGCTGGTGAAGCGCTGTAATGATGGAGCGCGGACGATGGAGCGCACGGAGCAGATGTACACCATCCAGAAACAGATGGAATTCGGCAAAATCAAGGTACGGTAAAAATTCAGGTCACTGATAAAGCTTACTTTTAATTGAGAGACATGTAAAGAAAGCAGTTTGCATTTCTGACCCAGATTAGATTTTTTTTTATTTGGTGAAGCTTACATATATATATATATATATGGTATATTATATATATATGTAAAGAAAGCAGTTTGCATTTCTGACCCAGATAAGGCCTAGATTTTTGGTATTTTATCCATATATTTATTAAAATTTAATTAAATTAAATATTTTATTTTAATTTATAAAATTAGTGAATAAATTAGTTTATTCGTCTGGAATGGATTGGATCATAAAAAGTGGATATTTACCTTCCAGCTTTTTGGAGTCACGTCAATTCACCTTTATTTCTATAGTGCTTTATACAGTAGAGATTGTGTCAAAAGCAGTTTCTGAGTGATGGACAGAAAAACAACAGAGTCAGTTATGGAAATTTATAGGGTTGCACGATAAAACGTATTTAATTATTATTATTATTTTTTTTTTTTTTTTTTTTTAACCATTTTTTTTTTTTATTTGTTATTTATAATGATAAGTTTTTTTTTTTGTTTGGCATTAGTGTTATCTTGCATTGGTTGTGGTTGCCTGATGTCAAGATTTTAGGTAAGAGTGAAATCAGCCGAAAAGGAAAGACATTTCAGAAGCAAGCTATTTTAATGGACGACTGCAAAAAAAAACAAAAAACACAAACCAGGGATGTGTATTAAGCTAAAAAGGATTATTTCTCAATGTTTTGTATTTGCATATAAATACTTATGTGTTTTTAGCCTTTCCCATTAGTGTCGTCATCCCGCTGGCTGAAGAAGAGCGGTGAGCTGGCGCTGTACACTGACGATCTCAGCATTTTCAGGAAGGCTTTCATCTTTAAGAGCTACTATCTGTTCCTCTTCAATGATGTGCTCATCGTCACCAAGAAAAAGAGGTCAGACCTGTGATGCTGTACAGCTGTTCAGTGTCCTCTCTTATCATACTACAGCACTGCTCTTTCTTTTGCATTAGCCAGTATTCTGGGTATACAGAACAATTTACATCAAGTGCACAGTATTCATACACTATTAAAAAAAAAGAAAAAACTCCCCACTGACTGCTGTATCAACTTACATTAAACTAGTATATTGCATAACTGTAGTGTCAATAACACTCTGTTTATCTAGTGAGGAGAGTTATGTCATGTTGGACTATGCTACTGTGGACAAGGTGGAGGTGGAGGAGGAAATGACAGACTCGAAACTCAATCTGAAGCTGCTGATGAATCCCAACAGCCACGGCCGCAGTGAACAGATACTCGTGGCCGAAAGCAAGTAAGAGAGCCATGAAATACCTGTTGGTCAGCAGGTGGAGCTGTTCATTTAAACAAGCTTTGTGCATGTGTTTTTGTTTAGTAATCAGTATTTGCTACATTGGGCTTTTATATCATGATATAGGAGATTATGAAGCTCCTATTTGAGGAGGAAAAAACCACCAATGCACCCAGTACTGTCTTAGTAAGATCATATTTAAATGTTTCGTTTCATGATCAATGCTCTGTAGTTTTTATTGAGGTGGGAACATAATGCATTTCATTGATGACTGGGAGATAAACAAATAGACGTTCCTCAAAAGCCTGACATTATTATATTCTATGCATTTTAACGTGACTTTTATGGATAATCAAGTAAACCGAAGTTGCTTACCTCAGTCATCTTTAAATATTACCAAAAATATAGTTATTACATTTGCTTCAGTAAAGATTTCACAGCAAAAACACATGTGTACTACAACCTGAAGGGGACATTTTTATATTTATACCATTATATTATATCAGGCCTGTTACTTGTTAAAGACGACAGAAGGCATGTAGTAGATTGTGTACAACAGGTTTTTCAACGATTTCAATTATGCTGACAACAAAAGGCTTTATAAGGTAATATCGCTGTTTGAGTAAAAGTTATATGCATGATTAAAACTTCATAACCATGTAAACCACTTCAATGGACTGAAAAAGACTGGCTTACAAATCACAGTAGTTGCACTAAAAAAAGGACAACTTAAATGTTACATCTTAGTATTTAGTGTTTTTGCCTGTTTACGGTCAAAGTGATGGATTATTGTTCTGAAATGTTTTTAGGCTGGACAGAGCTCGATGGGTCACAGCACTGCGGGATGTCAAGAAAACCAAGAGCATTGCTAATGATGGTGAGTCCAATCCGTCCGTCATTAAAATAGCCTTGCAATGTCAATCTTGGAAACCACTGTTTTTGCTTAAAAGATCTCATATTGCTGACACTTAATTTTGTTTGGGCATCCAAGATTTGCCTCAATATGAAGCTACCAAAGCCTACATGCCAAAAGCACCAGATGAGCTGAGCCTGCAGCAGGCAGAATTGGTCATCGTTTCACAGGAAGTGGAAGGTAAATATGGAAGCTTTCTTTGTACATTTCTGAAATGGTGTGATTGAAATTATTACAAACCAGACAATTTAACCCTCCAGAATCACACTCTCGGAGTAGGTACTTCTTTTAAGTGAATTAAAAAAAAAAAAAAACCTTCAGTGTGTAATCTGGATACTATACATCTGTCATGTTCTTATTGTAATGCAACCTAACAGCGTCAGTTTTCTGACACTTGACTGTGATTCACAAACCCTCTCCCATGGCCTTGTGGGCTAGTAAAGTGTCCATTAAATGTGTACTTTTGTTACCTACTGTTTTATGAATACTGTGAATTCAGACATACTGTGTTATAACTTGATTGCAATCTTTGAGAGGACCATGCAGGGTCTACATTCGGCTGTTCTGTTTCCACGACAACTCTCATAACACTTTCTTGTTTTAGGCATTAACTAAACGAATGCATGTAAATATTGAAGAATTAGGTCAGTGTGTGAGTCCCTGTCTTGCCACAGGCTGGTGTCATGGAGAGCGGATGAGAGATGGCGAGAGGGGCTGGTTTCCTGCCAACTGTGCCACTCAGATCACAAACCGCACCGCCATGGAGAACAACATACAGCGCATGGAGCGACTGCGCAAGGAGACCGACGTCTGAGTGAACTGTCTGACACTGAAGGACACTCAGTTTACAGAGACACTAGTGATGTGAATTACAAAACTTTCTACAGACCTCATGGACTTAGTTCACAGCAAACACCACTCATACAAGAGGAACTGTTTCTGGTTTTTATTTCAGCTTGCCTTTGTTAAAATTCATGTTTGGATACATAAAAAGTTATTTAAAAATGTCAAACTGACCAGATATCAAATTACTTTTAAAAACCATTTGGTGTAAAAACTTAAGACCGATTTAGAAAAACATCTGCTGTTTCCCCAAAACTTTAAGCTGTCACATAAAAACAATGGAAAAAGAAAACAGGTCTGCATAGAGTCTGCAGGCAATCGGTGGTAATCTGGTCGAAATGCATTTTGCAAGCTTACACGATCGAAGTCATATCTGTTTCTTATTGCTCAGATCTTTGATGTTTCTTCTTGACAAAACTGCAAATGCAAACAAACAAACAAAAAAAGAGGTTAGCATGCTTAAAACAACTTCTGAAATCTATAAATCAGTAGCATGAGCACAATAGTGTGCCAGGCCAGCGCCGATGGTCTGCTAAATCAAATCCACTGCTTATCGTCTAGTCTTTCATCAATGAAAAGTGCAAACTGAAGCTGAAACATTATCTAGAGTCCATCCCCTCCCCATTCTACTGCCACACAATTATGTGCTGATAAAACAGCAGTTCACATATAAAGCAAACTTCAGTCATAGCTCACCAAAAAGACAAAAAAATTAAACCATTGTGTTACAGATGTTCTTTTAAATTACATTAACAACTTTGCACTGTTACATCACATTTTGGAAGCGGCACAAAAAAACAAAAACAAAAAAACATTACCATGATGTATAAATACTTAAGTTATTTTAAACATAGTAAAAAGAATTTCACAGAGAAAATGTGCTGAATTGATATGAAAATGATGGCAAAGCAAAATAAATCTTAATGCTTCAACAAATGAGCTTTATTTTCTTAAAGCAAAGAATATAATTCAACATTTTGTTGTGGGGGTGAAATGTGACCTGGATGTGTTCTGCAAAGGTTTCATAAGATTTAACAACAAAGAAAAGCCTTAAGACAAAGAAAATATTTACAGGACTGACTCATGACTGGTTCTCTATGGGAGAGAAAGCACGCTACTGTCAAAAACGACACACTTGATAAGCTAGTATGTTTATTCACATGCAATGACAGCAGCACCCACCCGGCCGGATGGTCTAGATGTTCAAGCCGGTGGCAGTTAATCTGCTCCGCCCTGTTCGGCTTCGGGAGCGGCTGATTTGTCGGCTGATGCGTCAGCTTCCTTGCTGTCCTTGCCGTCCTGAGGCTTGGTTGTCTGGGGCCGTCTGCGGCGGTAGTTGAAGTTGCGGCGGTAGCGGCGCTGACGGGGCTCCTGGTTCTGCCCACCTTCGCCCTGGTTCTCCTTCTCCTCCTCCCCTTCCCGCACCGGCCGGGGACGTGGGGGTCCCCTGCTGGAAAGAGACATAGTGATGTTAGGAACAGTGTACACTGATGATGGTGAATTGCTCGCACACCTTAAAAGATCCAACCAATCTAAAGAATCAAATAAGAGAAACGGCTCCAAACAGCAAGATGCTGTAGAGCACGGGTGACCAAACTCGGTCCTGGAGGGCCTCAACACACCTGCTTAGACGTTACCTAGTAAAAGCTTGATTAGCTGGTTCAGGTGCGTTAACTAAACTCTGAAGGACACTGGCCTTCCAGGACTGAGTTTGGTGACCCCTGCCGTAAGGGGCCATCAAGCTCTCAGTGGAACATCAATCAAAGAACCAGCTGTTGAAGCAACTAGAACTTAAACTAAAGTTTAATGCAAGCAGAAACTAAACACACTGTATTCATTCTGCGTAGTAGTGTAATATATTGTGTATATTTCATTAGTTGTATTTAATTTTCTCTTATTTTTTTGCACAGTCTAAAAAGAGTATGCCAGACCTGATTTCACTGCTTGTTGTATGCCATATAACTTGTACGTGACATAAAATATTGAATCTTCACGTATAACAACTTGATTAATGCACAATGATTTTATCACATTATTGTACTGATTTCTAAAAATGTATTTACACAAAATGCTGTTGTCACAAAAACATTTTAATATGCAAAATGCCATGCAGACTTGAGCAGACACTGACCAAACTACAGTTTTTCTACTGAAATGACAGTATTTAGGACAGAGTTCCTCAAATCCGGTCCTGAGTTTAGCTCAAACTCACCTACTTCAAGTTTTCCAGTAACCCCCAAGACCTTGATTAGCTTTCTCAGGTGTGTTTGGTTAGGGTTGGAGCTAAAGTTTTTGGGCAGTGACCTTTCCAGGGCCAGATTTGAGGAACCCTAATTTAGGAGATTTAACAGCCAAACTAAAAGGTATTCACAATATTACACAATTGCAAATATTGTGAATACTTATAACTGCAGTCTTGCTCATCTTACTGCTGCAAATTCGACATGCAAACCTTGCTCTAAACCTTGGTCGGAAGCCTCTGTAGTAGTTCTGCCTCATTGGTTTGTTGTCCTGGTCTGGACCGCCTTGGTTTTCATCACCTTCCCCACCCTAGAAGCCAAGAGGAGCATATCTCAGGCAAAAATCTTCTAATGACAAAATACTATATAATGTTCTATTCAATTCATGGATTCAGATTAAAAAACACAACTTGTTACATTTTTTTTCTTTGTCAGCCTACCTCGGTCATATCTGCTCTCTGGGGTGTGTTGGTGTATGGGGGGCGTCTGCCGTAACGCCTTTGCACAAAGTACGGTGGGTAGCGCCGTCTGCCGGGGTAGGTGGGTCTACGCTGCTGTTGCTGCATCTCACCCTCAGGGACGTTTTCCTCCTCTTCTCTCTTCTCCCGTGTCTCTCCGTCACTCTGATAGTTCTCCTGATAGTCGCGAGGGGGGCCCCTCCTGCGTGGGTACCGCCTGTATCGGTTCCTGTCAGCCGCATACTTACTACCCTGCACAGGAACGCCACCTGGGCCAGTAACATTGGCTGCCTCGGCACCCTGAAAGAATGAAGACAAATGTATATCAAATATCTCCTAATTCAATAGACACACATTAAGTTTTGATAATGGGCGCAGAAGAGGAATTTCCTGTAAGTCATTCTGAAAAGGCTGCTGTTCAGTAGTCTGGGCAGAAATGTGATATTTAATCAATATTCCCTTAATGCAGTTTATGTTAGGAATTAAAAACTATTTTTACTCCACTAAGAATTTTTCTTTTTTAGCACTTTTAAGGAAGCAACACCCAATAAATAGCTCTAACCACACATCATTTTTATTAACGCTTAGTCTATTTGAGATTAAAGTCGAACTATGAAATAAACTGAAATATTGGAATTATGTAGTGACCAAACAAATATAAAATAACTCCAATACAGGTCAGGCTCTGCTTATTCAAGAAACTTCAATAACAGTTGACATGCACAATGCACACTTAAGGTCCAAAAAAAAAAAAAAAAAATGTAATCAAGATTCTGAAGAAATTCTGATCATTTTTGTATTCAAAAGTCAAAAGCTTTTGACTGATAGTGCATTTTAAAAATAATACATTGTTCTATCCACAATAAGCACCTTTACTGAATGCCAGGAAAACACTAAAACAGTGCAGTAGAATCAAACTCTAAACAAAACTCAAGCCCACCTTCTCCCCTTCTACGACATCAAACTCCACAGTCTCTCCGTCCCCAACGCTACGAAGATATTTCCTCGGGTTGTTCTTCTTAATGGCGGTCTGGACACAAACACAAGCAATCAAAAAAACACATTCCAACCCACAAAATGTTGGCGTGCCAACATGGTGACAATTCAAAGCAATAATTACCTGGTGCACAAAGACATCTTCCTTTGTGTCATTCCTGCAAAAGTTCCGAGAGTGAAATGTTAATCTTTGAGAACAGATGGAGAATAAACAAGCACGCAGTGCTGAACAGCAAGGTAAATATTTGAATAAATAATAGCTTGCTAGTGCAAGTCAGGTCTGGCTTTGTAAGCACATACAGGCTGTAATAGGATTGTGGATGTTCCCTGACCCACATATCATATCAGAGAGAGTCTTTAGAGAATGTTATTTACCTGTTGATGAAACCGTAGCCATTCCTTACATTGAACCATTTCACTGTCCCCAGGACTTTTGTTGCTCAAAGAGAAAAGATAAGAGTTTAAAACCACACAGAGATTGTACGCTATTCTCTATAAGTGTTTTTAAGTAAAGCTACAACTGTTGAGAGAAAAAGATGCATTAAACTAGCAAAGCCATTTAAAAGCCATCATTGGCGAGTTGAGTTCATTTTGTGTCTATTTATAACCTCCAACTGTGGAGCTTTTAATAGACTGTGATGCAAAGGCAGCTGCTCTTATCAGAAGAGCCTCCATCACCATGAAAGGCCCTGACCCACAGAATTCACATTACTAAACCACATCCATGTTATTAAGACTGAAATCTTAAATACAGAATGAAGAAAACAAATATAATCAAGACATAACACAGGGTTTAAAAGTATAGTTCACTCAAAATGAAAGTTCTGTCATCTTTGACTCACCCTTAAGCTGATCCAAACCTGTATGAGTTTCTTTCTTCTGCTGAACACAAAAGATGATACTTTGAAGAATGCGGGTAACAATGCAGTTGCTGGTAGACATTTACTTCCCTAATATTTTCTTTTCATACTGTGGAGTTCAATGGCTACCAGTAACTGCATTGTTACCCGCATTCTTCAAAATATCTTCTTTTGTTCAACAGAAGAAAGAAACTCATACAGGTTTGGATCAGCCTGAGGGTGAACAAAACATGACAGAATTTTCATTTTTGGGTGAACTATACTTTAAGACAGGGGTTTTCAACTGAACCCCAGGGGGCTGCAAGGGAGCATTTAGTGAAAAACAGTGTGTGTGTTTATGTTATATATATATATAAAATATTATACACACACAGATAACATTTGAAGTGGATCAAAAAAGTTTTTCAAAGTTGTCCTAAGACAAGCATGGGTATTGTTTTGGTTTTAGGACAACTTTGATGAACGGTTTTGATCCACTTCAAATGTTGACTACACTGTTTGTTTGTGTGTGTGTGTGTGTGTGTGTGTGTGTGTGTGTGTGTGTGTATGTGTGTATATATATATATATATATATATATATAGCTTGTGTTTTGTTACAAGTACAACTTGTTTAATATAAATTTAAGTTAATATAAATATTCAAACAATAATGCTTCAGCAAAAAAAAAAAAAAAAAAAAAAAAAAAAAAAAAAAAAAAAGTACAGTAAAAAAAAAAAAAAAAAAATGCAATGAAATAAAATAAAAATGTAACATAAAATGTAACACTAAGTAGTTTCCAAATGTATTTTACACATATGATCATATTTGGGGATCAGTAGCATTTAAGACTGAATATATTTATATTATAATATATATTATTTATTACCATTAAAAAAAAATAATCACCACTGAGAATAATAGTAGTAGTAATAATAATAATAATAATAATAAGTAATAATAATATATTTATAGTAAAAATTTTTTTTTATTTTTACTGTATATATATATATTTATAAATAAATGGGTTTGAAGTATATAACTAGTTATTGGGGTGAAAGATGACCTGGTGTTGGTAGTTTGTTAGTAAGTACACTCATTTGCTCAGTGCAGGGTTGAAGTAGGAAGTGATGCTGTTGAGATGCTAACTGCAGTTAGCACACTAGCCTCAGCCATGTGGCCGGATCGAGGCCAAACAGTCTCGATTCTCCATCCTCGCTACTAGATACAACCAGGCACTACGAGACGATACATTTTCGTTTAGATCTCGACTCACGGGTGATTAGTATTTCTGACTAAACGTCCGAAGCGCTCTGAGTTTTTGTAGCAGCAGATAAGACAAAAGAAGCGTCCATCATCCAAACACCATGGCGGACATTTTATATGTGGGGTCGCGAGAAAGAGGCAGACGATCCTTATTTACACGATCGTTACGAAATCTGTACTACAATTCGCCCGCCGACTCATGGGATCCTTCAAGATACGGCGTTGAAGGTGTTAATGAGGACACGTATGCGCGACGCGTCAAACGCCCCGCTCGAACAAAGGGAGAGTGTTTGGTCTGACTTATATTCGCTTTCCCCCAAAAAACAGCGTTCGCAATAATCGATTCTGATTCAGACCGACGCGGTCCACACTGACCTGGACAGCTGGATACGGTGTAACGTTACGTGTTTCAGTCGAATGGCTAATAATGATCTGGGTCATCATATCACGATCAAGGCCAAGCTCAAGGATCTGTTTCATGAACCGTAAACATCAACGGCCTAAAGAGTCAACAAAGACTGATGTAATATAGTAGTCGTGTCGGGGGTTTATGGGGCAGTAATGAACTCTAGTGGCTCTATAGAGTGAGAAGCGCGAGGGACTCGTGTTGCCTGAAGCAGGCCTCGGACTCGAGCACGCGTCATGGCGGCTTTCACTTCGCACGCGGATGTGATGGAACGCGGCACGCGAGCGAAAATTTAAACCGACTGCGACCGTTTAACGTCTGAAGTTTAACGTACACGAGTCCTTAAATGTATAAAGTAAAACAACTCCATAACAAATACACTAGCCGGGTAACTTAGTCACGGGAATTCAGTAGTAATATTAAACTGGCGGCTGAATAACGACACCACACAGTCGCAGTGAGGCCACGCTTTCCCTAACGGAAAAAATCCTTTAACGTTTCTGTTAAATTTGTGTTAAATCTTACAGCGCCGAAGTATTAAAGAAATATATTCTTTTGAATGAACGAGTCCACAGCCCGAGAGGACTGAGGTTTCGCTGACAGGCTTACCGATGACCTTCTTATCCCCCGCGGTAGCTGACGGGCTGGACGGGCTGGATGGGCTCTCCGCGTCGGCGGCAGGCTGCGGCGGCTGCTGCTGTGTCTCGGCCTCGCTGCTCATGTTGTTTTCTTGTTGGTAAAGCCGGCGGTGGCTCTCTAGTGTGTTTTCCCGGTGCTAGATGGTAACCTGGGCCGGCGGTGGTGGGGGCTGCTGCCTTCGGGCTCTCCGCTTTCCTTTCTCCGCTCCCGTTGCCGATCGAACTGGACGGACTGAGTGAAGATGCCGGACGATATTCTGTCACATCTCTCCACCCATCCCTCAATCCTATTGGTCGGCTAACTTGCGATAAGTCAACGTCAATTATTTTACTGACGCTCATTGGTTATATTTACTGTCAATCATATGGAAATAGCATTACGTCTCGTCACGATTGGTTACATAAAGAATTAGCACGGCCCAGAATTCAAGACCCCATATAACCCTGCAGATATAGAACCCAAACATATACAACCCATAGAACCAAAAATATTGCCCAGAACGTAAAAATAATGCATTTCACATAGTTCTGAATAATTTATTATAAGCCTTTAAAAAGTGAATATATAAATATATATTCGTACAGTGGTAGGCTTACATATTTTAAAATAAAGGAAAATATTTATAAATCAGTTATGAAGTATTGAGAGAACGGGCTTGGTACCTCCAGTTATATTTTTATGGTTTTGCACACACACGTGTGTGTGTGTGTGTGTGTGTGTGTGCACTTATCTATACATGCCAGTAAAGCTCCTTTGAATTGAACTGAGAGAGTACATTTATTCATTTACATATGAGTATGTCTACTTTAATCTTATTCAACACTTAGCACTATTACAATTTTATATATATAATATTTTATTCACTCTGCACCCTATTGTAATACTGTTTTATTGGTGCTTGTTGTTCCATTGTTTGTTATATTATAATCATGTTTTATAAAATGGAATTGAGAGAGCGAGAGATTATCAAAAACAGTTTAGGAAATTGGTGTATATTTAAAAACCAAGCTGTATACTTATCATTCATGAAACTCCCATTTATCTCAAAATGTCCTCATATTATACTGTCGAAACAGTTCATCTGTCTAGCATTCATCTCCAATGTGCAAAATATTTAACAGACAAAGATGACAAAGACAAAAATGAAGCAGGTATGAATAGCTTCATTCATCAGTGAGTGAATCATAACCTGAATCCATCCATGACTTCAGTGTAAGGATGATGTGTTTTTGGGATAAATCCCATCACTGACTTCTCCCACCGCATTATAAAGGAAGCACTCAACGACCATTTGAGACAGACCCATGCTACCCCCTTCCCTTTTGTCATGTAAATATGTTTTTGGCAATGTCGAGGAGACCTGGTTGAAGTGTGATTTTATTGTTAATGGTCCTGCCCTGTTGTCCCACACAAAGACTGGCTTTAACATTGACCCAAGAAGCCTCCCACCGAGCCCAAACTCTTCCTGCACTTCAGCTGAAAGAGCCCTTTTGTGTGCGTGGGACACGGTCCAAGAGATGGGGGAAGGGGTTTCTGGGTTAGGGTAAGCAGCAATAAGAAGACAAAGGGAGTACAATCATAAGGAATTTGCATTAAGTGGCCTGCCCTTTAAGGTGTTGGTTCAGTATCATAAACTCATTCAGGAAATGTCCCTTGATTTCAATTCTCACTGAATCCGAAGTGAAATAAAGAATGCTCCACAACGACTTAAAAAAAACAAGGGTCAACATTTATTTAATGAGGTTAAGAAAACCCTCAACAGTCTTAAGGCCATTTCTAAAGGCTGATCAAAATAAAAGCCTTGTCCTTCAGAACGTACAAAGAATACATGTTTCTGTCTTGAATTTCAAGTTTGGTCATATATGCAAATGTAGACAGACAGATCTGAATCAAGGACGAGTTCTAACATGAAATTTTGCTGTGACTTACATTATACATTATAAAAATTAGAAACCTGTTCAACCAAGAATTTTTCAAATAATCAGGCAATTTCACAAAACTCCCTATACAAAAATGACACGATTTGCAATGGAGATGATAATTAGTCAGTCGTCCGAAATGGCTTGTCTGTTTTCTTTAAAGCAAAGGTCATTTGTCTTTTCTGATGTGTAATTATTACAGTAATACATCACATTTCTCCACATTGGGCAACGACAATGGGCAGCTTGGGCTTGTTGTTGGGTCCTGTTGGTACATTCTGTATGGGAGAAATAAGAAAAACATCACATAGAATCTAACCAGAGCTGTCAAATCGATTAATCGCATAGAATATAAAAGGAGGTTTAAAATTGATTTATCTGTAAGTGTGTGTGTGTGTGTGTTATATATATATATATATATAATTGATTGATCGCATCCAAAATAAAAGGCAGTTTACACACACAAATATACATACATATACATACATACATATATATCATGTGTGTTTGTCTATATATATCTGCATTGCTTAGAACAGCAATCTAGAAAAGAAAGGGATTATAAAATAATCAAAGCATAGAAGAGGTTTGCACTGATTTGCTCACTATAGAGTCTGGGTTGTTTCTTCAACATTTTCTTGATGTTTTCGTAGTTGATCTCTCAAAGAAAACAATTCAATACTGAAAATGTTGAGAATTCCATGTCATCGTGAGGAATTCTCTCAGACTCTTATATAGATGTTGACGTGCTTTAAGTGTAACAGATCACCAAAATGCCACCCAAGTGAACTGATCAATCATCAATAAGATCAATAATACATTGCTCTGAAAGAACTGACACTTGAGAACGTTTTGAAATGTAAACAACTTGAAAGATATTGGCTTACCTCAATTTTTCTCATGACAAGCAAACCATCCACCACTTTTCCTGTAAGAAAGACCCCCAGCAGTTAATGACACGAGTTCCCTCAGTACTGAATCAGTACAGGATTTATCCGACCTACCAAATACCACATGCTTCCCATCCAACCAGTCACACTTTGTGCAGGTGATAAAAAACTGACAGCCATTTGTTCCAGGTCCACTGTTTGCCTGCCGGGGAAAAATATGATTTGACATTTTTGATTGGAAACAACAGAGAATAAACAATCTGATGGCTAGATGGAGTGCATTTATCCTATAGCAATGTATCACTTGGTCTTTGATGAGTAATGTGTTCAAAATGTCCATCTCCAAAGAAAATGACTTCGCATGATGCTGGTCACATGGTTTTGGTGATTAACAATTTTTGAGTTTTCAGGGGATAGTTGGGTTAGTAACACAGTTGAGAGGATTTTTGTGGGCACGAGTTAAAAGAAACATTGTCTAATCTGAAAATGAATCAATCAACCCTTGAATGGCCCTTAAAATTGGTTTCTTTGTGTCCTGTTCGATTTTGGAGTGAAGTGTGAATCGAACATATTCCCCACTAGATGCATCATATAAGTTTAGGGTCAGCATTGTAATGACAACAGTACTTAATATAACATCACTGATATGCTGTCATAAGGCATACTGTGAATGTACAGCAAGGGTTTTACACTTCTACGGTGTGTATAGAAGCTTTACCATTGACAAGAGTCCAGGGCCAGAGTGCTTCATTCGGAAGTTCTCATCTGCAAACGGTCCCCTGTAGATACTGCAGATCCCAGTGCCATCCCCCTGATGGACCAGAACACAGTGTTTACCACCACTCTCACAGATCCAGAAAATCTGAATCACTCAATAAACCATAAGACATGCAGGCTAGCTCCTTTGTGAACCCAGCTGGTGTGTGTGTGTACAGTAGGGCTCTCTGACCACTAGAGGCAGACAAACACACACAAGAGTCAGACACATACTTTTTTTATCATTTACACCAGAGTTTTAATATACCATTTAATTAAAAACTGGTTAGAAGTCGTAAAGTCTCTGTAATTTATTTTATTTTTTATGTATTTTAATTTTTATAATTATTTTTAGAATTAAGTTTACAGTGTAATTTAGTTTGTATTTTATTTAAGATATTATTTAGGAAAGTAATTAATACTGCAAATTAATCAAACTATTAGAAAAACGGATGACTCCAAATATAAGGGCACATCCTTATTGGGTCATTTATAAAAGCACATCCTTGTTTGAAAAGATGGGTATCATGCCTGACAGTCAACACACAAACAGACCCCAAACGCTGTTTGATCAAAACTTACATTGACAAAATCACCACACTGAATCATGAAGTCCTTTATCACCCTGCCAAAAGAAAAGATGCACATTATCATTTTTTTTGTTCAACAGATATTTTGTGATCACATCATACACTTTTATGGGTAACATGCAGCAAGAAAGGCACGTCTGCAAACATATAATGTAACTGTGTAACATCATAATTTTCCTTTTAATTATACCATTAGATTGTGATATACATATATATTGGGTGCTATAAACGTAACATAACAAAGCCTTTGACCCAAATTCAGTGCCATGAAAGCCATTATTTGCATTGTCAATATCATAGTGCTGTTCTGAATTGCAAAGCATCATTCAGGGAGGATTTGCATTGAACGTTTGATAAATGAAAAACTTGCAACACCTCTTTGAAGGACAGAAACATAAAAGCCAAACGTTTTATGACTTAGAATTATATATTTGAACAAACTTCTTTGTCTAATTATACATTGATTAAGCCATACAGCACTAAATATTGTTATTCAATATAACAGTGAGGGAACAATACGGACTAAAGTGTCTCACCGATGAAATGTGCAGCCTTTATAGCCGACAGGAACACCATCCTTCCTACATTGAATAAAAGCACCACATGAACAAGGTACATGCAAATTCAAACAGGACCAGGAAGAGAGAGCTGTGCACTCAACATGCTTTCTTGAAATACAAGCTGTGTTTAATCTGTAACCTTATCCAGCACATTTTTTTATAGAATCATTTCTATATCCTCAAAAGCATTAGTCACAATAACTCATTTAACCAAATGTTAATGTAAATGTGGCACTATAGGTTTAGAATCTTTTTTTTATCTTCAAAAGCATTAGTCACAATAACTCATTTAACCAAATGTTAATGTACTTCTGAAACCATAAGATTATTTAGCCGAATTGCAGGTCAGCAACTACATACTGAGAGTCAGGACAGAATTTAACCAAATGTTAATGTAAATGTTTAAATGTAGGTTACTTCTATGCATGTGGTTGAAGTTATCTGTTAATTTGATAGTACTTCTAAAAAAATGAACATTATTTACTCACCCTCAGGCCATCCAAGATGTACGTCCTTTTACTTTTAGCCGAAGCTGCGATAATACCACAACTGAGGTGCCCTTGAGCAAGGCACCGAACCCTGAACTACTCCCCGGGCGCTGCAACATAAATGGCTGCCCACTGCTCTGGGTGTGTGTTCACGGTGTGTGTGTTCACGGTGTGTGTGTGCACTTTGGATGGGTTAAATGCAGAGCATGAATTCTGAGTATGGGTCACCATACTTGGCTGTATGTCACTTCACTTCACGTTTTTAACTCACCCAACCAGACTGAATCGTCTGAAACAGTTTGCGGCTCGAGCAGCACAGATCTACAAGTCATTCAATCAAAACACACTTTCGGACTATTGTGTGATTACGTAAACAAACAGTTATTTGAACCAGCTCATTCTGACTTCACAGGTAATAATGGTGTAAATAATGTTCAGTTTCTTGCACAGACCGATTGTTTCGAGTCATAAGACCTCAATGTATCATCAGGAGCCACGGGTAATAATTTTGTGTTGCCTGTTTTTACTCGTTTTATGAATCACCAAGGACCCTGGTTTCAGTTAAAAATATTTACTTTACTGTTTTAATGAAAGAAAAAAAATCACCTGTATTTTGAATGACCTGAGGGTGAGTAAATAAACAACAAATGTTCATTTTTGGGTCAACTATCCCTTTAACTCACTGAAATCTGACTGACTTACTTGAATTCACCAGTACAGAACTGCCTGAAAGACACAGAAAAGTTAGTTTTTAGATGTGTGTGATATTTGTCTGCGGCAATTCCACATGAGCGTATTCTGGGTTTATGCATGAAAGGACCGTGGAATCATCTTACCGGAAATTTTCTGCAGTCTTCGGAACGATGTCGGCAAAAAGCTCGATCTTCATTCTGCCCACTTCCTGAAAAAAAGAACAAAAGCGGATTACAAAGAGGCAAATATTCACATTTACACTGACACTGACCGCGAGTCACATTCAAATGAAAGCTGTTGCATTCTGTGCTGCGGCAGTGACAAACATGCTTTCTAATCATCTGTAAATCTATATCTGCGATGTGAGGCCTTGGATGGCGATTCGTCGTGTGCTCGTGGAATGTTGCTGTGGTCCTTCATGAGCACACATGAGAAATGAAGCGTGCAAGTTGGAGCTGTCACAGCCCCACGTGGGTTAGGCTGGCCATCGTGTCGTAAAAGAGCTGCTTGTTTGGACTCAACTAATGGATGAATCCAGTGCTGCATTAGTGCAGCAATTCTCTGTCCTGAAGACCTTTGTGAGAGTCATGGACATGTTTTCCAACACCTTGAGAATTCTTTTGATGCTATGCTGTTTTCTCCAATGCAGTTTTATCACAAGAAGATGGGTTTCTTCTCAAAGGTGTTGAATCAGCAGTGATAACAGGTATGATGACCATCAAAAACTAGGATAGTTTTTCATACTAAACTAAAAAAGGTCAATGGTAACTATTTAATTGATTAGTCTTGGTAATTTGAAATGTAAACAAATGTTTATAGTTAAGGAAAAGTAAATCACTTATATAAGTATTATCACTTTATATAAAGATGATTCTGAACACTATGAAGCGGAGAATCAAGAGAAATTTGTAAAACTTGTTTTGAAGGAAATGCGAGTGGTTCTTGCCCTCGCAAAGTTAACGACAAGCGTGATGCTTTTGTTGTGAGTGGTTGCCAGGGCGCTGCCATGTGGTTGGTAGGGAGTTCTGGACCGTTGCTAGGGCATGGATAGGTAGTTGCTTTTGTCCCAGATCAAAAGAGCAACTCCTCTGCTCATGTCTCTATATTTGGGTCTCTATAAATTATGTGGATCTCCCCTTTAAAGAAAATCTATAGGATTTTTTTTTCTTCACACATTTCAACATCTGCCAGGCAAAACTGTAGCCCTATTTGCATTTATTGTATTTTGTATTTATACCACTGGAGAATAGAACGCTTGAAAGCTGACAGTTGCTCTAAAGCTATGTTTGAACTTTTCCTGAGCACCACCACAGCTGGATCAAATTCTAGAACTGGCAATTTGGAGCGGAAAAAAAATCTCTAAAACCAACAGGAACAAATGTATATTTGATTTTTTTCACTTTTTAAAAAAAAATAAATTAAAGATATTAAATATTAATATATCATAGATAAAGACAAAAAATTATGTTAAGTTGTTAAACCACAAATGTCTACTTATAGTACAGTTAATAATCTGCACTGTGCAAAAGTCTTAGGCCATTAGTATTTTCACTGAATAGTTTTAATCCATGTTATTGCAGGTATGTTTCTAGAAGCATCTTGAAGATGTTGCCAGAGTTCTTCTAGATTTAGTCTGTCTCAGTTTTATCATGTAATCTCAGATGGACTCTATGATTGTGAGATCAGGTGTCTGTGTGCAGCACTGGCTGCTGTCAGGCTCCTTGTGCACACACAAAAAAAATCTCACTGGATTATTACGAATTATTAATGGCAAGAGGAATGTTTGGAAATGTGGCCAACTATGGTGACCCATACTCTGAATTTGTGCTCTGCATTTAACCCATCCAAATTCAAAAAAGTCTGAATCTAACCAAAATAGTTTCTTGTTTGAGTCACAAAAGTCCAAGTTGACTGAATTTCTCCACCATAAACGGTTTATAAAACACAAAAAGCATTCATTTGAATTGGTCTGGTTTTGTGTTGTCTAGATGTAAACCAGCATTCCAGTATTTTTGGAGGAAGCTGAATCTGCACAGCCTTTCCTGTGAAACAACTATGCGCTTAACTTTACTGCTTGCAACTGGACACAACTGATCCACATATTCTGCAATTTTTCACCTGCTGAATGTTGTATTGACTGAAACACTGCTGTACCGTGTTGCAAAGTCAAAGGTATTGTCAACTTTATTTACACACATGACTTACAAACACTGACTTGTACAGGACTTGAAGTATTACATACCATTTGATAAGCAGCTTTCATTTTTCTGATGACAACTTGTTTTATGGTGGTAGTTAGGTCTAAACAATAACATGTCGAGCTCTCTCAGCCATTCAGGCACACTGTAGCCTGTATTATGTCATACTAAAGCGCAAAAGAAACTATGAACATGCAATGTAGTTAATAGTCATAAGGGCCTTTCGCACCACTTTAGTTCCAGAACTAAAAGTACAGTACTAAAGTACTGGAACGATTTTGCGCGATTTTGTTTCCCAGTCCCATTTAAAGGGTTGCATTCGCACCGACAGTGTGTACTAGGAAGTGACGTAAGCCAGTCGACAGCGACGTCATTTGTGCACTGCGTTCAACAACGAAAACAAATAAGAACAACGTTAACAGGAGGATGGAAGACGCTGTGATCGGAGCTGTGTTTTTGTTGTGTCTCGCGGGTTTCACAATAATGGACATGGAATGTCAACGTATACGTAAAGCAATTAAAAGAACGGAAAGGAGGACTAAGTGTCTCCAAAGACAACTGGCAGTGCTACATTTGCTACAAGTGCCTGCACTTCAGCATCCGTATATTTAATCGCTGTTCGTCATACTTGCGAAATAAGTTGACAATTTTGTTTACAGTATGTTACACACCGTTTAAAATCATGGTGGGTGAGGGCATTTTTAAAAGTGTCTGGCCAATCAATGTCTACTTACGTCACAGGCAGTACCAGTTGTGCTGGTTAGACCCTGCTCCGGAGTAGGAGCTAATTTGGTTCTCGAATAAGGCAGTCCGGTACTAAAATCAAAAGTGGGTAGTTCCACAATTAGTTTTGGTACTTTGAAAAGGTTCCTGCGGTGCGAAAGGCCCCATAGTCATCAGTTAAGTCATTAAAGTCATTAAAGGTGGTGTAACCAATTTTTCAAAAACGCTTCAGAGAGAGAATTATACTTCACCAAATGACAAAATTTGATTGATGGCTTTGAACTTTTTGACCCCACCCCGACCACCCACGTGGCTTTGACCTTTTGACCTTTACCCCTCCCCCACCCACGTGGCTTTGACCTTTTGACCTTTTAACGGTCGCAGCTTTTGTTACGACATGTGATATGACATTTGTTTGTAATAAATCATGCTTATGTCATCAGTCGTAAAATGACTGAATATTTACGACATCTGTGAACGATCGGCAGCTGTGATATGACATCTGTGTTGTAATATATCATGTCATTAGGTATTAAACTTATGACTAGTGTTATGGTCACCTGTTTGTAATATAGACAACCGGACCTCCGGTATGCGACACGATACCTGTTTGCGATATTGGTTATGTCATCTGTTACGGAAGACAAATGCTGTCTGTGCGTGACCATCCGGTGACAGGCGAACTTAGGCTGAAAGATTTTATGGTTTGTCACTTGGGACGGGGTTTCCCCATCAAAGGCGGCATCGGATTGCATTCGCTTAGATGAATAGGTGACCCGTAAGACCGGTTGCATTCCAAGGCAGGGAATTTTTTGTTCCCTCTCTCTCACTCTATGGTGAAGTGAGAAAGATATTTGTTTTAAGGTCAATAATAAATAAACAATTTTAAACATTTTGTGAGAACAGATCACACACATAATCTGATGGTTGTATAAAAGAATTTAAATAAAATACATAACGTTGTATATTGATTTGAAAATACAGAAATATAAATAATTAAATAAAAATAAGAAACTTTGAGTTTAATGAAAAGATGTTGTACATTTTCCAGGGGTTGGTATGGATATTACTTCTTACACAATGCCGGTTGATAGTTTAAGCTGAATTCAGAGTGCAGAGAGTTTCACCTCCTCTGTGAAATGAGAGGTGTGAGGGGGAGCAGAACAGCAGACAGGCAGACTGAGAGGAGATCCCTGAGTTATTACACTTTTTACTTTCGGAAAACTTTACTCTCTCTCTCGCTCACACATGCACACACACACACGCTCAGACTATACCAGACTACAGGAACAAGGGCTCTCTCTCTCTCTCTCTCTCTCAATTTCCAATTTAGGTGAGCTTTATTGGCATGACAAAAACTGTACATTTGTATTGCCAAAGCAGCTGGGCTGCTTACAAATAGTGCACATATGTATTAGCGGAAGGAAAAAGAATAATAGTAATAATAAAAATATATAAAAAGTAATAAGCATGTAGTGCAAAATGAATTGGTGTATGTAAGTGTACAAGTTAGAAATAAAATAAGATATAGTATTAGATTTACAGAGGCAAAATATACATCTAAGTAATATAATAGAGTAATATGGCATAACATAATCTACATGTGCTGGGAACATCAGATCAGGGCAGGTTGAGTGTTTTCTCTTATATCATGGCAGGCAGACACATATTGACACATACAGACACTCTCTCCCTCTCTCTCTCTCTCTCTCTCTCTCTCTCTCTCTCTCGCTCTCTCGCTCTCACGCATGTGTACACATGCAATCGTCCCCAAGTCTTATCTTCTTCTTTAAAATGAAAATAAATAATGCGATCACACACAAAATAAAACAAAACATTTACAGTAGTTTTAGTCATCACTAAAAATATAAAAACATTTTACCAGGATCAGGAAAAAAATATATAATTTAACAGGCCGAACGATATGGGCTACTGGGGACCCGGACATGTCATTGAGATGTTTTATGCAGACTTTCCATAGGCACAATTCAATTCAATTCAATTCACATTAATTGTCGCAACATATTTTCTACATTATATTTAGAGCCTTTTATATTCATATTTACATTATATTAATGATTTTTATACAGTATCATCCCCTAAACCTACCATCACAGTAAACATTCTAAAGATCATGTAGTTAATTTGATCTTTTTAAAAGCTGTATAATTATTTATTTTAAGGCCCAAGTGCACATACAGTCATGGGAAACATGCATTAGGCAGTTAAAGACACGATGCGGCAAGTCTGTGGAGTGTGCGTCATTGAAAACAATGTGTTCAGTAATTAAAGAGGCAGGGAGGCATTTCTGTTATCTGGTTTGTGACATCCTTTACGGGAAACACCGAATCGTCAGAACACTGGTGCAAGGCTGCTCACTGCTCCAACTGTATGGAAAATTGTACTTGTTTCTTAGTGTAATGTAGTGAAAAACTTTGTGGTCTAGAATTCACTACGGCGTGATGAGGCCTAGCGCCCGTTACACACTGATAAAGTCAAGAAATCTTGCAATTTTAGTCGAAAGAGTTAGAACAAGCATTTGTGTAAGTGTTGTTAGGCTATATTATTCTCATGGTCATTATAAAGATTTGTATGTTTATATTCATTTCAATGCATTTATGAACACTGTTGAAGATTTTGTCTTAGTAACATGCAAAACAATATTTTATTAAAAGATAACGCTATGGACTGTTTGAGTAACACTCTCGTCTCTGACACCTTTACAGTAGAGTTTTCACCGCTTACAGGCACCCAACTTACCGTAACCTGTAATTCTATCATAATTATTTAAAATAAATATAAGCTTCATGCCTGACAATTATGTAACCAACTAAACCTAATATTTATGCTAAACAAACATTTGCAGTTGTGAAAAATTTAGAGAATTAATAGATGTCAAATACTGCTCACCGCATGTGTTCTTAAAGAAGAACAGGTTATTAAGACAGACATGACAAAGCGCAGTTGCAGTTGTACTGCAGTTTCCTGGATCAGACCTAAAACACAATGAATGACTAAAACAGTCAAAATCATCCCGCCTCTCGCTTAAATGAACTACTTATCAACAGTGGTCTATTTATTGAAGTACTGTTTAGAGACACATACAAAGAAAATAGCGCATCCATGATTTGTAATGTGTCATTTTATACGTAGTTGTAACAGAGACTCGCTTTTCATGTTGAAGCCTAGTGTCTCGCTGCCATTCATTAATTCATGTAAACACACATCGCATGTTTAAAGACTGTACAAAAACAACCAAACAAAAATGTATACAGTAAGTAGAAAAAAGGTATTTACAGAGCTACATTAAAACTTTCACAATAGTTTAGAAGAGTGGATTTCGGTATACTGATACATAGTTCTGATGGGCAAACATAGTTCCTGTATAAAAGACTATGTCTATAACCTTTTCAAGGGTATGTAGTGTAATGTTATGGTCTTAATTGCGGTCACATTACAACAAGATGACAGTCCCTCTACCAAATCCGCCAAAAGTGTACAAAAAGAAAAATGTAGCACTCGGTAGATGCTTATGCTTATGACCGATGGGGTGTAAACATAGACCTACACTTTAATGTCAAGCGGAAATGTTGAAAGAAACGAGTACGATGAGTAAAATGTGAACATTGTCGTCAGCTATCTAAACAAGAGGTCTAAATCTAGTGTTGTAAGGAAAAAAAGAAAGAAATTTAAAGCAACGCTTATAAAAATATAGCCAAATGATCACGAGCGGAATTTTCCACATTCATATGGTAATTTTCTTAGTGACTGAGTTACATAGGGTTTTGTGTGCACAAAATTCCTTTATTTTTTTTGTGTCTGTATCCTTTACAAGAGTCTGGAACTTTAACAACCTCAAACTTTACTGAATTTCTAGTTTTGAGTGCAATGGTGATATGTGTTTCAGTTGAAAGTGTAAAACTGCACAAAAAAATAAATAAATAAATAAATAAATAAATAATAATAATAATAATAATAATAATAATAATAATAAAAATATGCTAGATTTACGTAAAAATATACTGCATAACTTTTTGCTCACCTTTTCTTAAATTTCACATGGAATTTTAAGCAGTGTTACCTTAAAATTAGAGCTGAGAAACGTTTAATCGTGATGTGTATATATGTCGACTATGTATTTTTTGTTTGTGTTTGTGTTTTTGTGTGTGTTTGTTTATATATATATATAAATAATCGCGATTAATCGTTTTGGAGCCCTACTTAAAATCTTTATTAGTTGGTTTATCAAATTTTTTGAGTTTGCCATTTTACTAATAAATTTAAGTTATTTATACAATGAAATTCTTGCTTACCCCATTATAAAATTTTTGCTTTTTTTAGATTACTAATTTATAGTTTTTGTATTTTACAAATACCTAGGTACTGCTCAATACTTAAATTAGTTATATGTTACAATGAGTGGAAGACATGACAGACAACTGGCAAATATTAAATGACTTTTTTACAAATGCAACTTAAAATCTCTTAAAACATTTTTAAAAATGACAACACAGTAAAAATACAGATTACTGAACAGTAAGTATCAACTTGCTTTTGTTTATATTTGTGGTGTTTGTGTGTGTGTGTGTGTGTGTGTGTGTGTTGGTTTGAGTGCAGTGAAGTGCTGAGTATGTAATGTGGGGTGTTGTATGTTTGTTGACTTGCATGTGTGGGTTTTGCAATGTTCTGTGGCATTAAAATGCATTACACTTTATATCGATTGCTAACACAATTAATGAAACAATTCACCATTTTCTCACAACTATAAACACAATCTCAAAACTACACATCAACTTGTGCAAATTTCAAACTTCCAGGTCAAAATCAAATACTTTAGTCAAAAACATGCTCTTATTTGTCAGACTCAAACTTTGGCCACAGATTATACACAAACCTGCCAAATACACAAACTACTTCACTGTCAAGAGAACACTAGTGAGATCAATTCAAATTACTGTTACGAAAACCTCCTTTTGCTAGTCAATGACTCTTACAGTATACGACATAAATAGAGGGATGCATATACAGTAAAATACAGCAATAAACTTTAAGAGAAGTTTACTTTCATTACACTAGTGTAAAGAGATCTTACAGTAAATGAAAAGCACTACGTAAAGTAGTAAAGGAATAGAAGAGGTTAGTTGAAAGATAGTTAGTGGTTTGTTTGAAGAACAAATGAATGTGTATTAAGTAAACATTGGTTTGTATTTTCTGTTAGATATATTGTTTTAAATAAAGAATGCAATATGGTTTTTTAAATATTTAAATGATAGATGATATGGATAGTAAAGATGCTTTTAACATAAAATATATAAAATATAATTACAGCAGTTACATGTATAGGTGATCATTTTTTGCTTTTACAAATAAACTTTTTTTGCTTTTAAATAGAGGTATATTTAAACAGCTAAACAGAGGCCCTGCAAAATGTCTTTTCTGCTCTGTGCCTGAAAATAGCATAGATATGTGTAAGCATTACGACCATAGCAAAAGTCAAATAATTACGATTTCACGCCTAGATTTGGTCCATATGTGAAAAGACCATTTGTGTTTGCACACACTTTTTAAATTAATCATAACATACAGTAGCCTAATGGCAGTAAAGGTGTCAGTTCTCGAATTACATACAAGCGTGTGAAACATCTCTAGGATGCATGGGTCCGCAGAGGCATCTGCCCGAACCATCTTTAATGACTGAATACAATCGAGGGTCTTTCTATGAAAATATTTTTCTGAAAGATACATTAACTTCATTTAAACTTCACAGCCGTGTCTGTGCTGTGACAAACTAACAAGCTCCTTCGCATCCGTTCAAAGCAAAATAAATATTTTTAGTTTTATTTTTAAACATACAGAAAGACTTTTGCAACATGTTTCATTGTGTGTGCGTGTGTGAGAGAGAGATAGAGAGATGTTATTAAAACTTTGAAGATCATGCTTGAAATAAGAACTTTAAAGAATCTAAAGTGTTTAATGCGTAATAAATCTAATATAATATAATAATATATAAATATTATATGTAATACAAATTATCATTTTGTTGAAATGTAAGAATCACCGGACATCAGACGTAGTAGGGATACTGTTTATTTAAACTTTACATTAATGTTATGCTTTGAAATTATGTACAGGAGAATACCCCTACGAGGACCTGTGAGATTTTGTTTATGATTCAACTTAAACATTTTTATTTTATTTTATTTTATTTTATTTTATTATTTTATTTTGGGGACATTTAATTCATGTTTGGACATACTTTTCGTAACTCTATCTCTTAGCAGTCAAAAAAAATGTAAGGCATCTTTTTTATATTTATCGTCAGAAATGTTTATTTTATATGCAAAATAAATATTTTTAGTTTTATCTCTTTTATATAGTATGTTATATATAATATTTTTGTGTTTTTTAAGTTTTTTTTTAATTGAATGTTGTGTTGTTTTTTAAAATAATGAATTGCTTTAGTAGCATGATAGTAACATGATTTCATGTATAATTATTTATTTCCATATTCTTTAACCCCTGGAGTCTGAGTGGGTTTTGGGGCCCTGTAGATATTTTGGCATGTCCTGACATTTGTGTTTTTTTTTTCAGTATCTTAAAACATATTAATGTTAATGTATTAATATACTGTATTCGGCACAAACGGGGCTACAAAAATGTGTGAGCAGCATGAATTTAAATGTCTGTGATTTTGAGAAATCAGCATTTATGCGTGGTTAATGAAAAACTAAAATTAAAATGTGTTTAAAATGTGTTTCATAAGTTCAATAAACAAGTTAATGCTGAATACATGATTAAAATGTATGATAAATGATTTGCTTTGGTTTAGTAACATGTTTGTTAATTTGATGTTTTTTTTAAGTTATATGTTCTTTAATGGTGAATACTTGTTTAAAATGAATGTTTTTCTTTAGTAGCATGATAGTAACATGCTGTCATATATAATTATATATTTTATTTTCATAATCTTTAAAATAGAGATAAGTCTCTTTAACTTGATACGTTTATGTACATGTGTGCTTGTTTATATGATTTATCAGAATACAAATTTGTATAGTGGCATGGATATTACACTGATATAACAAGGTAAATGTGGTTTATGGTGAAACTTCTTGAGTAGTCATAATTCAGATCGCTTAAAAACAAAATTTAATTAAAAATGTAAGCACATGCAGAATTTTATTCTGTGGTGGTAGGTGTACAGTAAAAAATAAATTATACAGCTTTTGAAAAAGACCAATTAAACTACATGATCTTTTTACTGTGATGGTAGGTTTAGGGGAAGATAATGTATAAAAATCATTAATATAATGTAAATATGAATATAAAAGGTTCTAAATATAATGTAGAAAATATGTTGCGACAATTAATGTGAATTGAATTGAATTGTGCCTATGGAAAGTCTGCATAAAACATGTCAATGAAATGTCCGGGTCCCCAGTAGCCCAAATCGTTCGGCCTGTTAAATTATATATTTTTTTCCTGATCCTGGTAAAATGTACAACATTTTTATATTTTTAGTGATGACTAAAACTACTGTAAAAGTTTTGTTTTATATTGTGTGTGATCGCATAATTTATTTATTTTCATTTAAAAGAAAAAGACTTGGAGACGATTGCATGTGTACACATGCGTGAGAGAGAGAGAGAGAGAGAGAGAGAGACCAGGACAGAGAGCCGAGAGAGAAGGGTGATGGGGGAAGAGAAGCCAGGAGAGGGTGTGGTATTTGAGAGAGAGAAGGAGGGAGATTGTAGAGAGTTTGTGTGTTTGTGTAAGTGTGTGTATGAGTGCCATGATATAAGAGAAAACCCTCAACCTGCCCTGATCTGATGTTCCCAGCACATGTAGATTATGTTATGCCATATTACTCTATTATATTACTTAGATGTATATTTTGCCTCTGTAAATCTAATACTGTATCTTATTTTATTTCTAACTTATACACTTACATACACTAATTCATTTTGCACTACATGCTTAATACTTTTTATATATTTTTATTATTACTATTATTCTTTTTCATTCTGTTAATACATATGTGCACTATTTGTAAGCAGCCCAGCTGCTTTGGCAATACAAATGTACAGTTTTTGTCATGCCAATAAAGCTCACCAAAATTGAATTGAAAATTGAAATTGAGAGATAGAGTGAGAGAGAGAGAGAGAGAGAGAGAGAGAGAGAGAGAGAGAGAGAGAGAGAGAGAGCCCTTGTTCCTATAGTCTGTCTGTCTGTGTGTGTGTGTGGGTCGGAGTGGGGGAGAGAGAGAGAGAGAGAGAGAGAGAGAGAGAGAGAGAGAGAGAGAGAGAGAGAGCGAGATAGCGAGCGAGAGAGAGACCCCTGGTTCCTATAGTCTGGTATAGTTGGAGCGTGTGTGTGTGGATGTGTGAGAGAGAGAGAGTACAGTTTCTTTTTGTTGGTCAAAAAGGTCAACATCATCAATCAAATTTTGACGTTTGGTGTAGTATAATTATCTCTCTTCAGAAAACTGATTCAGGCAGAGTAAACAGTAAGGGGCGTCTACTGATGAAGTGGAGGAGAGAGCGTTCAGTGCACAGGACGGACATTAGCCGAGCGACAAAGATAGAGATGAGGAATAGAAAGATAGAGGAAAACTTCTGAGGAATAAAAGAAGGCTTAAAGGGATACTCCACCCCAAAATGAAAATTTTGACATGAATTACTTACCCCCATGTGGTTTCAAACCCCTAAAAGCTTTGTTCATCTTCAGAAAACAATTTAAGATATTTTGGATGAGGGAGGGTTGTGTTTTTACTGTTGAATTGAATTTAAATTAAATTGTAATGTTAAGGTAAAGTATGGTATTAATATTCAGAATAATCCATCTGCCATCAGTGATTCAACCTTAACGTTCTGAAGCGACGAGAATACTTTTTGTATGCAAAGAAATAAAAAATAATGACTTTATTAAACAAGTCATCTCCTCTGTGTCTCTCCAAATCACCGTAGCGCAATTTTGGAGAAGATTCACTGAACGCAAGCAGTTTACGCTCTGCACAGATGCGCTGTTTTCATTCAAATCAAAGTGTAAATACATGTAGAAAATGTATACTCGTATCGCGGCTGACACAGAAGAGTGTAAGCTGCTTGCGCTCAGCAGATGTGATGCGGAGAGACACGGTGTAACATTGGTTTTGCTTTGTTTCACAGAACTAATCGTTGCCTGGGTTGCATACGCATGCGTGGGGAGGAGCTATCAAAATAGTGGCGAGACCCTTTTGGGGTAGGGGCATGTTTGTTTTGGTGATTTCAAATGTCAACATTGGCTATGAGAAATTTCTTACCCAACCTTTAAGTTTCCAAAAGGTAGTCTCAGCCTCAGACGTCACACCCACGGAACACTGGCTGAACGTCTGATGCATAAGGCACACAAAATTGGAAACACTTCAGGAGTTTCAAAGTCATCAAGGATGCGTTTTCTTTCAAATCAAAGCTAAATACACGTAGAAACAGCACATCCTTGTGGCACGGCTGATACAGAAGAGCATCCGCAGTATACAGTGATATGGGAGAGTGTCGAAAAGCCACTGCCACCAGAGGTCGGATGTGCTGGTTGGTTTACAGCTAACCTGAGTTGTAATGTATATTTTTGCCATAGGGCCAGGGAAGAGATCGAATGAGTTGAGTACAACGTAGGCAACAGGGCTCTAGAGTGCAATTTGGTTTCTCATTAGAGTTAGTTTATAAATGGTGATATTAAAAAAAATTTGGTTGGACCAAGGTCACGTTCAAGGGGAAAAAAAAAAAGTCTCCGCGACTCTGAAAGTCTCCCTGTGGTTCAACAACAGACACTAGAGCCCTGCATTTCAGCCCGAGCCCGACAGACCCCGACTTTTTTACGCCCCTCGAGCCGGGCTTCGGGATAATTTTCACGTCATAGTTCAGACGCGGGCTGGGCCTCCCGCCTGTTTTAGACTTCTCCTTACTTTTATATTTTTATATTTAACTCAAGCTTGCCGCAAAGCACTGGCAAATGTAATTACCATAAATGTGACGGGGGAAATAGTAAGGAGATATTTGTATTATTCACAGTTTTCTGAGTCTGTGTCGCAAGGATGAAGTTGCTGATCCTGACTCGTCATCTCATTAGAAGCGCCTTTAGAGAGAATTTCATTTTCCCGGATTATGATTATAATGAAATAGTTTTTGTTTTCGATTTGTTTTATTTCGTTAAGTAATCATTTAAATCTTTCTATAGATATATTTATCATGTCTGTGAGGCATGTTTTCACTGAGTTTCGGTTCATTTTTGTACTCCTGTTAAAGATGAGATGCAGAAAGCGCATCGTGTTTGTTTTCTTTATTTTATAAAAGCACAACGTTTTGTTGATATTGTGAGTGCACACAAATAACAGACCCTTTGCAGTTACGAATGATGTATTACTCTTACCTTTATGTGCAAAAATGACGGCGTATCTACTGAAAAAAAAAATGCAAGTGATCACGCTGGCGTCTCCATGTCCTGAAGTGTCTACGCACAAAACTATTGGATATAGCGCACATTTATCTGGGTCTAACGTTTAAACATTGTTATATGCTTGAACTGTTTTATATCTATAGATTTTATTTTAGGCGAGTCATGATGATTTGAGAAGGCTAAATTGATCAAACATAGGCTCACTGTCCAACGCTGGCCACTTGATCGTTACTTTAAAAAAAACCTACAACTTATATTTAACAAACAAAAAATGCTCCAAAAGTTTTTCTAAATCAACTTAATAAACTAAATTAAATATAATCACTTTGTTATTACATACAAAACTGAACTATTTTAATAGCGGAGACAGTAGTATAAGCTGTTTAGGGAGTGTTTAGCTGTTCAAATCAGACACTAGAGCATCCCTTCATTCAGACACAGTGGAAGCTCTGATAAGAATCAGTGTAGAGGGGCCAAGTCTGGAAGATTTTGATGCTAGAGAGAGTGTGGCCAGCTGGTTTAGCCAAGACCAAAGATCATGAAGGCCAAACTACAGGAGTTGGCCACCCGAGGGGCATGTGACTGCAATGGAGGATAGTCCATAAGACACTGAGCCATGAGACATTCAGTTTGAAGCCCTTAAAACACTTCATTTAGATTTTCGTTTTATTTCATTTATCTTGAGATGTTCTAAGTTTAAATTTCAGCTCAGTGACGCACTTTAAGCACCAACACTTTTTCAGTAAGTTACCTTTCTTCTAGAATTGTGCTTTAAATAAAGAACTTTATGTTGACCAGATTGTTAGTTAATCATTTACAAGTCAATATTGTCTATTTGGACAGCGATTTAAAAAAAAGTGAACTTGTAAAACTGCGGTGTTAAATGCAATGCGGTCGAAAATTTGGGTGCACCTAACTTTTTTTGCTGGTGCACCTAAGAAAAAAAATGTAGGCGCACCAGTGCAACCAGTGCAAAAAGTTAGTCTAGAGCCCTGGGCAATCATTAAAGTCCAAGGGATTTATTTGCTGACAGCTGTCCCGTCACAAGTGCTCTCACCAAATTTCAATATAAACAAAAATAATCCAACAAAAATACTCAAATTAACTATACATAAAAATAAAACATGCTGAGAGCAGCAAAAAAAGGCTTCAGACCTGGCCACGGCAATTAAGTCTCACGTCAGACCCACACATTCCCCGCATTGGGCTTCACATGCTACAGCCCTCGGCCATCCATGGCCTCCCCACTCCCTAAACACAGAGCTATCACTTGTATACGATCATCCCGCCAAACACTAGCGGATCATACCAACTGTAGGGGTAAATTAACATTCATTACAAAGAATACACATTTAGTTCTGCACCAGTGCCAATCACACACACATTTAAACCCACAATCATTATCATGAATATTATCATTGATCATATGCAAACAATAAACATTCCAAATAATACAATTACCATTTCAAAGCATCTATATCCATCTCTGTCCCAGTAAATGGACTAACCACTAATTAGAACAGTAAATCAGGATATTCAAGACATCAAAACACTCCCCTCCCAAACACAGGACCAGACAGACAAGTTATACCATGAAATGTATTAAACAAACATATGCACCATAAAATAAATGAAAACTTCAAAGTCTCTGTTCGATTCTTGTACTCACCTACAAAATACAATTTGAACAATAGACATGACATTGTCTCTATACACATCAAATCATATTCATAACAAACAGTAAATCAATATACACTGTGAACTGATGTTCACGTGATGATAACCTACGTGTTCATCACAGAGAGACACAGAGGAGACTGTTGACAAAGGAATTGTTGAATAAAGTTGTTATTTTTGTTTTCTTCGCTTACAAAAAATATTCTAGTAGTCTATGGGACAGTCACAAGCCTCCTGGTTTTCATCCAAAATATCTTAAATTGTGTTCCGAAGACAAACAAAGCTTTTACGGGTTTGGAATGACATGGGGGTAAGTGATTAATGACAAAATTTTCATTTTGGGGTGGAGTATCCCTTTAAAGACAAGTATTTGCCAGAAATGTATTACTATTGTTCAGCAGAATGTACATAGCATACTACTACTACTACTACTATATGTGATTAATGATTAAATTTTTTAATGAATAATCACACAACATTTCTTCCATGTTTTAATTTTAATAGTAAATCCCCTTTGTATACCAAAAAAATAAAGTCTGCTTAATTTTCAATAATTAAAAGATTAATTAATGTTTTATGCCTTCATCTGATAACCAGAAAAATTTAAAAACACAACAGAATTTCTGGAAAAAAACGGCTATTTTAAGAAAAACATTGAATAAATTAAGGTGTTTTTATGCCTTTAAATAATTAGACATGCTAAAACACATAATTAGGTAACTAAAACATATGGTGAAGAAAAAAAAATTCATAGGGCCCTAAACATGTAATTTTTTTAAAAACTTTCAATAAATTGATGTGAAAATGTATAAGTTTCATGATTTTAATTAATTAGACATGCTTTTGATTATTAAAATTTAGTTTAACCATTAAAAAGGAGTCTAGAAAAATTAAAACGGAAAAAACAGAATTTAGGAAAAAATTAAATGGATTTCATAGGGCCCTACTTATACACAGAAGTGTAAGCATTGCCCTACTTTATCAGTAAAATAATTTCATTTCTCAGTAATGAGGTTACTGCCAACTGAGAGCTGGACAGACGCAGGTAAGCGCGCGCACACACACACACACACACACACACACACACACGTGTAACTGCAGACAACCACTGAATTCTAGGAAATGAGCTCTCACTGAAAGTGTTACTCTGCCTCACAAAGTGGTCATAGTGATCTATGAAACTCTAGCCTACATGCTTCAGGATTAGTACTAAAGCAGCATGATGGTATACTTCTCCAATCATCCCAAAAACGGTTGCAATACGATATATGTAATAATAATATATTCTTCAGGCTCTGGTCCCCACCTATTGCTGAAGGGAGTCTGAACAGGAACACAAAGACATGAAGTTGCGTTACAAGTTTTGTCACTAGTTGAATCACACACTCTTACAAGCAATCATCTAAATACCGGGCGTTATTTAATCATTCAGAGCAATATGAAAAGCATAAACCAAAAACAACCACTTACAATAAACAATAATGTTAATCCTCATGTAAATAGCAAAAGCGGACATGAGTGCAGCAAAAAAGGCAACACAACTTGCAATAATGGTTTTAAAAAGAGCTAGGGTCACATCAGTCAATAAGAGTCAGGACCGCCTATCACTGTCTAAAGATGTGTGGTTTCAAGAATGTGCCCTGACAGAGATGTGCTCATTTCCTCACCAGAAACGACTCGGTTACAAATACACTTGACACTGATGGAGCTCATGGCTGTGTATCAGGATCACGACATCTACAGTTTCATCAGGTATCTCATTGGATTTTATTATATTATTATATTGCTGTCATGTGAACCTGTTTCTAGGGACAGATGGATTTGGAAAGCTTAAAGAGACAAATGCTGCATCCAGCAATGTCTTTGTGATTTTCTTTAAAAGCAGAACCTCCGTTCAACTACATTTGTGACTAGCAATAAATGCAACTAAAGTGGCAGACCACAAAATTCAGCTTGTCAGGTTTGAGTTAGGAGTACTCACTTTTTAGTAATGCTAATTTTCAAATATATTTATATCTCTACATTTATGTTGTTTGAGCTGCAGTGATGTTAACGTCACAATGCAATAAAACACCAATGGCAAACAGACTTAACATTAAGTTTATAGTTTGGAATGTTTATATTTGTGGTTAATATAAAAAGTTTAGATTTTTTCAGTTATAGGTGGCAGTCACCAAGCAACAGCAGTTAGTCATTTACAAGCAAGCATATGAATCAAATTTCACCGACATTCTGTAACTACTGGAATGCATTTCGACGAATTATCTGTACATATATAATAAATAATAACATTTGTAAATGGTATTAATTGATGTTATTACGAAGTGTTAAAACAATACAAAAATATAACTAATCAGCTGGAACATTTCATGCTATTTTACACAAAACAATAATAATGATAATAACAACAACATCGCAAAACAGGTGAGGACAAAACACAACCGATATATCTGCTCCGACATAGATAAGGAAAGTGACAGAATAAAATAGTTTTTATTCATATAACTTATGAATTGGCCTGATGTTATCTTCGTGCTTCAGAATTGTACAATTCTGAATAGAACTCATAAAAGCAATGACTGATCTGTGAATGGTCAGCCCTCACTAATCTTTTATGATCATGTTTGGTACTAAAAATGTTCTATTCCGTTCGAAGTGTTTGAATGTTGTTTGTGTAGATTAGGTAATGATATCAGGGTCCGTTATTATTTCTCCTCTCAATCCTGGGGTTTTGTTATCTTGGCTGTTAAAAGTAGGGCTGCTCGATTATGGCAAAAATCATAATCACGATTATTTTGGTCAATATTGTAATCACGATTATTTAACATGATTATGAGGGGACCATATGACCAAAACTTTATATGAGTGACTTATTTAAAGAAATTGTTGTATATTGTATTTTTTATTATTTAACATGATTATGAGGGGACCATATGACCAAAAGAGACCAGTGGAATTTCAAAACAAACAAAAAGTCCTCAAAATTATTGAAAATTAAACGAAAATAATTAAACTGTCAGTAATAAAAAAGCAAAGAACAAATACAATAGAATAATTGATACAAATGAAACAAAATATGCTTTAATGTATTTTTTATGCAAGTCTTAAGCAGTTTACAACCTACTACAGAAATGAATAATCAAATGTAAATAAAACAGCAGTCTTTACTGTAAGAATTAAACTTTTTTGTTTTTTAAAGCTACAAAAATCCTTCACTCAAGAGCAGTGTGTGACTTTAAATTTGTCTTGTTGTTGTGTTGATTAATAAGACACAGTCACAGCAGGAAAATAGCCTGCTGTCCACTTTAAGAGCCGCATGGATCCAACGCGAATAAACGCGTATTTTCATTCTCAACTCTCTACTTAATTTATTACATGACCGACTTAAGGTATACATGAATAATCACTAAGCGCAGCATTTTGACACGTTTTTGCATGTATTTGACCGTTTAGGCGCACACCTTGAGCTAAAAGATGACTTTACATGTCCGTGTTCAGTACCATCTCTGAGCGCATATATCTTCCTGCAGAGCAGCGCAAGTTCTCTTTCACACTTTTAAAAACATGAATAAATATATTTTGATAAATCAAGCACACCCCATTTTTGCAAATGTCATGTTACATGATTTTACTGATTTGCACGGGTAATTGGGCTTTTATGGAGGAATGAAAGCACAGCGCTGCAAAAAAGGGCAGAACAGGTTGCAATAATGGTTATCTCAATTGTTGTATTTTCATAATCGGAGGCCAAAATCGAAATCGAAACCGTTTTTTCTATTAATTGCACAGCCCTAGTTAAAGGGGTCATATGATGCTGCTAAAAAAGAACATTATTGTGTGTATTTGGTGTAATGAAATGTATTTATGCGGTTTTTAGGTAAAAAAAAAAACCGCATTATTTTCCACATACTGTACATTAATGTTTCTCCTCTATGCCGTACCTTCTGAAACACATCGATTTTTACTAAGCTCATTGTTGTTTAAGGTGTGGTGTGCTATTTTTGGCATTATGTCCAGTGCATTCTGATTGGCTGAATATCTTAGACGTGTGACGGAAATGTTACGCCCCTTAACATATACTGTGATGCCGTGTCCGTCCGAAGCGACGAGCCATAAACATAAAACCCATTATAAATGTGATATAAACCATGATTTAAGGCCAAACAAAGTAGTTTCGCTTTCACAGTGAAACACACAGCGTCTATACGACACGGCGGCGGCGACTACAATGAGAATAAAAGGTATGCCTTCTTTCTTTGCATGAACTTCTGGGCAGCGTTATGCAAATATTCCCACATAGTGACGTATACAAATGGGGCGTGTTAGAACGAGCCGTTTCAGAGGGGTGTGGACGAGTGTGTTAACTTTTATTAAAGAATATCTCTTTGGATTTGAGACTTTTATCTTTGCAACTTTACAGATCTTCTTTATGCACCAAGAGCTTGTAACACTTCAAAGAGAGGGAAAAAAATTGAAATCGCATCATATGACCCCTTTAAATCTTTAATAAGAATCAAAGCATTAAGTGTATTGGCAATATTATTTGTAATTGGTATTCCGCGTCACTGATCGCAGGATGATCAGAAATTTGCCTAATATTCACAATAAATAAACACTTGGTACTAGTCTAGGAAAAATATGTCAAAGTTTGCAGCAAACACATTAGCCAGGTCAGCTGATCAATCACAACGTTTACTGAAGTATTTTGTAGCTCTGGTTCACTCGATTTTACAATTGGCTTTTGGATTACAGCAGAAAGCTATAGATTATAAAATATGTGACTCACAAAAGTTTATGATTCCTTCACGTTTTTGTTTGTCATGATAATCTTGATAAACAAATGAACATGACCACCACAAGCAATAAAAAGCTAAACGTAGGCTATAAACATACATGGGCCAAGGTTAAAGGTCTTCAACGTCACCACCATTAAACCTTCGAACTCCTTCAGTCTTCATTGAAAAAGCATTTCACCTGAACAGTTTGCAAGAGTGAGATTATAAACACAACGAGGGCTGCGAAACTAGTAAGTAGTTGAGTTTTCTGTTTGATGTGCTGATGTGTAACGTCCCTGACAACCTCTGTAGTCCCATTTAGTGATTTGTTAGCAACCACCTTTCACAAGATGAGCAAAAGCTACAAAAAATAATTAAAAAAAAAAGCTACAAAAAAATAATAATGATATATATATATATATATATCTATATATATATATATATATATATATATATATATATATATATATATATATATATATATATATATATATATATATATATATATATATAAAAATGGGGTACTACTACTGATGTATTTTATGTTGTAGAATAAACATGAATATATCTGAATACAAGCTAAATGGTACACAACCGTTTGTCAATAATCATCATTTAAAACTAGGCCAAATATCTTTAAGTTTTGTCAAATTTGTCCATTGCCCACTGTTCTGCCTTCAGTGACAAGGGGATGTTGTTTATTTCAACAGTGACAGAATTTCTTGCTTTATATTGAGGCTGCACAATTATGACAAAAATCATAATTGTCGATTATTCCCTTGAAATTGAGATTATTAATTATGATTATCACAATTTACACTGAATGATGTTTATAACCATTGTTTGATGCAACTGCATGAAGCTTTTTTGAAAACTGCTTTTTTGAAGCCGAAAACACTCTAACTGAAAAACTTTTAGTGCTTTTTTATAGTATTGAGGCTCAAATGTCTACTATACATCGGATTGGTTTATTGTTTTTAAATTATTTAAAAAAGTAAAAATATGAATGGTATTATAGTGTTATACTAAAACTAAAATTAAAACAATGGAAAAACCCTTAAGATAACATGTAGAAAGAAAAAAAAACGCATCTTAAGCACACAGAATAACATAAGTGGACTTTGAACGATTAATTGCCGCTTTGAACGATTACGTATTGTGGCATCTATAATTGTAATCGCGATTAGAAATTAGATTAATTGTGCAGCCCTACTTCATTTCCACTTTCATATTTTCTGTTTGCTTTTCTGACAATTTCTGCTCACTGCAAGGTGCGCCAAGCCTATTCGCAATGCTCTTTTATGTGCATGTGTATTGGCCCACTTTTTGCCATCTGGCTTTCTTTCTTTCTTTTATTTGTATAGCGCTTTATACAATACTGATTGTGTAAAAGCAGCTTTACAGAGTTAAACAGGTAACTAGTTTTGTCAATAATTCAAGAGGACATATAACAAATTACAGTCATTTTTTCAGTATTTTTCCAGTGGTGCCACAATAACGAAAAAAAAAGTTATGGAAAACAAGACAAAAAGAATATTATTATTGCTTATTTCAAATCATAGAGCAACAACAATATAATTATTAAAAATACCCAACTCCATGTCTGCTCACTAGTGTCCCATTACCAAACAAAGTATGAACAAAAAAAAAAGCCAGATGCACTTAAAGGGATAGTTCACAAAAATGAAAATTACCCCATGATTTACTCACCCTCAATCCATCCTAGGTGTATATGACTTTCTTCTTTCAGACGAATGCAATCAGAGTAATATTAAAAAATGTCTTGGCTCTTCCAAGATTTATAATAATATTTTGAAGGCCAAAAAAGTGCATCCATCCATCATAAAAAGCGTTCCACGAGGCTCCGGTGAGTTAATAAAGGCCTTCTGAAGCTAATCAATGTGTTTGTGTAAGAAAAACATCCATATTTAAAACTATATAAACCATATAAACTGGTACAGGTGTTCACGAGAGTTCATGTTTCAGCCGATGATGTAGGCAAAGCGTAAGCTCCGGTGAGAAAATGCTAGTCTCGCAAGAACCAAGTTTTGTTTACAGCAAATGAAAACCAGTCTCCTCTGGGCTTATATGAAATCCTCCAACATTTTTCTTTACAAATCCTCATTTTAAACTTCTAATTCATGAATTGTGACCGATGTATTGTTTCACCAGAGCTCACACAAGGCCTACATCAGCCGCTGAAATGAATGCGCTTACGACAGTTAGAGAAAGCTAGAGATTACTGTTTATAAAGTTTTAAATATGTATATACTTCTTACACAAATGTATTGATTCACCCCCCAGAACTGTGTGGATAGGGTTGGGAATCGAAAATTGATTCTGATTCCAGAATCTGATACTTAAGGTCAGGAATCGGATACTTGTTGTCAAATTAAAATTCCGCCTATCGATTCCAATGCGCTTTTTTTTTTCTTCATCTGTGAGGACCAGACCTAGCGATCTGCCAGGACATTGCTCACTAATCTATGCGTTCCAAAGCTTGGCTTTATTTGCAATCAGATGCCAAAAAAGCTAAGTATAGCTAAACATGTTGTAAGAGAGGTGTCACCACCAACATGACAACCTTCATCCGTCCCTCGGGTCATTTTGACCCAAAAATGATTTTCAAAAAAATTCTAAAAATTGTGTGTTGATTTTAATTTTGCACACCTGCACTGGGAATACACACACCCACAAAAAGTTGAGTGGATTCGAGGAGTTTAAATCGGTGCAATAATAAAGGTAACAAAAGTGTCCCTCGCGGGTCATTTTGACCCCCATAGGAATGAATAGAATTTATGAGAAAACTGTGTTTTTTATTACATTGATTTATATATATACACAAAATCTGAGACAATCCAGTAATGATTTATACCCAAACGAAGGGTTGAGACTACAGAATATCCCCAATGCAGAAAAAACTCACATACACACACATGCACAAACACACACAGTATAATATGTTTCTGCTGGGATATGACTGTCATTTTTCCTTTTTTTTTTTTTTTGACTTAAATTTCAGTGATGTGGTGGAGACCAATGAGTTAATATCATATTTATATTTTTAAAAATACATTATTTATTTCATATTTATGAAATTGTATGAATATACATGTTTAGGTTATAAATCAGTTAGATTTTTATTTTTTTTTACAAAATATGGATTTTGTAATGTTTTACTATACATTTTAATCCATAAACAACCAAATTGAAGCTTTAAGATTATCTAATTTCTTATGTTTCACTTGTTTTGCTCAGTTAAAAATCTCCATAGAGTTCTATAGGCCTCTCTAGTGGCTGTAACCATAAATGCAATTTTATGTCATGTTTCCCCACCGGATGGAATCAGAGAGACTAATGGCCAATTTATACTTCTGCGTCGGGTGCTCAAAAATGTAACTACGCGTCGCGACGACGCGGACTGCAAGATCTGTGATTGGTCGGCTTGGTAGTATCACGTTTCCTCCTACGCATTTCCGGAATGATCTTCTGCACTCTGGACCGCCCACCATTTTTAAATTCCGAAATTCATTGAAGAGCCAACATGGAAATGGACCAAGTGACCGAGCGATTAATTGAAGAAGTGAGGAAATACAGCCATCTGTATGACTCCTCTTTGGGAGATTACAAAGACTGCCAGATGGCAGCGAATTCGTGGAGGGAGATTTCCTCCAACCCGTTCGCGTCAACTAGCGTTTTGGCGGTGTAACTGCAGAGCAAAACAGACATACGCAGAAGTATAAATGCTCACGACGCCATCGCCTACGTGCGTAGCCTACGACGTACACTACGGCGTACACTCGACGCAGAAGTATAAATTGGCCTTAAGTGACTCAATTCCGAGGCCATCTGCTGGTTTTTGATAAAACAGGACTGAAATTGTCTTTATTTGTTTTTGGTGAAATAATGTACAAAAACTACTTATTTGCATATATTTTCTTAGAAATATCCAGAATAAAAAGGTAAACATAATAAAAATCACCAAAAAAATAATAGAAAAACATACATATTTTTTAGAAAATTATATATATGAATGAATATATGTTTTATTTATCGGAAAAAAATGTAATTAATAAAACATTTTTGTGTTTTTTAACCTTCGTTTGGTTTTTTCCCGCGAGGGACACTTTTGCTATAGGTTCAGGAGGGACGGATGAGGGTTAATTTAATACATCGTTAAAGTTCGCTAACACTATTCAAACACCAACGTGATTCTATTCCTAAATTACAATGATTCTTCTGATTCTTTCCTCAACCTTTGACGTGTGCGTTCAATGTTGTGATCACTTCTTGGTTCGTCCGTGCAGCGTACGATCACATCAGTGTGATTTGAACATTTAAATTTGCGTTCGCGCTGCCGTTGACCTAAAGAGAGCAGTTTTCATCGGTCGTGATTGAATGAAACAGCTTCATGGTCTTTTCAACCAAAACAATATTATTATTTCTGTGTTACAAACATTCAAATAAAAAAAAGTGTATAGTTCAGATATAAACTCTGATGTGTACGGTAAGGATTCAAATATTATTTCTGTGTTACAAACATTCAAATAAAAAAAAGTGTATAGAGATTTGTCGATTACTTTGTTACGACAGTAGGTGGAGAAAAGGGGCTGTTAAAATGTATTTGTCTTTGAATCATACAAGAGATTCGTTCATGAATACTGATTCATCCAGTGATGAAACAAGTACATCTTGAGTGCATTTGAATGAAAGAAGAAAGTCATATACACCTACAATAGGATGGTTTGAGGGCGAGTTAATCGTACATATTGAATACAGTTGAATTAAAGAAAAAAAAAATCTTATACACATCTACAGTAGTAAATTTTATATTGGTCCATATGATGAATTTAACACTCAAAAACATTTGCTTAGTGTCACTGACAGTGGCAGCTGTATTTTATCAAATGTTCAACCAATCTGTTTTTGTGTTTTCAGAGTAAACTGAGATCAAATGTGGAACCAGCACACATCATCAGCGATCATGATGGCCGTCATCTGGTCCCCGGGAATAAATGAGAACTTTCTTCATGATGAAACCCTGCAGTACCTGCTCATTCTGTGCTCCAAAGTAGCTCTCAACACATTTGTTCTGACTTTCTGGAGGCACAGCATTCTCAAGTCACTCCTGGGGCTCTGCAGTGTCTCTATGTATGTGGCAGACTTGCTGCTGGTCAGTGCTGTCACCAGCGCGTGGCTTTTCAAAGAACACCTACCCACCTCCACCTCGATGTGCTTCATCTTGGCTCATGGATCGACTGTCTACGCTCTGCTTCCTCTACCCATACTCATCGCTGGGGCATTCGACTACGCCAGCTACCCATACCTAAACGTTAACTCAAGCTCTCAGCGCAGGGCTGTAAGTTACTGCATTGTGGTTGTGCTCATGTGGACATTAGCGTGCGGTTACACCTACAACTACACGGACACGCAACCTATGGAGATTTACAAAGACAACATGAGAGTCCTGGTGTGTCGCGTTCATGGATCTAGTGTAGTGTTTCAATTTAGTATGCACTTATCTATTGCAGTGGTTCTCATACTACTGATTTATTTTAAGAAGATGATTGGTTGGATCAGAAGAGCCAATAAACTGGCAGAGAAAGATCAAAACTTCCTGTACAGTCAGGTTGGGGGATGTGGAAACTCTGAAATTCAAGAAAGTTCCCCTCCTCTATTTGTCAGTCTGACTCTAGGTTTTGCATTGAACTGGATGCCCTACCTGTTGATGTGTTTGGTATGTGCCTTGGTGGGCTTTGTGGTGCCAGCTTATGCCAGTGTCAATCTTCTGTGGATGGCCTGCGCCAACAGTGTACTGGCTGGCATTGCCTTTTGGTTTAGGAGTGATGGGAGTGGACCTTTAGGAAAATTCCCAGATGACACTTGTTTGTGGAACATCTACTGGCACTTGAGCAAAGGAAACTCTTCAACTGTGGACGCACAGCTTACTACGAGAATATACATAATGGTTCACAACCCTGCTATGACTTTTCGAGAGATCTAGCCTAAAACGTTTGAAGGCTGGCATGATACTCTGCCTTGCAATCATACATGTTATGAGCAAGTTCAAATCTATAGCTGCGTTACAAACATTGGGAGCTCCTTAGCTTGAAGTCACAATGACGCAGATAGATGAAGCGACAGATGTTTTCTTCGGTGTGATGTACCTCTGAGTGTAACAGAATTACTGGGGAAAAATGTAGAATGAAAGCTTGCTTCTATCCAATGATTGAATTCTGACATGTGGGTGTTCACTCAAAAATGAGTGAAGGGTTTATTTAATAAGACTAAATGATTGGAGATGTCGGGCATACATCACCAAAGAGGTCATTCTGATTAAACATTGTGCAGGGTTTCTACAGACATGAACAAGTATCATTGCTGTAATATATATTTATAACTACGATATACAGTGAACTTTTCATGTCTGCAGACAATATTCCATACTAAATATCCCTGCAAAAAACTTGAGATTTTTGGTGGAGTAAACAATTTATTCTGAAGCAATATTTTCATCAGTGTTCTATCAGCTTTTGCATACTTAAATCTGCATATTTTTATTTACCTTTACAACGCCCTATTTTTAACCTTTTTAGATGTACGCATCATCTAACATGTCAAATTATAACAATTTATCAATAAATTCAATTTACACTAAAGGGCTGCTACAAGTCAAATTAAATAATTTACACTGCACATAATAATAATTACAACTAGAATAAATAATGTTATGAGTTTAATGTTTTAAATGCATTTATGAATATACAAATAAGAAATGTTGAGGGGGAAAATGCATGCTTTTCAACATACTTCTCAACTAAACGACCAGTAAGTGCAGGCGGTAAGTCACTTACTGAGTGAATCATTGAGTCATTCATTCAACTGATTGAGTGTGTTATCATGCTGGTATCTTAAGGACTTTCGTGGACAGCTGACTCCTAAAGCTTTTCATATTCTGTGTGGTGGTCAGATAGAAATTAATCTTTTCCAATAAGTTTAAATTGATTTTTACCTTTTATGGCATTTTACCTTTATAAGCCATTTTTCTATAAGTGTGCATTATCTTTTGAGTCAAATTCTTACATTTAATCAGTGAATTTGAATAATAAGATATTTGGACTGTTACCAAGCAAATGAAATCAGTATCCACAAAAATTCATCTTTGCAATGCAGACATAAGCTGCACCTGAATTGGCATTTAGTACACACTGTTCAATGCAGAACATGAATGCATTTAACCTGCAGTTACAAATGCATAAATAATGTTTTGATACATTAAACATAAAACGTTGAATACTTATATTTGAAATAATTGAAAAAATGGAAAAGATACTTTAAATGTGAAATTAAAACCACCAGAAGGTGGCAGCAAGTCACGGTTAATAAGTGAGTTATTGCGACTGAACAGAATCATTTAAACAGTTGATTCATTTAGGAACAAATAGCTGTCATGAAAAAAAAAAACAGGCAACAGTGTCTAAACCGCAAGTGTCTTAATAAAACTTCTAGTTTATTGAACTGTTGTAAAAAAAATCAATATCACATTTGTATATGGTAATTATTGGTGAAAAAAGGCACTCTTACGTGTGAAACTGATTAACTATATGAAGTGGTATTTTCTGCCCCCATGTCTTGAATTTGTGATCATTCTGAATGTATTTTAACAGACTGAATCATGCAGTGAACGGGAACGCACTCGACTTCACGTAATGCGTGCACTCTGTAGGTGTTTTGAATGTTATTTTGCGTTGTGAGAATATTGAGCCAAATAGCTCACTTGTCATGGTGTTACTTAAGTATATCATATTATGAATAAACTAAACATTTTGATTTTTTTACCTCAGTGTGTTTCGTCTGAGTTTATGTGTGCTGTCACGCTCATTTGTTCTGAAGTCTCTCACAAAGAGACAAACAGAGTGAGCCTCAGGGCAATCATGTATTCTGCTAACTTACTGCAATTCTCTGATGACGCAGAAAAAATCTTCGGTCCGTCCAATGATTGTAAACACTCATTCATTACGTCAGTCTGAATGTATTTTTTTTGTAGTTTGTTTGATAAATATTTTTTAAGAATCGTATAATAATTTTTTAAGTATTATTACTTATTAAGGACCCGAGGACACCCTGTTATGACTAGGTCAAAAAAAGTTAAAAAAATAAATGAAATGCATACATGGATCATTCACAGTAAGATTTTTAGAATTTAGGCAGAAAAATGGTGCTACATTCCAAGGGGCCATTCACGCCAAAGACCGTGCCTAAAAATGAAATGGAAAACGCTAGACGCTTTCTGCTTTTTAGGGTTCTTGTTGCTTCGGAGGCGCCTGCCGTTGCTAAGCAACCATGACCAGCACTCTCCATTAAGACTGGATTTGCAGCACTAAAAAAAAATTTGCTTGCAGTAGCTCTGCTACTAAATTTATTTAAAACTGGCTATCCCTGTACAGCTACGATCAGCTGTTTCTTCATCTTGGCTGAGCTTTCAATGTTGTTACTGTACAGGATGAAGCTGATTGGTTGGTTTTTGACACATGACCCGTTGCGCATTTGCGGCATTATGAAAAGTTGAAATGTTTATCTCGATGCGGCGCGGATGCTCCTGGGAAAAATGAGCACATCGCAGAGCGTTGCTTGCATTATGAGTGTGCCTGCCGCGCGTCTACATTTGAAATAATGAACTTGAGCGAGCAAAAGACGTGATGTGAATGGCCCCTAAGGCACCTCATTTAAAAATCTAATTCTAAGCCACTATCACAAGTAAACTTCACAATGGATGCAATCCCAGAATGCACTGCTATAAGCTAAATGAAAAAAAAAAAAAATCCAACATGCCAAATAAATCAAGAGAAATGTCTTAAATTTCATTCCACAGAAAAAAGCATCAATAAACATTTGACTATTTTTAATATTTGTGTTATGTATGTTTGTAAGGCACATTCACAATCACAACAAATGATAACGATAACTAACTACAATGATAACTATATTTGTGTCCACACCAGTGAAAGACAATGGTCTGTTTATTGTAAGCTTGTGCGCTGAGTTTCAAAGCAATGAAAGTGGATGTAGGTGACCTGCTGCTGCTTACGTTTCGCAAAGAAGGAAGAACAGATGCTTTGGGGATTTAGGTTTTTTGTGTTATTGTTGAATGATATTTTTGTTTTTGATGTTTTTGTGTAGTGCTTTTTTTCTATCTGATCTCTAACAGTGAATTCAGCTAACGTCAATGTAGTGAAATAAAAACAATATGCTGTCTTTTCTACTGCAACTTTAAAGGGGTCATCGGATGCCCATTTTCCACAAGTTGATATGATTCTTTAGGGGTCTCAATGAAAAGTCTATAACATACTTTGGTTAAAATTTCTCAGTGGTAGTGTAAAAAACACTCGTTTTGAAATGTGAATATATGATTTTTTTTTTTTTTGTGTTTTTGGTCCATGTTGCTTTAAATGCTAATGAGCTCTGCTAACTCCGCCCCCTTTTCTGTGGGGTGACGAGCCGTTCTCATGATCTCAGATCGGGGATCAGCGCATTCGAAAGTAAAATGAAAGTAACGTTAATCCTCTGTGTCTTCATGCTAAGATGTCGGGAGTAAATGACGACCGACTGCTATATTCACTGCTTAATCGGAGACATTCTTGTCTTCCCCTGCACCGGAGTTGACACAGTGCTCTCAGCTCACTCAGGGCAGGTCTAAGGTAAGACACCAGTCCAGTCTGTGCTGAAACGCTACTGTCAATCAGACTATTGTGGGAGGGGCCTGTACAGAACTACATCATTCTGACAGGATCCTCACAACAGCCTTGTTCAGCCTCAGAACAGATTTGAGAAAAGGGATTTTAAAATAGGGATTTAAAAAAAATTTTTATCCTTATAGGGTGGATGTGTACACACACTTCCAACACACGTTCAAACAACAACAAAAGTGAATTTTGCATCCGATGACCCCTTTAAAGGAGATGAGTCAATGTTGTTGAAACCAGCACTGGATACCTGAATTCATTTTATGTTACTCTGTTTTCTGTGCAGAGCTTCTCCGCAATTTTGTCTGCTGTTTCAAATGCGCAAGCCCTTTAAATATGAATGAAGTCTGATTGTCAGGGTTTTATTGTTCATCAGCTGTAAATATTTTTTTTATAAAAATAAGTTTTAGGAAGTGATCCCAACCATATTGTTCCTCTATTTTGTTACTGGAACAGTTGGGATGTGCACACTGCTATTCTCTCACTTTATCGTTCTTGGTGTGAACAGGCCTTTACACCGTGGTTACAATTACATAATTAGAGTTTTTTTTTCACAATCATTTAACGTCTATATATTGTCACATCCCCTTTTTTAAATCCCTTTACTTCAGGACCACTTGTCTTTTTTATGTTCGTTAATGCTTATGTTATACAATCCACCAGGACATCACATTGTAGAACTAAACTGATTCTGTTATTTTTTTAATTCAAAATTACTTTTGCTTAAATGCAAGTCATACACATAACCAGAATTTGGAATAATGTATTTTTTTTGTCTATAAAACATTATCTGTTTGAGCAATAAGCTCTGTAAAGCTATATCAAATAGCAGTATGTTATTTATAAACCATACTTTGGGAATGATGATGATTTGGCTTTTGAAAGTGTTTTTGTAATTCATGTCAATTATAATCAATGTGTAACAACCGGTAATCTGTTAATACATTAAAGGAGTGTTCTGGGCTCAAGTTGAGCTCAATCAATATCATATGTGGTGTAATATTATATACACAAAAATTAGTTTCAAAATGAGCTGTTTTTATTTAAAAGAAAGAAAGAAAGAATTTTCCTTCTTTCCTCATTTTCTTAAAGTGGGGGTCAATTTTTGGAGGGTTTAAATGCAGAAATTAAAAGCTTATTATTCTATGAAAGAACCACTTACATTAGGGTACAACGGGGCTAAAGGCTCACCTCAAGAACAAAAATGTGCTATTCACTGCGCCTAAAACGTATAATTGCAGAAAAAATATATTTGCTGTATTGGACATTAATGGAGCAACAGACTTTGTGTGAAAATAAATCTTTCAAGTTGTTTATTTTGTTTAAAAATCTTATAAATGTATGAGGTGGCAAGGGGGAGCTTTTACCCCACACACTGGGTAAAATGCACATGGTATTGATACTTCAGCTAAAACAAAGTTTTTATTAAGTCATTTATTTCTAAGTTATTGTTTGTTAAAATCACTTTAGCAAAATTTGTTTGTTAGTTTTTGAAAAATAAAATTCATTTTGGTTCAATAAATATACTGTCATTAAAATGTTAATATAAAAATATATTTTAAAATACAGAAACAAAATCATTTTAAGAAGTAAAGATTCTGAATGTACTGAAGGAGATCCAATAATAATTGAATATATATTTAAAGTAGTAACAACAAATATGTTATTATATGATATAATATGTTTTTAAATATGATGGTTTCATTCTAAACATGGTGATTATCTCTAATATGGACACCCAACATAATATATGATATTTACCATCTGAATCTAACTTATGTCAAGAAATGGAAAAGTCAGCCATCTATTAATTATCATGTTAATTACTGTGCCTTTAGCCCCAACAGCAGGGGTGCTTTTTACCCCAAATACCATACTTTTACATATTTTTTTTCGTTATTTAAAAACTGTTGCTTTAATTATCTTAAACAAAACTGAAAATCATAAAGAAGACCTTTGTCTCAAAATATACGCATTCATTTTAGCAAATCTTTGCACTGCTGCATGCGATCGCGTCAAGGATAAGACAAATAAACGCGTGCATCTTGAAAAGCGGATGTTTTGGAATGTGCTAGCCACAATTTTGTGCCATCTAGTGGTTTATTATAGGAAAATATTCTCTCTCTCTCTCTCTCTCTCTCTGTGTGTGTGTGTGTGTGTGTGTGTGTGTGTGTGTGTGTGTGTAACAGAAGCGAGCGACAAGATAAAACTAATCTTTGTGACAACATTATGCCACATATGATATTGGTTGAGCTCAACTTGTACTGAAACCAGAACATTCCTTTAATGTATCAATACGTTGCCAGTGGTTATACATTCATTTTGTTTGATAAAAATACTTTCAAAAGCCAATTTAGCCAAATCACCATTATTCCCAAAGGATTTTTAAATAGAATACTGCTATTAGATATAGCTTTAAAAAGCTTATTGCTCAAACAGATACTCTTTTATTAACAATAAAAAATAAAAATAAAAGATTATTCTAAATTCTGATTATGGGTTTGTATTTAAGTAAACGGTAATCCTGCAATTTTACCAAATTAAAGCTCTGCGAGAACTAGTAATTAGAATAAGAGTGAACGAGTACATATTGAAAATAAAACGTTTGTTTGCATTTAAGCAACAAGATTTTTTTTTTTGGGGGGGGGGGGGTGAGCTTAATTCTGTGTGTGTGTGTCAATTGAATACATACATACTTACATACATACATACACACACACACATATACATATACACACACACAGGTGCATCTCAATAAATTAGAATGTTTTAGAAAAGTTCATTTATTTCAGTAATTCAACTCAAATTGTGAAACTCGTGTATTAAATAAATTCAGTGCACACAGACTGAAGTAGTTTAAGTCTTTGGTTCTTTTAATTGTGATGATTGTGGCTCACATTTAACAAAAACCCATCAATTTACTATCTCAACAAATCAGAATACTTCATAAGACCAATAAATAAATAAAAAAAATCATTTTTAGTGAACTGTTGGCCTTCTGGAAACTATGTTCATTTACTGTACATGTACTCAATACTTGGTAGGGGCTCCTTTTGCTTTAATTACTGCCTCAATTCGGCGTGGCATGGAGGTGATCAGTTTGTGGCACTGCTGAGGTGGAATGGAAGCCCAGGTTTCTTTGACAGTGGCCTTCAGCTCATCTGCATTTTTTGGTCTCTTGTTTCTCATTTCCTCTTGACAATACCTCATAGATTCTCTGGGGTTCAGGTCTGGTGAGTTTACTGGTCAGTCAAGCACACCAACACCAGGGTATTTTAAACAACTTTTTGGTGCTTTTGGCAGCATGTGCAGGTGCCAAATCCTGCTGGAAAATGAAATCAGCATCTTCAAAAAGCTGGTCAGCAGAAGGAAGCATGAAGTGCTCCAACATTTCTTGGTAAACCGGTTCAGTGACTTTGGTTTTCAAAAAACACAATGGACCAACACCAGCAGATGACATTGCACCCCAAATCATCACAGACTGTGGAAACTTAACACTGGACTTCAAGCTACTTGTGCTATCAGCTTCTCCACCCTTCCTCCAGACTCTAGGACCTTGGTTTCCAAATGAAATACAGAACTTGCTCTCATCTGAAAAGAGGACTTTGGACCACTGGGAAACAGTCCAGAATTCCTTGACACATCTGTGTGTGGTGGCTTTTGACCCCAGCCTCAGTCCATTCCTTGTGAAGTTCACTCAAATTCTTGAATTGATTTTGCTTGACAATTCTCATAAGGCTGCGGTTCTCTCGGTTGGTTGTGCATCTTTTACTTCCACACTTTTTCCTTCCGCTCAACTTTCTGTTAACATGCTTGGATACAGCACTCTGTGAACAGCCAGCTTCTTTGCCAATGGATGTTTGTGGTTTACCCTCCTTGTGAAGGGTGTCAATGATTGTCTTCTGGACAACTGTCAGATCAGCAGTCTTCCCCATGATTTTGTAGCTTTGTGAAACAAACTGAGAGACCATTTTGAAGGCTCAGGAAACCTTTGCAGGTGTTTTGAATTGATTAGCTGATTGGCATATCACCATATTCTAATTTGTTGAGATTTTGTTGTGAATTGGTGGGTTTTTGTTTAATGTGAGCCAAAATCATCACAATTAAAAGAACCAAAGTATTATAATTCAGTCTGTGTGCATTGAATTTAATACACAAGTTTCACAATTTGAGTTGAATTACTGAAATAAATTAACTTTTCCACGACATTCTAATTTATTGAGATGCACCTGTATATATACACACAATATATACATACATTCATACATATATTAGGGGTGTAACAATATTCAAATCAAAATGAAAAACCATGAAACACCACCCACGGTACGTATAGCAATACTCTCTTGGATTACCCCGTCCCCTGCTGAGACACTTTAAATGCTTACGGCCATGATGCTTATGAATTGCTTGAATTATTTTGAAAAAGAAGGTACCATTAAGGAGTAACAGTGTCATATAGGCTACATACAATTATAATGAGAACACGACTGTAAAAGAATATGCCATGATTCAGCACACTGTTATGGAAAGAATGGGTCCACAGAGTTTCACAGTCACTCACAGCCTTTTGTGGAACCATAAGTTGCAATATTTAGTTGTGTATATATATATATATATTCCTTTCACAAATCACACAAAAAAAAAAAAAAACAATGTATGTTATTCCCTAGATTTCAACTAGCTCTAGTTTTGTAACCAGAGGAAGCTGCCATAGAGGATTTAAATTCCAGGGGTCTCATTTATAAATGTTGCGTATGCACAAAATGGGCATAGAAACATGCGTATGCATTTTTCCACGTACATTTCATGATTTATAAAAAATAAACTTGCCATAAATATGTACGCACCATACGAACATTCTAGACCTGGCGTATGAACTCTTTTTCCTGGAGTGAGAAAAGTAATTAAGTAAACAGCGATTTTAAACTGTGTTTTCATGTCGATATACTGTACACATTTACATTAAATACTCCACTCACATTAATAGAGATAAACACTGAAATTACATAATTTTACAAAAAACATAATTACATAATTTTATTACCAATAGGCTAAATAATTTTCCTGTGGTATGCTATGTTTTAATGACAGCAAGGAGTGCTATAGGCGCACAATAATTCATCTTTAAACTAAACTACAGATCACATGTTATGAGAAATATTTTAGCAAGAACAATGATCAGTGATGCGCACTTACTTTGATATTATGGTGGACACTGCTGGATTCAGTGCTCGAATGGTCCATTGTCCGGTATAGGACCAATGATAATATCTTACTGCACAACCGCAGCTGCACGGAGGTGTTGATATCGTGTGAATGCATCTCAACAACATAATGAATAATACCACTATATTTGAACGATATAACAAGGAGAAAACGGTAAAATTTTCACTTTTCCTTTTTAAAATACTTTGTCAGTGACGAGCCGAATCAGACAATTGTGTTTACACTGCAATAAATATGGGCCTAACTGTTTCCACTAAAAATAGCTAAAAGATGTTCATCAGCAAACTGCATACATTTAATTGATTTAAATTGTTTAAAACAATTGAAATACTATTTGGCCAGTGTAAAAGAATGAGATCAACTCTTTTCTAAAATATATCTGAGAACAACTTTAAACCATTTTGTTTTTATGGATATTTTCATATATTTATTATAAAACAAAACAAGGATACTGGATCATTTTTAGCAATAAAAAAATTTATGTGTATGGCACAAATGGCATTATAGTCTCCATCTCATATTTCCTTAATGTCTCGGTGTTAAACATGGTGTCACGTGCATGGGAATATGCATGGATATGATATGCAGATGAGGTTATGCATAGTTGTAAGCTCCATATATGGTGATTTCTGGGAGGAGACGAGGTGGAGATGCACGTACGCACAATCTTCCCCTGACTGGGATTCATAAAAGTAATATGCATATGTGGTGATTTCTGGGAGGAGACGAGGTGGAGATGCACGTACGCACAATCTAGCTTTTGTGCCTCGTATAATCTAGCTTTTGTGCCTACGAACACTTTTGGGATGAAATCTTGTATCAGAGACAATCAACTTGAGTGAGGGATAGTTATTAAAAAAACTGAACTCTCTTACACATACTTGAAGAGAAGCCTCAAACATTACATAGACACCCCCTAAAAACACTACAGCTGAGACCTGAATGACACCCATTAAAAACTGAACCTTAATGTGGAACCCGGAGTGATCTTGATTATTACATTTGGACTTAATTTCTACATAACAATAATGTGCTAATATTTTAGATATTTACATGGATATTGTAATGTGTTCTAGAGATCAGTTTTTGTGACAAGCAGCTGAGATACATTTACATTACATTTAGCAGATGCTTTTATCCAAAGAGACTTACAAATGAGGACAATGGAAGCAATCAAAATCAACAAAAGAGCAATGATATACAAGTGCTAGAACAAGTCTCAGGTAGCTTAACATAGCACACGTAGCAAGGGCTTTTTAAATAATATAATAAAAATAAAAGATAGAATAGAAAAAGAATAAAACAAGCAAGTGTTAGAGATACTGAGGTTTCCATTAACATCCAGATAACCTAAAAAATGTAGTGGGTCATGACACAATAATAAGCCGAGGTTAGTAAAATAGTTCACACTTCTCTTCAGGCATTTCAAACACCGCCACCTTGACAGCTGACATGGACAATGTACACCGCAAAGGTGGCACAGAGGCGCTTCTGAAGGGCCATTTAGGTGTCTTTACACAGACGGTTTAATTTATTTATGGAGGAAAATAAAATAAAATCGCTCTGCGTGATTAGCGTCAGCTAGCTGATCTGCTAATGAAAACAGCAGGGCGATTTAAACTTACTTGTCCTCCAACGGTGACGTCGAAAAACACGATCGGGTTATTAGGGTTTGACGGCTGAACGTTCATGGTTGTTTTCAGGCTTATATCACTCCAGACAGCAGAAATATGAACTATTAATGTTCCCCAGCTCTCACACCATGAGTTTTTCGGGAACGATTCAAAAATGTTCACCCGTGACGTCACTACGGTAACCTGGAGGAGGACTTCTACGGATGCAACCGAGGGACATGTGACACCTAATCTCTTATTTACTTGCTGCCCATGTGCCTGAGTAGTGTTCGTCCATTCTTCACTTTTTACAAATACACATGGTTTCAGAGCAGCTTCACAGAAAATCATGTTAATGTTTATGTTATATTAATATCTTCATGCCTTATAGTAGAGCTGAGCGAGACATCGTAACAAAACAGAGAGAGAGACCCGTGAATTATATTTAATTTTAATAAAAGGTCAAATACCAGATATGAGTATGGTACACTGTTACTGTCATCTGGGCAAATATTGAAACAGCTGGTTTTAACCACAATTCGCTCTTCCACATGTTTTTACCAACTTTAAATCACTGATTTAAGTCTTCAGAAAGGTAACTGGGTTATGAACTGCCTATTATGAATTACTCAGTGTCTTCAAAAAAAATGGAAAGATACAACTGTTTGTTATTTAGTCATATTGTATTTGTAAATAATTATGCATTTCAGTTATCTTTGATTACACAGGCTTCTTTTCTCCAGATCTAGATCGAAACTCAAAACCGAAATCCCTCTCATCATATTTTTGCCATTTCTGTGGCTTTAGCATATGAAACCAACTATAACACAATGATATACAGCGAGGCACTTGGTAGGGGCAAGTCACAATTATATCTGGGGTAATTTGTATTGTGTTTTATATAATTAAATTTATAGTTTATTGTCAGCTGGCCAAATCAGAATTACCTTTTCAACTTGTTTTTCATACAAAACACTGTTTCATGATTTCAGTTTACATATTGGTGAAGAGCCAAATGTTAGATTATATTTTAAATACAGATGTTCTTTGGGAGAAGAATTTATGAATATCATGAATTTTCCCTTTAGATTTACATATTGGATATATATATATATATATATATAAAGGAAATTCTTATCAAATCAGTGTTAATGGGTTAAGATTTTTTAAATCTTTGCTTAAAACTCATTATTTTTCAATTGCTTTTAATGTCCCTTGATGTTTATTTTTTAAATTTGACTTCTGTTGTTATTCTGATTTTCTTTTGATATCCTGTTGATAATCTTTCTCTGATTTTATATGTGATATTTTTAAATTGTTTTGCTTGTATTGATTTTATCTGATGCTGTAAAGCACATTGATCAGCTGCCGCTGTTTTAATGGTGCTATGTATGTCAATTAAACTTGAACTTGTAAACTTGGGTTGTCACAAGGTTGTCTTACCCAATACACAAGATAAACCAATAAACACTTAAACTTCCTTGTTATAGTAATCCAGGGCATGGGATATGTTTCTTGTATATACACATCCTTTATTGAGAATATCACATATATTAGACTGTAAATCTAGTCGACGCTCAGTGGAAGTTCCTTCAGTGGGGACCCTGGAGTAACAGGACGTTTGGGTTTTCCAGAAGCCTCACTGTGAACAGAAGAAAAAAATGCAGAAATTTAGGACATGGTTATCATGAAAAGGCATAATTAGGCAGCACTTAAACCCCATTCACCAATAAATTACCATTGAAATGTAGCATTAAATTATTCAAATCTTTGTTAATATTGTATCATGTTTAAACCCAGGTTTATATGTGCACGCATTATTAATTCTACAGTGTTAAAATTAGATGTTCATATGCATGCATGCATTATTTTGCCAACTGTCTAAAGCACCATACAGCATTATTTGTCTGTTCCAGAACATTCAGTTTTCAACACAGATTTGTAACATTGGAATTATTATATGTATTGGGCAATTAATAACAAGTAAGCAAGACATTCATAAAATAAACCAAGAAACATAACAAATAATATTTTTAATACTATTTTAATAGCAGATGCTATTTTACCAAAGCTAAATATACAAAGGGCAGATAACACTGTATTTGCTCAAAGTAGGCATGCTAAAAAGTGTCTGCTAAAAACATAAACTAAATGCACGATACACAACATTTTAACATAATCTGTATTAAGCAAAGCCGGCCCACCTTCCAGCTGTTAGGGCCTTGTGTGAAGACATGACCACACTGGGAGGAACGGACTCTCTGCGCCCATCTCTCTGACAGTAGTAGTTATTTGCAAATTTATGGCTCGGCCCAACAGGAAGTTTAGGTGGTGGCTGAGTCCTACCGTCAACGACATTGATAAAATAAATATTAACCATTGCATTAATTGTCATTATAACAGTGTTTTGAAAATAAGGCTGGTATATTAAATATAAATACTGAAGTATATTTTAACTATATTTTACACTTTAACTCTCCTCAAGACAATAAATTACTTTGTTTTACTGTAGAACCATTAACACAGTGAATAATAATAATAAAAATAATAATTGTGTTTAATAAAAAATATTTTTTAATGTTTTTTTTTTTTTTTTTTTTTTATTTTTTTTAATTAAACGTACCTCTTTGAGATTTCAGTGTACCGAAGTTGTAGTTTGGACTGGAGATCGTGCTGTTAGGGAACGAGAGAAACATGAATTTATGTAACGTTATAGTCAACAAAATATCATCTAGACATGAAATCAGCTGCTGATTACTAACGCTAAGACAAACAAGCAAACTTATGCACACACACGGAGACTTAAATGTTATTTCCTAACTGTGTCATATTACATCGACACGCTCGGTTCTAACAGTGCACGACTGATTAAACGATCGTCCTCGTTATCTCACCCCTGACAAAACGTTCCTCAGTCTCTGGATGATTTTCGTAGCCGACGCCATCCTCGCGTCAAGGTGAACGCGCTGTTCGCGGTGACTGTCGCTGGATCAGCGCTGGCTGAACGCTCCCTCACTGTAGTGCAGAGAGTGGCGAGCGAAGCTGATCCTGGGTCAGTTACAGCAGCAACGCAACGACCAGCGGACCGGAAGTCGTTTTCTTACTCTCTGCTTCAGTGAGTGGTCACATCCGAACGGGATCCAGAACTTCGCGCCACCTGTCGTACAAATTTACTGCTTCATGAATAAGCATACACACATTTACATTTTTAACCACTTTAAACCGTTTAGAAAGAGACAAATAATGACCCATTTTTACCCTATAGCTATACGAACTGTTTGATCTAATATGAATATGGCAGATTAAACCTGTATGAATGTGATATGGCTGGACATGCCAGTCAAAAGTTTCACTGCATGCCATTTTCTACGTACCTAATCATTATAATACCTAATTATCCTGCTATGTATGACTGGGCTCCATCTATCTGATGGGTATGTGAGAATTTGCATGAATCAGAACTGGGTTTCTTGGGGACTTCCAGTCTGGGACATATATGTGAGCCTGACTAGATCTAATGTAGAGCTTGAAGTCTACGACGTAGTTTCATGGGTGGGAATAAATCAGATCCACCCATTCAAAACAATGCTGCAGAAGAGACACAGAACAAGGCATTATTTCAGCAGGATCCGTTTATAATACACTAACAGAATGAACGGTAACTACTGCTGGACCGACGGCTGAATATAAATCAGCGCATACACGGATTATTATAGACTACCGCAAAGAAGAAGAAAAAAAAGTAGCAAACGTCGCTATAAGGGTAAGACAGTTTCAAGACTTCCGAAAAAATAGTCGGACTATCAGAATAGAGAGCGCTGTTTTGACTCCGTTTGTTTCTACTTTGATGATCATTAAAACTTTCGCTTTAACAATGATAAAACTTCACTGTCACTGCTATAACTGTGTTCAGATATGCTGTGACACGGGATTTTATGTGTCTTTTTGTTCTGGCACGGTCAGATAACTATCATTTTCTCACCTCTGCAGAATAACAAAGCTTAATTTGATACTTGACTTTATATTCAACAAAGTCAAGATGTATATTTGTGTATAGGTACTCATTATGGAGTGTGCAGCCTGTATGTACCTAACATTGCTTCACTTATGAGACACAAATTAGTGTTTATTTGTTTATTTATGAAGCAAGGTCTTACGGGAGAGAGAACTATTATATATCTTATATAAACTAAAATGTATTCAGTTTTTGTACACAGCCTACCTGTTGTGTTCACTACATCAAGCTCAGTCATTTCACCCAATAAAGAAAGTTGTGTTTATGGGGAATGTAGATCAATAACTACAGTTCACCAAACTAACAGTGAAGGGTTAAATTTGTAACCCTTTTACATTTTGCCTAAGTATTTTTGTTTCATTAGAACATTTCACTTGATTTTATGTTTATGTTTATTGCAAAATAAAAATAATGTCACAGAGATCAGGTTTTTAAATTGCATTTAAACGTGCACTAAATTTTGGTAACAGGATTGCAAAAAAATATGTAAGTTAAAAATTATACAGTGTTGAAAAAGAACAAAAATAATAGATTTTAAAAAAACGACATTTGTTATTTTAACTCCTCTTTTGTACCAAATTACGTCTTTCAGTATGGCTCTACATGTATTTCTTAGAAGGCAATAAATACACAAGCGTAAATAAATAAATAAATAAATACATAAATTCAATATAAACAAAGGAACAAAAACACAAAATATGACATTTCATGACCTTTCCGTTAATCAAATCATCCTGATCTTTGCAGACAAAAGTACTATTGACAGTTCATTATACTGTTGTTGCCCCAAAACAGTTCTAGATTGAAAATTGAACTTGCCTCCGAAACGCTAAAAGAATCACATGCTTCAGGTCTCATGATTCTATTTATGGGTCATTCCTCTGTCTGCGTCGCCCCTCCACCATTCGCCCTCCATCTACAAGTGCAATACATCTGTGTAAAGAATGAAGAATACCAAAATGTATATACAATTACCTCTGATTGACCAAGTTCAGTCTGAAATGGTAGATTACTGATGCAATGCTGAGGATTTAGCAGATGCCCATGTTGCCTCTGTCCATGAAGATATAAATAGTAAAAACTGAATGTAATTCAACCTTCTGTTATGGTTCCATTCCAGCCCATACTATAGCTGGCTTTTGCAGCTTTGCACTGTAACACCATTAAATGTGATCTTTAATCTAATATAGTTAAATAGTGGGACATGGTTTGACTCACTTCCATGACAAAAGTGCTTTGTTCATCCTTCACTAGTTGTTTACAGGCGAATAGAGCCTGCGGTGTTCATGGCAGCATGTTCTAGAGACTTCTCTTCCTCTAAATCACATTATTTGTCGGTATGTGGATAATACTGAACAGGCAGACAGAGCTCTGTCTGAAAATGTTAAGCCAATTAGCACGTCACAAACAAAGTCAGTGCCTTTATGTCTGTGTGTTTTAAATCAGTATAGAAAATATAAAAATGTTACGGAATTCATGCGGTTCAAATCTGGCTTCGATTTTGGTGAATCCAGATAGATCTGTTTTTATCTGTTCTTGTGACAGAAAATTTACGTTTGCATTTAGCAGACACTTTTATCCAAAACCATGGCCTTTTAGACAAAACCAAGACCTAACAGTATTTGTAATACTCAATGCCTAGATTAGGAAGCAAGCTTGAGAAGAAGACAAATACAGAGAAGACGGTGAAGGGTGATTAGTCTCCACAGGAAGTTATCTGAATGTTTAGCAGAACAGAAATGATAAACTTTTACAAATATAGGTCTTTTATGGAAAGTGTAGCCAGTGTGAACAATGTCTATTTTTTTGTATAGGAAACGTATGGCAGCCTTTCAAATGAGTTCGAATTAGTCACATACTAATATGTTGTGAACAATGGTGTGTGTGTGTTTTAAGGGACAGGGACATAAATACATACTGCATAAGTTACCAAAATGAAAGAAATGACTGACAAACTTTCTCCGTTGCATCACTTGTCATTTCAGATGATCTATGAAGAGCAAGAAACATATGTTGTGTTCTGTTATGGCAGGATCAAGTTGATAATCAAAACTCTAATGCGAACCTTCTGCTTGGCGAGGCCAGAGACCCCAGAATACACACACACACACACACACACACAAACACACACACACACAAAGCTGAGCAAGTGCTAGATAAACAACAGAACACTCTGTTCATTATTCACAGAGATAAGTTTGAACTCCTTTTATCACATATTGCTCTGTTATGTTTAATACAGACATATAGAAATCACATAGAAAGTAGCAAAGCAATTGATAGGTGTATGATTTGGCGTAATATGGATAATATATTGTAGACTAATACAGGCCAACCTCATTCAGCGTATTCATCTGTCATTTTCTTGACACTCTCTTCATTTCAGAATCGTACGTCTGACCTTTTATGAAAATAATAACACATTTCTCAACAAGCTGGATCATTTGAGATCTTATTAATGTTTGTAGCACACAGAGTGCCGGTGATTTACACACACTTTCATACTCATAACTTCATGTTTGAGTATGAGCAGTAATAACAGAGATACTTGCCCAAGAAAGCTCTACTAAATAATGAAACTGCCAGCATCTGCTACTGGCCTTTAGAGTCTGTTTCTGCTCTCCTAAAATGTGATCAGCTGTTTTTCACAGGAAGAGTCCATTTTCTGAAGCCGCTTTTAGAAACAAAGGGCGGATGTTGATGTTGTTCACGAAACTGTCACAGCAGATGGTCTCCATCATATTGCTCTCTATTTTTTTAACAGTGCACTATAAGTAGTGTTTTCCATTTACTCAAATTTTCAGACCAACAGAGCTAAATAATGTTTTTGACAAATCTGATTCAAATGACTTACACTCACAGGAGATTAAAAAAAAAAATGTCATATGAGTGGCTTCAGCAAAAGGTTGTTTTATACTACATGAAGAAGGATTCATTTGAGTGGCTTCAGCAAAAGGTTGTTTTATACTACATGAAGAAGGATTCATTGTTGCAGCCATGTTGAGAGAATAGGGAACAAGTATTCGACTATTAACTATGACATTATTTTTCCATTCACTCCACCCCCTCAATGAATTCCTATAGATTATTTATCGTTCTGCTGCTCGCTAAGTAATGTTAGTTAGCTATATTACGCAGGTAGTTGTTAAGCTTTTAGGTATGTATGGGGTACAAAAAGAAAGATTAGGGAATGTACAAAGTCCCTTTTCAGCCCCTTGAAAAAAGTTGGGAAACACTGTATTAAAATTGTGAATAAAAACTTTTTTGAATGCAATGATGTACTGGAAGTCTTTCAAATTTCAATATTTTATTCAGAACTACATACATAGATGACATATCTGCCATTGTTTTGGTATTCCTAGGATCCGTGCCTGAATTCCTCAAATCAACTGAGGCAGGTCATATGTGCAAAATGGTGGTATCATTTGCGAGAGAGGGACAAAAATAAGTGTGATTTTAAATTAAACGGCATGGCACTCGATTTTTACACATCTCAAAAAGTTGGGACAAGAAAGCAAATGTTTACCATTTTTTGTGTTTAATAGTTATCCCCTCTTCTGTAGGGTATGGGGTAGGATTAGGGTTGTACTATTTAAAAAGTTAGGATAAAAACATGTGAATAAAAACAGAATGCAAATGTGGAAGTTTCAAATTGGGGACATGAGGAGACAAAATGTTAAACTGCTCAAGTTTATGATTTTAGGGAATGTTGTCCATCAACATCTCAAAAAAGTTGGGACAAGGCCATGTTTACCACTGTGTGCATCTCTTCTTTAATACAGGCTTCTAGTTGCTCAAGCTGCTCAAGTTTAGGAATAGGAATGTTGTCCCATTCTTGTCTACTACAAGGCTTTCTAGTTCTTTATGATGCTTCGAATCTTCCTCTTTATGATGCACCAAATGTTTTCTATGGGTGAAAGATCTGGACTGCAGGCTGGCCATTTCAGTACCCGGATCCTTTTTCTACGCAGCCATGATGTTGTAATTGATGCAGTATATGGTCTGGCATTGTCATGTTGGAAAATGCAAGGTCTTCCCTGAAAGAGACGACGTCTGGATGGGAGCATATGTTGTTTTAGAACTTGGATATACCTTTCAGCATTGATGGTGCCTTTCCAGATGTGTAAGCTGCCCATGCCACATGCACTCATGCAACCCCATACCATCAGAGATGCAGGCTTCTGAACTGAGCGCTGATAACAACTTGGGTTGTCCTTGTCCTCTTTAGTCCGGATGACATGGCGTCCCAGTTTTCCAAAAAGAACTTAAAATTTTGATTCGTCTGACCACAGAACAGTTTTCCACTTTGCCACAGTCCATTTTAAATGAGCCTTGTCCCAGAGAAAACGCCTGCGCTTCTGGTTCATGTTTAGATATGGCTTCTTTTTTGACCTATAGAGTTTTAGCCGGCAATGGCGAATGGCACGGTGGATTTTGTTCATCGACAATGTTTTCTGGAAGTATTCCTGAGCCCATGTTGTGATTTCCATAACAGTAGCATTCCTGTATGTGATGCAGTGCCGTCTAAGGGCCCGAAGATCACAGGCATCCAGTATGGTTTTCCGGCCTTGACCCTTACGCACAGAGATTGTTCCAGATTCTCTGAATCTTTGGATGATATTATGCACTGTAGATGATGATAACTTCAAACTCTTTGCAATTTTTCTCTGAGAAACTCTGATATTGCTCCACTATTCTGCTGCTCCACTATTTTTCGCCGCAGCATTGGGGGAATTGGTGATCCTCTGCCCATCTTGACTTCTGAGAGACACTGCCGCTCTGATAGGCTCTTTTTTATACCCAATCATGTTGCCAATTGACCTAATAAGTTGCAAATTGGTCCTCCAGCTGTTCCTTATATGTACATTTAACTTTTCCGGCCTCTTATTGCTACCTGTCCCAACTTTTTTGGAATGTGTAGCTCTCATGAAATCCAAAATGTCTCACTTTCAACATTTGATATGTTATCTATATGCTATTGTGAATAAAATATAAGTTTATGAGATCTGTAAATTATTCCATTCCTTTTTTACTCACAATTTGTACAGTGTCCCAATCAGGTTTGTATAAGGTCATGTAGAATAAGGTATTAATATGTGCTTAATAAGTATTAACAAGTGGCTTATATTCTAGTAATATGCATGCTAATAAGCTACTAGTTAATACTGAGAATTGGACCATGAAATAAAGAGTTACTGAAGTCATTGACAGTTTCAGTAACCATTTTGTACCAATAAAACCAATTTGAAGTCTTGGTTCTTAGCTTGTTTTGTCTGTGTAGCCTACAAGAATATGACATGCCATATACATTTTTTTTCCTATTATATTAATCAACATCAATAATTATTTTTACAATATTAATTATTCCAAGAATAATATTTTTGTAATAAAATGCAGTCCTACCCTGTATTTTGTATTATTTTACAAATTTATATATGCCTACTTTATATATAATGTGATAAATAACATTAATCTCATTACTGAAATAAGAAGACTGTGTCACTTTTGAGTCTGTCGGCAGTCTGTAAATAAACACACCATGTCAGATGCAGTTTCTGTGCCACCTTTAATGTAAAGATGCTTTTTGTTGATGTTGATAGCATTTTATTGGTTACAGCCTGAGCCTACAGTATTCTGATTTACTGAATTAATTGAATAAATACAAGTATTTGACATAAAAAAGCACGGATGTATTTAATAATTAGAATTAATTAGGTAATTTAAAATGTACCTTTCCTGTAAACAGTGCACCTGGAAAACAACCCCAGAGAGCAAATATTGTCACTAGTCAGGTCAGAAATGATTTTTTTTTTCATTCGTTCTTCTAAACTGTTCAGTGTAGCTATGACTATCATATAAAAACCTCTTGTGAACATTTTCAATTAGTAAAACTACTGTGCATGGACCCCTAGAAGCTGACCTGAAATGGCAATATTCAACCATCTCCTGAGTTTTGTGTGCAATTTGTTTCAGAAGTTCAGTTAACAGACTGAGGCTGAGACTGCTAAATTAGTAACCCTTTTAATATTATTTGTCTTTTTCATAGATGCGAGCTGATGTGAGAATACTGTAGAAGAATGCCTCACAGAAAGTCCCACAGAAGTGGGATAATGTTCATTTAGTCAGAATTCATTTGTGGCAAGATTCATCCATCTTCAAAGCCAATTCATGCTGAGTGACATTTATTAGACTTACTCATATGCAAGATAAATTCAACTGATGTTTGTTTCTTTAAAATGTGATCATATTTCCTGCAGCATCTAGAACTTTAAACACTGGCTTTTGTATCCTGAAAAATGAGCTGATGTCACTTGGGATGTGGTTTTTAGAGCCTGTGCATGTGCTTCATTTCCTTGTTTATTTTTCCTTGCCTGGTTCTTGAGGAAATGGCTTTTGCTGCATTGATCAACTGTTTAGCACTCACTGTCCTGAAAGACAATAATGGCTGCTGTTCCAGGAGACTCAGGGGCCTTATCAGATCCACTTCCCTTCAGGAAAGAGCAGCTGTGTTGCTACACTGGCAGTGACACTAGTTAAAACAATGCAACGCACTGTAGCTTAAAAGAACAGTTTGCCCAAAAATGAAAAATCTGTCATCATTATTTGCACTCAAACACTGTCAAGATAAAAAAATAAATAAATAAATAAATAAATAAAAAAACACGATGAAAGCACAATAAAAGTAACTCCAAAGATAACTTATTTTCTTCTGTTGAACAGAAAAGGAGATATTTAGTTTAATGCTCACACTGCTCTTTTCCACAAAACAAAGTAAATAGAGATAAACACTGTCAAAGCTTCAAAATGACACAAACATTTTGAAAATTCATTTGGAAAGTCTTTTTAAAGAGTTAGTTCACCCAAAAATGAAAATGGAAAATTCTGACATCAATTACGCACCCTCATTTCATTTTCAAGACTTCCGTTCAAGTTTCTGTCCCTCCTTTGAAACTCCATACAACCAGAAAAAAAAAATCTAATATTATGGCCTGTTATGGCCTTTTTGGATTGAAAGTTTTGGTTGCACAGAGGGACAGAAACCTCCCCATTTCATTAAAAATAGCGTAAAGATGATCAAAAGTCTTAATGGTTTAAAACCATGTGAGGGTAAGTAAATGGGCATAAAAGTTTCATTTGTGGGTGAACCAACCCTGTAATCCTCATGATAGCTTAGTGTGAGTAAAAGAACAAATTTCATCATTCACTGAAAATCTTCCCCTTCACAGTTGATCGCAAATGCATGTGAATGCACACATTCAGTCCTACAGTTTTACAACTACTGTATGTAATTCAGTGCTTAATCGCGATGAATTGTTGAAATCAAGTGTAGCATTAGTTCTGGCAGGTCACGACAGTCAAGTTTGCGTCAGCTGAAGTCTATTAAAGCTTCATAGAAGGTCTGTTCAGCTTGATCACATTGCTCCGGAGCTAATTACACTCCTCCATCCCCAGCTTCTCCTTTCGTACATAGTCTGGACTTGGCCTTCTGAAATTCCTCAGACTCCTTTATCTTGAATAATGTTGTTACATTAAGAGCGTTAATGATATTTGCTATGTTTGGTTCTGTTCTGTTTTGCCTATAGGGGTTTATCGCTTCTCTCCCAGCTCTTATCCATTGTAGGTGATTTTGTTTTGTTTTGTGTTTTTGGGTTTATATTCACAAACCTGGTGCATTTCAGTTGGTCACCAAGACTTTTTTTGGTTGTTTATCGGTTCTTTTCCATTTTTTATCCATTGTAGCGCATCTTCAGATACCGGATTTGAATATGTGCAAGTGCAATAAGATTTGAGAGCTGTGGGAAAGGGAAAGACTGTCATCATATAATGGCTTGTAATTCAAACTATTATTTATCTTATTGCTTCAGAAGATATGAAACATAGTGCACAGGTTGTATAGACTTACTGTATGTGTCTGGTAATCTCTATTAACTATATGTTTTCATTTTATGGAAAGGAGAAAGCTGGGCATTCTGATAAAATATCACATTTTATGTTCTATGGAAGGAAGTCACACGGTTTCTTAACAACATATTTGTCTGTAAATGATGACACATTATGTTCATTTGGCAAACTATTCCTTTAAGTCACGTGATTGCAAACAAGCAAACAAACAATTCCTGACAGTGCTTTGAGGCGGGCGTCAGAAAGCTATGCAATGTTTTTCTTTCTTTCTTTTTTTTTTTTTTTTTTTTTTTTTATGGGACTGCCTGTTTTAAGTTGGAAGTGTCCTTGCCCAGACTGCAGAGTTCACATAAAACATAATGTGAATAGAAACCGGCTTCCTCTGCAGGAAAATGGGAGGGAGTGCAGTGAGGTCACTTTCAAAACATGACTCGCATTCAGACAACGCCACAGTGGATGATTTGTTGGAGTTATTTGCCTGCTCTGAGAAGTCACCGTTCCTATGTTCAAAGTGGTCAATGTTATTCACAAAGCTCTTACTTTTATGGACCAGAACTGAATGGGTTTGGACACTGATTTCTTCTGATTTAACTTGACAAGCTTTGAAATAGATGATATACAATAACAGTCAAACATTTAGACTCACTTTATTGAATTCATGTTGTTCGTCTTCTTAAAAATGTAAAGGTTTCCAACTTAAATTATTGTAGTTGACATATAAACATTGCCTATATGCATAGTTATTCAGAAAACATTATAAAAATAAAGGCTGTTTTGAAGCAGATAGTGAGGGGAAAGCAGTGAACAAGTGTCCAGAAAGTGTTTAGAATGCATCCCAAGATGCACCTCATGAAGTTGGTTCAGTGTCCAAAGTGTCCAGAGCTGGTGGCGACTTTGGACAAGCTTAAATATACAATAGTTTTGATTTGTTTGGCTTTTTGTCAATACTCCCCATACTTCCATTTGTGTTATTTTGTAGTTTGATGATGTTACTATTGAAAATGTGGAAAACTATAATGATAAAGAATGGGTAGGTGTGTCCAAACTTTTTTATCTTGTAGTGTAAATGCTTTTGTTTTTGTGAGCCGGACATGTTTGTAGCATGCTGGTTAAGAGGCGCAGGAGGTAGACAGGAATGTGTTTTCCCCTCTTGCCTTGTAATTGGGCTTTTACCAGCAGGCAAACACAGTGATGCGTCTCAACTCACAGCTGAAAGGACGGGGAAGTCCTGCGAGCCTCAAATCAAGACAGCACACTTTGAGTTGACAAGCTAGACTGTAGGGACTGGAAACCTGGTCAGCTGCATGCATAACATGCTGCATTGCGCCAGACACAGTCAGTCTCTCCCATGCAAAACATCTTGAAGCATTTGGGTTCACTCTCCACATGGTACCATTATTCTGCTCAGTCAGCGGAAAAAAAAACAGCTTTGGCCTGTTAAATGCAATCAAACGGTATGCAGTATGCATTTAATTAGACACCGTCTTTGCCCACACTACTTAAAACAGTGTAGTGCTTCTATTGTTTTCCTTGGCCCAACAGCCTTCTCATTATATCCTGCATTCAAGCTGTTCGCCACCTGTGTGGAGTCTCTGTGCTGGAGTGACATGTCCGAGCCTAGTCACATTAGCACCGTGTGAAATAGGAAGTGTCTGGTGGAATGTGCCTGGGGCTCTGTGAAAACAGTTATGTGCAACATCCTTCCTCTCCTCTGTGAGGGCATGTGTGTGTATTAACTATGTTTTCATGACCTGCTCTGTCCACTGGTATTGAAATTTAGCATCATAAAGGATGTGCAGTATATGTATGTAGTATTAATAAAATGGAATGTGTGCGTTTTATATTGAAATCTACCACTGAATGTACTGTAACATCTCCATTAGGACTACACGATTATGCCAAAAATCATAATTGTTGATTATTCCCTTGAAATTGCAATGACGATTATTAATTAAGATTATCACAATTTTAACTGAATGATGTTTTGAATAGCTTTATACCAGCAACTGCATGCCATAGGCAAATAAACAAGCTGAAAACACTCTTCCTGAAAAACTTTTTGCTTCTCATTAAGCCTCATATGTAAAATATACATATACATCTTTAGTGCACAGTGAAAACCTGGAAATAAACAAAGTTTTATTATTTGAATGATCACTGATAAAAAAAGAAAAGAAAACTGAGAACCTGAAAAAGTGAACTCCTTTGTGTAAAAGGTCATTCACAAAATATCTTCACTTCCACAAGTTATATCAATGCATAGTTGTTGTTGTTGTTGTTTTTTTTTGTGGTACAGTCAGTCCTGAAAGCACTGCAGAGGCAGAAGGATGCTGTGTTTTCACGTCTATGAACATTAAAATACCATACATGGAATTATACTACATTTTTAAGAGATCATGGCATGCAACTTACTTCTTATGAGAGGTACAACTATATTAATTAATTTGTCAGCCAGAATAGTCATAGTTGTTTTCAAATCACCTATTAAGTTCGCTGGATAGCTAACCTCACTTCTCAGGTGATTATAAAAACATTAGGAGTATGTGTGCAGTCTAAAACATTTCTATGATGTGAGACCAGAACATGTTTCAACTAGGAACTGTGTCATTTTGGTTGCTATCATTGCGGTGATCTAATAAACATACAATGCAACATGCATCAACACCATTACCTATCAGCCCATGTCAATCATGACAGTCGAGGACCTACCATTGCCTCTTAACAACAGAACAACCTTTAAAACCTTCAGTGACCACATGTGGATTTGTTGTAGAATCAAATGGTCCAGAGATGCTTATAGGTTCAGTTTTTTGCAGGGCACCAGCTGCTCCCAAACAATGTTTTCATTTGTCTGATGTTTCTATGGCACTGAGATGTTGTATTTTGCCTGCAGGTGTACTGATTTGTCTTTTGGAGGGGCAGCACAAGGCTCCATAAAATGACCCAGTCTGTGCATATTACCTCCAAACTGCCAAGTAAGTAGTTGTTTTTCTGCTCTCGGTAGATAGCACTTTTTCAAGATGAACACTTATGCTATATGTGCATTGCAGATCTGAGTGCCCCTTTTCATTGCTCTACTGAGGAAGAAACAGATCAAGGTGGCTCCTATTCAGTACAGACGCCCTATGGATTCCAGCTAGACCTTGATTTTCTCAAGTATGTTGAAGAAATAGAGAGTGGACACAACATTCGGAGGGCTAATGTAAACCCTCGGAGGGGATCCCGGGGTGACCGTGGGTATCAGCGGAATTTAAGTGTTGGGGGTCGGACCAGTGGCTGGACCTCCACTGAGTCCCTTTCCTCAACAACCAGTGAGAATGGCCAGACTAACCCACCTTTTCTCCAAAGCCCCATCACATCACCTAGTAAACCACTTTCCCCATTACCAGTCATCAGTCCCAGTCTGCCTACTTGCTCCAAAGTGCCACCCCCACCTCCACCACGTAACCCTAGGGTTGAGAGAACACTTCTTGAAACTAGCCTTCGTCTGCAACAGGAGCAAAACCAGTTTTCCAATGGGTTAGGCCATAATTTGTCTGACCTTTCCAAAGTGAGTTCCAAAGCCAGCGGATCTAATAAGGACTTCTCTCTAGCTTCTTCCCAGCTTGCTTCAGATGCCCACTTTCTACAGATATCACCTGTTGTTCAGAACCCCCTTTCTGGGGTCTGGACCAGAGCAAGTCCTCAAACGTCTGGAAGGAGCACTCCAGCCTCCAACTCAGGAACACTGCCTCCTGGGCAGCTTCAGACAGTGCGAGAACAGATGGCCACTGCCCTTAGGCAGCTAAGGGAGATGGAAGAGAGAGTGAAAGGACTACCAGTTCTAGAAAGAGAAGTTTCCATGCTACGTGCAGAAAAAGAAAGGTTGGCTCATGAGCTTCAAAAGAAAACAGAAGAACTTGATTCAACGCTCAAACTACAAGTCTCCACTGAGGCAGTAGTAGGAGCCTCCCAACCAGGATCCCCACCATTGCCATCACTTTGGAATAAAAAGCCAGAATGCAAAAGTGATGAACGAGACAAAAAGGAAATAAAGAAACTAGCCACTGCTCCTATAGAAAAAAGATCCATAGCAGTAGGTAGTGACAGTCCCCTTGAGACTGTGGTCGTCAACAATTGCCAAGCGGTCAAGGATGCTGCTGTCGAAGCTACTATTGATGTTTGTCACGCAGCTATTGAGACTGAGACTAGTGTCATGCATGATGAGGCAATTCAGACTGGAGTGGCTACAGAAGATGTGGCAGTCTGGGTAATAGAATCATTTCTAGGGCTACAAAGTGAGACAGAACGAGAAATTGATAACTTGCAACACACTATCAAATTTCAACAGGAGTCAGTCCAGGTTCTTGAGACACGATTAACTCAAGTCAACCAAGATCTTGAAGCTTTAAGGGCTCGGGAAATTGAGAGGGCATCCAAGATTATGCTGGACAAAGAGACAGCAGCAACACCAGAGACAGCCAATGCCCAAATAGAAACATGTCCTGAAGTTTGTTCAGTTGGAGTGTTGTTTCCAGATGTGACTGATCCGGAGTACGTTTCAAAAAATGACCAAAGCATTCAAACAGATCCTGTGGAAACTTCAAAGGAAAAAACGGTGGAGCTAGTAAGCATTGGTATCCAGTGGGAATGTCTAACTGACACACAAGGCACTGAAGAACAGACAACTTCTGCAGAGGGTGAGCACTGTTATTTTTATAAAGCAAGTTCCTGGCCATACAATGCACAATTGCTCAAAGGAAAAAAAAACATCTTATCAATCATTAATTAAAATGTTAATTAACTTGTTCTGCCTTGGTAGTGCTACTGTTAACTGCCTCTCTAACATTCTGACAGTACTTAACGCAGTAATGAATGCAGTTCTGTTATGATAATTTGTGGAGAATTTATTTGGTTTGGTCTTGGTGGAATAGATCTACGCTTCTGATGCTGCGGCAAGACTTGCTACTGCCAATACATCCACAGATGTTGCCGTGAGCATGTAGAAAATACTGCTGCTGCACATATAATACATATATATAAAAATAACCCCCATATATAACATACATGAAATTACTTCAAAGCAGACCTATACAGGTGGAGCTGGGGAAGGAGGAGGGTTTCTTAGTATTTGAATGTTGAGCAGTAAGCTCATTGGCTGCTGGATGCGAAAAGAACCAATCAGCTGTGCCATGTGAACAATGTTGTGAATATAACAGATTGATTTAGAACTTTCATTCGAGTTTCATGACAGAAATGTGCATTTATGCAGTAATTTAAAGCTGGTTAGCATTAATGTAATGCACACTACGACAAGAATCAGTCAATTCAGAATAGATAAGCCTAAGTCCAGTTTCATGTTGACATTAAATCACTCTGTATAAGAGAACCACATATTTTTAAGGTTATCCATTGGAAAATCCCTTTAAGTGTGATTTCTTTGCAAAAAAAGCTGCAGGGCCTCTGAAATCTATCATGAAGAGGAAGGATGGGAGTGGTGCTGGTGCAGCTTCCAGCGGTGGCAAAAAGAGCCTGAAGTTTGTTGGAATTCTAAATGAAGGGTAAGTTACTAGAGCAGATTTTTAAATAAGGAAATACGAAATACCATTACTGTAGTAACAGACTGTGTCTCATGGCTTATTGCTTTTATAAAATGGTAACAACAGTAATGTGATTAAAGTCCATTTGATTTACGAAATAAAATTTTTTATTGTTTATTACAACAGTAAATAATTATTCTGCCAAGTAACAACTGTATATAATATCACTGGCTTCCAACATTTCTCTTTCAATCTTATTTTAGAACCGCAACTATCCATTTTGTTATTATTCATTATATAGGCTAAATATTTCAGCTTGAGGTCAGACTGCAAACTATACCAAATTTCTCCTCCTAAATTCTTTCAGTTATGAGTCGACCTCTAGTGAAGAGGATGAGGAAGAGGATGAAGATAGTTCCTCGGATGGAAGTGAGGCTGGTGCATGTTCAGACAGCAGCGTGGAAGAAGGTGCAGCTCTAGAGGATACATCTGATGAAGAGATGAATATAAATGTGGATGAAACCGACAGTGATGAAAACATGCCAGCTGGGTCAGAAGATTTAAAGGACCAGGAAGAGGAAGTGAAGGAAAAGTAAGTGCATGCAGATTTTGATGATGACTAAAATTTCCCATATCAGAACATAAATTTGAGGTCATTTGTGTGCTAGTGTTTATCTCAAAATGTGATTTTAGCAAATATACACATTTAAATATTTGAGGTCTTTCTCTTGCAGACCAAAAATGACTCATCTTGTACAGTACAAGAGATATTTTTTTTTTTTTTTAGAAAATGGTGATTCATGGCTATGTTGTTATTAAAACAAACAATAAATGGAGATCATCTTTCAGGTTTGAACTAAGTGCCAAAATGCGTGAGGCTTGTCTAATTTTGAAGAACCACCTTAATGATGGAGCCAAATCAGTGAAGAGTAAAGAAGTGGTGGGAGCAAATCACACAATTTACATTTTATTCACATTGTAGTTACTATTCCAAATTAATTATTTCAAATTACATTCCAGCCAAACTTGACAATAAACCATTATGCTGTTCTGTTAACATGTCTAACACAGTTGTCCAGCACTCACAGTGTTCAGCTGGAGTGGTTCAGAGTGTCCAGTGCAAAGATGGCCCAGCCGTCACGTGTGTCAAATTACCTGATGGCTTTCTCAGAGGTCTCCCCCATCCTGCTGGAGCACATAGTCAACATGACGGATGGAAACGGCAACACTGCTTTACACTACAGCGTCTCCCATTCCAACTTCACTGTGGTGGACCTACTGCTTGACACAGGTTCATAGAATTGAGCTTTTTAGGACACATCAGAATAACATTGTAGCAAGCAATGCAATTGGAGTATCCATGGGAAAATGCACCCAGCTTTGGTAAACAACGTAATGTTTTGTTGTTGCATTTAGAATGCAGCTTACTATAGAGTGTATTCAGTGTAGTGCATACTGCCTTTATTTTAAAATATGTGAATGTGAAACAAAACAATCATTTCCAACAGTAGTATACAACATGGTTGTCACATGACCTAACTATCTTGAACGTTTACATGAGTGATGTCCAGCTCTGACCTTTTATCTATCAAGTCTGTGTACACACGTCTTAACTATTGGACGTTACAACACACAGCAATTCACCTGTAACTCTCAAAATGGAAGGTCAAGCTGTAAACAAGTGTACAGTTATGCACGATATGCTAATGAGCTGTTCTGAGTTGTCCAACAGTTACAAAACCTCAGTTGTGGATGTGTTCGTGTGCAGGCATGTGCAATGTTGATCAGCAGAATAAAGCCGGATATACAGCTGTGATGCTGGCAGCGCTTTCAGCAGTGAAGGAGGAGGACGACATGGCAGTGGTTCAGAAACTCTTCCGCCTGGGCAACGTCAATGCCAAGGCCAGCCAAGTAAGTCACCCTGTTAATAAGATATTCATCTGCGATTGTATCCTCTGCTAATTTGAAAATGACATTTCAACTTACACTCATAAAGGTTATTTATGGGCATCTCTTGTTCCTGAAAAACCTTTAACATCCATGGAATCCTTCCATATCACAAAAGGTTCTTCATAGTGGAAAAAAGGGCTCTTATTAAAATGTTTTTCACAAGAAAAAGTGGTTCTTTTTCAAGAACTGTTCACTGAAATGTTGATTTTAAAGATATTTAAGCAAGGCTAAAATATATGCAGATGCTGCTTGTTTTGATATTTTGTAACTAATGCAATGAAACCACATTGAACTAATTAATTCTGTGAGGCAGAAATTCATTTGTGAATAAAAACCGATGATTGCATTATAAGAGTGTGAATTAGTGGAAGGGTTGACTGACGGACAGCACGATCCTCCAGCTGAGCGTGTGTGTTTTGTTCTCTCTGTGGTAAGGCGGGACAGACGGCTCTGATGCTGGCTGTGAGTCACGGGCGTCAGGAGATGGTGCGAGCGCTGCTCGACTGCGGTGCTGATGTGAACATCCAGGATGACGAGGGCTCTACTGCTCTGATGTGTGCAAGTGAACACGGTCGGCCTGAGATTGTGTCCTTACTGCTGGAGCAGCCGGGGTGTGACATATCAGTCGTGGACAATGTGAGTACATCACAACCACAACCACCTTCATACAACCATGATGAATGTGTACATGTACTGTTTCTGCCTAAAATAAAGCCACGGTTAAAGGGTTACTCCACCCCAAAATGAAAATTTTGTCATTATTCACTTACCCCCATGTCGTTTCAAACCTGCAAAGGCTTCATTCGTCTTTGGAACACAATTTAAGATATTTTGGATGAAAACCGGGAGGCTTGTGACTGTCTTCGTGTACAAAAAGTATTCTTGTCACTTCGTAACGTTACGGTTGAACCACTGATGGCAGATGGACTATTCTGACGATGCTTTTCATACCTTTTATGGACCTTGACAGTGTAATTTACTTGGCAGTCTATGGTACAGTCACAAGCCTCCCGGTTTTCATCCAAAATATCTTAAATTGTGTTCTGAAGACGAACAAAGCTTTTACGGGTTTGGAACGACATGGGGGTAAGTGATTAATGACAAAATTTTCATTTTGGGATGGAGTATCCCTTTAAAGTGGCAGTCACAGTAATATTCAAAGGCAGGTGAACATACTCTGCCAAGTGAATTTTAGTATCATTGAGAATCTATTATAGTTTTTATAAATTTTATAGTTTTAGTGTGAGTATATAAATGTTGCTGGATTTGGCATCCAGTGTTAAAGCATCCAGTCCAACAATGCATTATGGGTAAATCCATGCTCTCTGACTTCTTTCCTCTAGGATGGCAGTAATGCTCTCTCCATTGCTCTGGAGGCATCCCATAATGATATTGCCATTCTACTGTACGCTCACATGAACTACTCGAAAACGCCAGCGGATGTAAGAGTCCTCTCACACTGACCACTCATGCAGCCCGTTTCTAACTCATTAAAGCAGAAACACGTGGATTTTGGCAATTTAATTACACTTTACAAGACTTGTTAAAACGATGTGAGTGAAATAGGATATTTAGTCAGAAAAATGTGGGGCGAGACTTAGCTGTTTGGAATTGATTTGGTCATGAAAAGCGGGTGTTACATACCAGAATGGAGCCAGATGTGAATGGAGTTTGTGGAAACGATCGCTGTTTGGCTACTGTTTAACATTATCCAGTAGCCTGCTGTGCTTCACAAAAAGACTGAAAAATTTGTATTAGTACATCCATTAAAAATATAATCTGTCACTCTGGGGAAAAATTAGAATATTAGCATTATATTATAAAGTGTTAACATAACTTTTGTGTTTGTTCTTTGTGACATATGGACATATGGACACATTAAGAACAACATTGATATAAAAACAAGACTAGCTAACTTTACTGGAAGATTAACAATGTCTTTGTTACAAGTTTATATTTTTTTTTTTTTTTTTTATATATATATATATTTATATTGTATTCACTGATTATTCATTTTTATGCACATATTTAATGCACAATACTGTGTAAAATACTATGTAAACATATTCATGTAGGTAAGACCAATGGTTTTATTCACTTTTCCTCTTATACCGGTTTATCTACTATAGTAAACTTCTTGTACTACCATGATGTCAGAGTTTTAAATAAGGAGATATTTGGGATAACTGCAGCTTAGCTATAATGTTATTGTGATTATTACATGGTTCACAAGCTGAACATTTGTTTTTGTCAGCGTTCAGAATGAGAATGAAATACTGCAGCAGATTAAAGTGAATAAGTCACATTCGCTTGAGAAGCTCAACACCTCAATAATTATTAAACACACACACATGTGGCTTCATAACACAGGCATCCTGTGACGGCCGTTTTTACGCGCTGTTTGTTCAGCAACAAACACCTACATGAACTCCACCCTTGTTTTCTAGCACAGTGATTTATTTTTATCCTCTGATCTAACTGGATAAAACTCAGCCATTACATATACAGTCTGTCATGTCTGGATCAGATGTGGCCCTTTAGCTGAGAGTTTTGTTTTTCTTCTTGTGATCTGTTCTTTGAACTGAAAAGACATTGCCTGACTTTGGAAAAGAGTTGACCGATCACAGAAAGGTTACAGAATTGAACTTAAGAACTGAAACTGAATGAAATCAGTCAGGAATGGTCTGAACATATCTGGATAAATCAAATCAAGTGACATAAAAAAATAAAATAAAATAAAATAGCACTTTTCAGTAGTTAAGCTTGAAATCCTGACACTTTGTGGATGTGAAATATTAAACAGGTTCATAGTTATTATGTGATGAACTTCACCTGTGGTTACATTGATAGGACACTGTTGTATAGGATTTATTTTCCATAATTATTTGCTCACCATCAGTTTGCTTAGTTCATTTACTACAATACACTGATAACTGAACTCGGCACTTTACACAAATTAAGAAACCAGGTGTTGAGTTGAATACCTGTAAAAGTCTTAAACTAAACTAATGTTTACTGAAGATTTCAAATACAGACAATCTTTATTTTGTCCAAAGATGCTAAGGAGTGTTTGAGCTGTCCTTTAATTGCTCATCTAAACATATTTTGACTATTCAGTTGTATTCTTTTCATTATTATTATTTTTTTTTTACCAGGCCCCAAGTATGATTTTGAATAATGTTTGGTCTGTCAGTATTTTTGGTTTATTGTCTGTTTAATTTATCTTTAATTTTATTTAATTTTTTTAAAATATACAATTAAAGGAAAAAGGTATAATGTCAGTTATTCACTAAGAAAATGCACCTACACTACAATAGTGGATTTTGGTTATATTAAAGGGATACGCCACCTCAAAATGAAAATTTTGTCATTAATCATTTACCCCCATGTCGTTCCAAACCCGTAAAAGCTTCGTTCATCTTTGGAACACAGTTTAAGATATTTTGGATGAAAACTGGGAGGCTTGTGACTGTCCCATAGACTGCCAAGTAAATTACACTGTCAAGGTGCAGGAAAGTATGAAAAGCATCGTCAGAATAGTCTATCTGCCATCAGTGGTTCAACCGTAAATTTTTGAAGCGACAAGAATACTTTTTGTAAGCTAAGAAAACAAAAATAACAACTTTATTTAACAATTCCTTTGTCAACAGTCTCCTCTGTCTCTCCATATCACTGTATGCTGTGTATGCTCTTCTGTGTCAGCCACACCACAAGGTTACTTTGTTTCTACGTGTATTTAGCTTTGATTTGAAAGTGAAAGTCGTGACATTTGCCAAGTATGGTAACCCATACTCTGAATTGGTGCTCTGCATTTAACCCATCCAAGTGCACACCCACAGCAGTGAGAAGTGAACACACCGTGAACACACACCCGGAGCAGTGGGCAGCTATATCCAGCGCCCGGGGAGCAACTGGGGGTTCAGTGCCTTGCTCAAGGGCACTTCAGCCATGGGTATTGAGGGTGGAAGAGAGCACTGTTCATTCACTCCCCACCCACCTACAACTCCTGCCAGCACCGAGAATCGAACCTGCGACCTTCTGGTTACAAGTCCAAATCTCTAACCACAGCTTCCCCTAAAAAAGAAAACTTGATTAATGACAAAATTTTCATTTTGGGATGGAGCATCCTTTTAATACATCAGTTTGACCTATACATCAAAGGCTGGATCACACTGAAACACAAGAAATCTAATAAATCTGAAAACAGTCTATTAATTCTATTGAATGTAAACTTGGTGTACTTCAGATCTTAAAATCACTTTTTTACAAAATAAAATGTACTTATAGATAATTATATTACTGAAATAAAAGGCCACGCAAGTGTGCTTGAGAGTACATTTTAATGACTGGCATACTGAAGTATAGTTTTAAAAAGTGCAATTTGTAAAGATGTCAAATTAAAAGTTAACCTTGAAATACAGTTTAAGTAATTGTTTTCATTTTTTTTACTAAAAAATTTTTTTTACTAAAGCACACGTTAAGTACAAGATTATAATTTTAACCGTTGTGCTGCTCAGTATTACATTTAAAGTTATTTTAAATGTACTAAATTGCAACCTCTTCATTATGAATGTGTAATTATGATTAGATGGTATAGAAGTTTTACTAGAAATTGCATTAAAGTATATTTTAGTTTACCATAAATGCAGTACACTTTAACCAAAATATATGTAATAATGAAATTACATATAAAGACGGGCTTAAGTCATACTTAAGTGATTCAAAAAAGCACTTATAAGTTTACTAAATGTAAATAACATACAATTAAGTGTCCAAAACCATTACATTTAGTTGTACTGAGTACTAATGAGTACTTCTTTTTGCTAAAGTTTGCTGAAGTCATATTAAAACATGAAAAAGCTGAAGTAACACTTCCTTTAGGCAAACAGAAAGAATGTGAGTGCATAACATTTGCTGTCAATAGATTAACTCACCTTCATTTTCTATAATCACAACGAGTCAAAATGAATGCATTTGGTCTCACTAAAGTTGTAAAAAGTTAGCAATACAGTAGTAATAACTGGTTCTGATGCCTTATACACTAGAAGAATAGTTGGTCAGAACTAAAGAATTCGTGTCATGATAGATACTGTGTCCTCTTGGCATAGCTGAAGTCTTGATGATGCACCTAAACATGGACTTGGATCTGGTCTTAACTCATGGTCATCTGTTTCTACTGTACTGAAGATAATCATTACCTCAACCACTAATCTATGATCACCATTAGAGAATTCAGAAGATTTGCATGGCTCTGAATGACTGTTTAGCCACTGTACAGCCTGTCTTTAAAATGTGGTGCAATAAATACAGCCTGGTCTGGACTCAAACTCATAGTAGAATGTTTGGACTCAAACTCATAGTACAATGTTGATATAAAAGTTATGTTTATGTTCTTTCAGAACATGCAACACAGAAGGAGTTGTGTTGCATGCTCTGAAAGAAAGGGCCTGATCTCCTAATGTTGTATAAAGCAAATCTGCAGGACCGGGCAGTTTTAGCAATGTGGTCTGAGAAATTCAGCTTATCATCAATCACAACTCCAAGGTTTCTAGCTGTTTTTTAAAGGAGTTATGGTTGATGAGCCTAACAGGATGGTGAAATTTTGAAAAAGTGATGGGTTTGTTTAAACCACAAGCAGTTCAGTCTTAGCCAGGTTGTTTTGAAGGTGAGAGTCTGTCATCCAACAAGAAATGCCTGTTAGACAAGCTGAGATGCGAGCAGCTTTCACCGGATCATCAGGATGGAATCAGAGGTAGAGTTGAGTGTCATCAGCATAAGCAGTGATATGAAAAGCCATGATTCTGAATGACAGAACCTAGTGATGCCATGTAGACAAAGAAGAGAAGTGGTCCAAGAACTGAGCCCTGAGGCACCCCAGTAGTTAAATGTTGCGACTTGGACACCTCACCTCTCCAAGATACCTTAATGGACCCATCTGAGAGGTAAGACTCAAACCACTGGCGTGTGGTTCCTGAGATGCAATTTTCCAATAGGGTTGACAGGAGAATCTGCTGGTTCATTGTATCAAAAGCAGCGGACAGATCCAGTAAGATAAGTATAGAAGATTACAATATAAAATATGGTCACTTTATTTTAAGGTTAAATTCTCACTATTAACTATGACTTTTGTCTTAATAAACTCCTTAATAAACTTAATTATTGCTTATTAATAGATAGTAAGGTAGCTGTTAAGTTTAGGTATGGGATAGGATTAAGGGATCTAGAATATGGTCATGCATAATTAGGTATTAACGTGCTTTATAATTACTAATAAACAGCCAATGCTAATATGCATGTTAATAAGCAACTAGTTAATACCAAAAGTTATTCTTATGTTTACTCAAAATCAGTTAACATTTCACAGCAAAAATGACCACGACCTGATGCACATTGCCTTTTACTTGCTAAAAAGTATAAACTATCAAACCGAAGGCAGAACGCATGTATTTGATTGTGTGCAACAGGTTTTTCATCAAAGTTTTGATCATGTTTATAATTTAGAGGCCTTAGACTGTCTTTTGACTGTCTGATCCCGAAACAAGCTGTTTTTGCAGTCTCCTGTATTTGTAGTACTTGGTAAATGAGCTCTGATATGATTGGCTAACCTCTTTACCTTTAGTTGATTGTACAGCACATTGGTCAACCTTGCGTTGTTTTAATCATGCTCTATGAATAAAATAAAACAAACATCTTTGCAAGAGAAATAACATGGACAGTAATACTGTTGAGTGTGGAGTGTCGCTATGTCATAAGGCATTGACTCCACAAGACCTCTGTATGTGTCCTGTGGTATCTGGCACCAAGACATTAGCAGCAGATCCTTTAAGCCAAACCACCGCATAAGCAGGAGCTCCACACAAGACTAGCCAATTGGGAAATGTTCTGACTTAGTCATCTAGTCATTACTAATTGGCCCTTATCATAGTCACTTTTTCCCTGCTTCCAAAACATGAAATTCAAGAACTGACTGTTCACTTGCTGCCTAATATATCCCCTCCCCTGCCTCTGTAACAACTTACTCACTTCACCTGTCAGTGGTTTTAATGTTGTGGCTGATCAATGGATTCTCTCTACACCCATAACTGTGAATCAACACACATCAAGCCCATCACTGAGTTTGTGGATGACAACACTGAAAAGGGACCAATTCATAACAGACAAGTCTGCCTGCAGAGATGAAGTTTGCAAACTATCCGAAAGGTGCTGTGTTAACAATCTGGTGCTCAGCACCTTTAAAACAAAGTAGCTGATCATGGGCTTCGAAAAAAAAAAAAAAGAGGAACCTGCATCTCTTTGCATCACGGGAGACAGAGTGACCAGCTTCAAACTCTCAGACACACAGATCTCCAAGACTTTTTAAAGATGTTAAGGAAAGCCAATCTGTGTCCTTTTAGCTCCATAGAAAGCATACTCACCTACATCATCTCGGTTTGGCAATCTGGCCGGACAATTATCAACACCCCTACAGTAAAGGAAATATACATGTAAAATCAATGTTTACGTCGGTTCACAATCATGATCAAGGACTCATCACACCCAGGGCATCGTCTCATTTTTCAGCCCTTTTCCTGCCTGGAGCCCTTCCAACACTGCACATTCTGCATGTCTCCTTCATTAAACACACCTGATTCAGGTCATCAGTAGTAGTAATAGTAGCCTTTATTGTCACTGGTCACAGGTACCGTGAAATTAGCCATCAACCTGTCCATACACAACATACATACAATATGACAAGGGGGTAGACAGGACAGGAAGACAGGGAATTTTGGATGAAATACAGCATAACATGAGGAAGGGGAGGAGAAAAAAATAACTCCCAGACTGTGCACCTTTGGGAGTACAGTGTGAGAACAGGAAAAACACCTCAGCAACAAAAGCACATAATCAATACAGCATAAACACACGACTTTGCAACAGGGGAGGGGAAGAGGGGGGTCGAGGTAATCCAGCGCAGTATGTAAGAGTTCGTGTATTTGTAGGCCTGGAGAGCCGTCACGCTGGCATTCAAATCTAGGTGCCTCAGTCCACAGATTGTGATAGCGACACAGCAAGTTGTCATGGAGACAGCCTTGATCAGGTCCCAGACAGAGTCAACAATCAGCAGGTGTCTGTGGAAGTGGGGGAGGAAAGCAAGAGCGTCTCACTGCAGTGCTCTTCCGGGGGAGTTGTTGTTCCCAACAGTGGCCTTGGCGGAGGTCAGTGCTGGTAAAGGGGAGCCGAAAGAAGATAAGATTGCGATTGTTTGGTCTTGAGGTGAGCAGCCGTATTATTTTCACATTCCAATTATATTTTTACTTTCTTTTTTCATTATCCATCCGTTTTCCTTTGCAAAGCCATGAGCTTCTCCGTGATGGTATCCATATTGTGGTTAATATTCTCAGTCTCAGTGCTGACCGCTCTGCCCACTGCTTCAATCATGACAGGCAGCCCTGTGAGGCTTTGGACAGCTGTTCCCGTTTTCTGAATTCTTCGATAAACCAGGGCAAAGCCTAATCCAATCAGCAGAAGACCTGTTATCATGGTTCCGAATAGGTAGATATCTTCAATGTCCTCCACGGAAAGAGCCGCCAGACACACGAGCCGCCACCTCTGCCACGCGTCCATCGTGTAGCCAGCTGCGAACTTTCTGGCAGGGCAGTCAGGTTCCCCCGAACCCAAGCTTCTCATCGAGAAGATGGTGTCAACTGCATTGAGAGACCAGTCGATCAAATCCATGATTTTTCAGTTTGGAGAGCAGTGCAGATAGAGTCTCTCAAAGTATTAGACAATAGACGAGACGAGAGAGCAAGCAGGGACGGTAAGGGGGAGGAGAGGGAGAGAAAATGTGTCCGCCTTCGTTGAGAGCCAAACGTTAGCTCATTAGCTCATCAGCAGAGACTCAAAGACCTGAAATGAAGGTGTCAGACAAAGGAGACATCCGCCCACCCACTCAGCACCATCTTTGTGTGCAATTGACAGTCTGTGAATTTAACTGGACTAAGGCTACGTTTACACGACAACGATGTAGTCAAAAACGTTTTTCCTTTGCGTTTTTAAAACATTTCACATATACACGTCAACGTTTTCAAAACTATTCACGTTTGAGAATGGCCAAAAACTATGTATTATGTATGCCAGGCTAGTAGTTGGCGCTGTCACCTTGTTAGTAAACAGTACCTGTAGGGAAGTGATGATTATATGTATATGATGTGTCTCCGCTGTTAGTTGTAATATTGGTGAAGTAAATTCATATTTTGCTGAAGAAGCATTAGAGAACTCTTGAGCAGCAACAACAGTACCATGTACTCTGCCATTGTTGTGTATGTTCGTTCGTGCTTTATAATCGACACATTCTGCGCATGTCTACATACCTAACACGTACTACGCACGCGCATGTCACGTTCACAGATTCCCATTTTGGGTCTTTACACGGAAACAATAACGGTGGCATTTTCAAAAACTTGCATTTTGAAACCTGTTTTCAAAAATATGCGTTTTCAGGCCCCAATATGTCGTACATTTGTTGGGTGTGAAAGCGTATTTTTTTGAGAACAGGTTTTAAAGTTGAAGTTTTTTGAAAACACCACCATTATTGGTGTATATAGGTATGTAGACAGCACATATGTGTCGATTTTAAAGGCAATGTACAAACATACACAACAATGGAAGAGTATATGATACTGTTGATGCTTCTCAAGAGTTTGCTAACACTTCTTCAGCGAAGTGTGGATTTACTTCACCAATATTATGCCGCGTTCCAGGCAACCCGTAACCCGTGTTTTTCCAACCTTCTACCCGTGAAAGTGCACCGGAACCGCAGTCAAACCCGTGACTTCCCACCTGTGAACTCGTACTAGATCGGTGTACTCCCAGTTCCCAGCTCTGACGTCACATAGCCCGCGAAACAACAATGGGATCCCCTACGGATAATATTGCCTACGGATGCGGTGGTACACGGTGAGAAATAGACTTTAGGACAATATAACGTTGCAATAAAATTAATAATCTAGCTACAATTTGCATTCAGGCTGTTTGGCGGACTTGCCTGAAACGCTACAAAGTCGTGAGTTGTGGTTTGAAGTTGTGACTTACGGGCTCAAAAACCTGCCTTGAACGCAGCATTACAACCAACAGTGGAGACCCTTCATGTACAACATATAATCGTCACTTCCCTACAGGTACTGTTTATTAACAAGGTGACAGCGCCAACTACTGGCCTGGCATACGTAATACAGAGCGTTTTTGGCCATTTTCGCGGATATGTGTAAATGCAAAGAATTTTGGAATTGTTGTCGTGTATACGTGAAACTTTTTAAAAGCGCAAGGGAAAAACTTTTCAGTTTTTGACTACATAGTTGTCGTGTAAACGTAGCCTAATATACTTCTACTATATCTTTTTTCACTCATGGTTTGCATTCTAATTTGACAATATTATCAAAAAACTAGATGAACCGATCATCAGATGAGAACAAAATTTGAACTGAACTGAGCTGGTTAAACATTGAAACTGTTATTGTCTTCCCAGTCAGTATTACGGTACAGAATAATACAGTTTGTGCTGATGGTATGGTTTCATAATTTATGAATTTTGTAACACTGACGCAACATTGAACTAAAGTGAGCTGAATAATAATATTTCTGTAGAAACTGAACTCTTCATAATTGATTAACTTTACAACACTATGTATTTTCCTGTTTATTAATGTGAGGTGATGCAATGCTTTGAATCTGTATTGCATAAAGCACTATATAAAAAAATGTGATATAACTCCCCTTCCTGATCCAATCAATCCCCAGTGGATAAAATATTAAATATTTTTGAGCCCCTTAGAGAAATGCATCATATTACACAAGTAAATCAGATGGCTTATTTCATGCTGTCTTCAATACACTCAAGTGAAAAAATCTGCTACTTTGACTAAAACTAGGGGTGTTTGACTGAAACTTATGGGTGTGGCTGGACATTTGTCACGAGGATGTGTTATTGGGAAGGGGAATGGTTTTTTGAGTTTTTTAAGGATTTTTTGAATTTTTTAATGTATAGGGAAAAATGGTCTTTTATTCAACTGAAAAGCACACTGAAAAAAAAAAAAAAAATAAATAGGTGAGTGTCTTAAACATCTAGATTTTATGCAGGTATAAAAACATGTAAACCACTGCAAAAGGTTTTGACACAAACTCAACTGACAGGCAAGTAATTGCACAAAATTATATAGTATACATAAAAATAAATAATAAACAACACAAATATCCCTTTAAAGTAGCAGTCAGTCAAGTTTATTATTTAGTAATTAATTTTTTTTTAGTAGTTAAAGTGCCCCTATTATGCCTTCTCGACTATTACCTTTCATGCAGTGTGTCGTGTAGCTGTATGTGAACAAACTATCTGCAAAGTTTGTGAAGCCGACTGCACGATGATAAGTTAAAAAAAAAAAAAAAAAACAAAGTAAACTCGCAAATGCCGAAACAAGTCGTCAGGAATTTGAATCTTATTCTGTTACGGCTCTACGTCACTAAGTAACACATTTGCATAATGTCCGCCCACATTTAGGTCTCCAACTTGCCTGCCCACAAACACAATAACATTTCTATGTGGTTAATATCATTTCGAGAAGAGCTGTATCCTACACTGTGAGAGTAAATTTGTTTGATCACATCTCGTAATTACCACAAACTTGTCAACACTTGACACTTACCACTGAGAAATGTCCTGCGCCAGTCGTGCTTGTGAATCAGTCTCTTGTCAGTCAACCACTTCAACCGTTTCATCATCAGAATCTGGCTCGAGTTGGTAAGCTACAATCCATACAATCTTTTCTATGTATTGACAAGTCTCCAGGGCTGTTATTCTGTCAAGGCAATTGGTGTTTCGTTTCCGACACGCGCTGTATGCGGTAGACCAATCCAGAGCCGTAGAGATATCTGACCAATCACAGTCGTGAGGGCTCATGGAAAGGAGGGGTTTAGAGAGACTGATTCTTTGAACTGCTTCGCACGAGTCGTTTATGAATCATTTAGATATGCGGTAAAATGAAATCTTAGAAAACGAACACGTTTTTTGACCTTGCATGCATGTAAACCTGTTTAGGAGACTCATAAAACAATATTAGCAACCTTAAAAATGGCATAATAGGGGCACTTTAAATAAAATTGTATTAATTTAAAAGCATGTCTAATTATTTGAAATCATGAAATTTATACATTTTCACACCAATTTATTAAAAGTTTAACAAAAATGACGTTTAGGGCCTTTTGAAATGTTTTATTTTTTCTCACCATATTATTAATATTTTTTATTGTTACCAAATTCTGTGTTTTAGCGTGTAACTATTTGAATGCATAAAACAACTTAATTAATTAATTTTATTTTTTCTTAAAGTAGCCTTATGCATTTTTTTCCCTCAGATATTCTGTGTTGTGTATTTACATTTTTCTGGTTATCAAAGGAAGGCATTTTTCTTTAATTTGATTTTTTAGTTTTTTTTTATTGGATATTATGTGTTGTTTTTTTTTGGCAAACAAATGGGATTTACTATTAAAATTAAAACATGGAATAAATGTTGTGTTATTATTCCTTAAAAATAATGTTTGTTTCAGTTTAGTAGTAGTAATAGGAGGCTATGTACATTCTACTGAAAAATAGTAATAGGCGCATTGTCGTTATTTCAAACTTTTATTTATCAGAGCAGTTCTGGAGAGGTTGTTACTGTGTTTAGGTCCTCATTTAGTGAGGCAGATGCTGAAATCACCGCAAGCATCGCGCTTCTGTGTGTGTGTGTGTGTGCGTAATAAGAAATGAAACCGCGCGTCTGCGCCATTCAGTAACAGACACAGGCTAAACATGCAGGATGCATATTTAAATCGACTTTAGCGACTTTATATTTGCAGTTACAAGTCCATATCATGATTTGATTTAAGTGTAATGACCTACTTTTGGTAAATTCAAAATTTGACAAATTCTGTGACATTCCGCGTAAACCTGTGAATTCTGTTTTTATGTCTAGATAAAGACTTCACTGTGTAATTTTCCTGCTTTTCACGCGGCCACTTGCCTGATGTGCCACGAGGTCTCGTCACACCCCTAACTAAAACAGCATAAATGAAAGATAAACGACCCCAACTTCATAAAAAATATGTTCCTTTAATAATACACACTTAAAATATGAACTGCAGGTAGTAGTGTGAGGTGTCCTTACATGAGAGCCACAAGACTGCGGCTACCACTGACGCTGGAACTCATGTTGGACCGAAACACGACTGCATTCATAGAACAGAAAAGGCTTAAGTTAAAGGAGCAGTTAACGGGAAGAGGGGGCGGTAAGAGCATTTCTGTACGTTACGTGTAGAAATCCAGTCTCTGTATTCTGATCAGCCACTAACTACAAATTTAAAAAATAAAGACACGTTTGGCAACATAATCAGTGTTTCAAAGGGAGCCGGAAAGGAGACATTACCTAGATGTGGCACATGATCCAAAACTTGTGTATGAGGTTAATGAGCTACTGGGTTCTTCTCTGTTCTCGGATGTGTCCTTTCTGTTAAAAATGTGCCGACATGCACAAAATTACATGAAGTTTGGGGACAAGTCTGTTTGTGGCTGCTGCAAAGACACTCCTTCCAGAAAGAGTGCGAGAAAGCAAAGGCGGGTTGGGGAACCGTATTCTGTCACTGCTGCTGGAGGAAGAAGAGGAGGCTGGGAAAGAAGAAGCCGCTCATCAGAGGTGCTGCTGGAGGAAGTACAGTAGCATGATCTCGTAGTGCTCTCCGGACTCAGGACAGCGGATGCTGTGCCTCTCATTGGGGTAGATCTACAGAGAATGCAAATTAATTATGTGGCTAGGGGGGTGGGGTACTAACATTATAAGGTTATTTTTTATACTCAATTTTCAAACCTGTAGCTGATATGGCTTTCCTGCACGGATGAGTTGAGACACCAGGAAGTTGGTGTGGAAAAAGTGCACGTTTTCATCAAGGAACCCATGTAAAATAAGTAATCGGTTTGGCTGAAGAAAAAAAATAAGCAGAAAACACACAGAAAGTATTACTAATAATGCATTCTGGAAGGGGTTATTTATATGGTTTGACTGAACTGAAGAATGTAATTTACCTCGATTTAAAATGGCCTTAGAATGGATTTCTAATGCCTCGAAATTGTCAACCTCAAATTTTGGCAAAAAACTATTGTACACAATCTACTGCATGCCTTCTGTCATCTGATTTTATAGTTTATACTCTTTTAGCAAGTAAAAGGCTTTTCAGTGAAAAATTAAATTTGCGATGTCATATAGCCTATAACACTCTCACACTTATATTTCCTTTACATTTTGGGAGGAGTAAAGTTTGTGATTTCAGTATGTGATTTCAACAACCAGATACATTTACACTTGTCCAGTTTCATCTTCTTCAGGACCTTCTCCTGAAATGGTTTGAGCGATCAGATATAAATCAGACTCAAAAGCATTTCGGAGGTCATTTACACCTGGTCTTTTCACGATCGGATAGCTATACGACCAGAGGAAACACATTAAGTGACGAGGTGTAAACAGGCTCAGAGAATGCCGGCTGTACATTTTAGATTTTATTTAAGTAGTCTGCATTGAATTACAAACTATCGGAACTTCATCTTAATTTTTGGCCATATAAATAACTCAGTTTGGGTGTTTCATCGCTGAGTCTGATCTTAATTTTTGGCCATATAAATAACTCAGTTTGGGTGTTTCATCGCTGAGTCTGATATTTTAAGTGTGATAATTACAAAAAAAAGTTTTAATATATGTATTATCTAAAGATTCAACAGACTATTCCATAAAAAAATAAATCAATAATAATTAAAAATAAGCGGCCTGTTATGTCAGGCTTTACAAAACGACTTCAGTTGGCAAGGAGCAAATCCCAGAGACGAAGCTGTATGCCGTATGCGTCGTGTGTGCTCGGGCCTGAGCCGCAGTAACTCACTCGTTGGGAAGCTTGTCGACGTGCAGGGCGACGGAGCCCGCCTCATACCCCTGCTGGTTATTTTCAGGCACATCCATGTAGCGTTCAGTGTAGCCGGTATCGTATGCCATCCACACCGTCACAGGAGCTCCTGCTATGGCCACCTGGAGCACAGAATGGCTAACTTGCTTAACACATGATGAGAATAAAACCACAGCTATTGATTTTAGCCGTTTGAAAATGTATGTTGTACTGTCACTTCTATTTTGGCATTTCCAAAAGTATATATAAAAAAAAAAAAAAAAACTTTGACTGTCATTACAATTTTAGCAAAGTAACAAACATCAGCAATTCATTATCTGGTAAGGTACGTTTGAGACGCCACCTGCTGGTTAAAGTAGGTTTTATCGCCATACATGGCTGGGGTTGTGGGTTTTTTCGGCATAAATTGATGGGTGTTGTGGGATTTTTATTTTTGGGTTGATTATTTAAGTTGATTTATATTTTTGGGTGAATTATTTAAGATGATGCCATGACAGTTTGGCCTGTGAATGAGGCCCATTAGAGAAAGGAATCCACCATAAGACCAACCATGGATGGCTACTCGACTCATGTCTATGAACTTGTAATTCTCTGCTACGTACTGTAGTCCCTCCACCTGATCTTCAATCTCCACCTGCCCCTGAGGTGGAGGAGGAAAGAACAGCAATATAAACAGAAGAGAACCGTACACCTCGTTTATAACCTTACTTCAGCCTGGTATGCTGCATTCAATGATCTTTATCTTCAACCATGCCAAATACTCATTTAAAAAAATTAATATCAAAACCTACATACACTGCCATTCAGAAGTATGGGGTTGGAAAGATTGTTTTTGAAAAGTTTCTAGTGCTCACTAAGACTTGCATTTATTTGATCAAAACGGTAAAAACAAAAATGGTAACAATTATTTTTATATTATATATATATATATATATATATATATATATATATATATATATATATATATATATATATATATATATATATAAAATGTTATTTTGTAATTGTAAAATGTTATTTATTCCTGTGATGGCAAATTTGAATTTTCAGTGTCATATGATCCTTCAGAAATCATTTTTTATTTTTTTCTAATGTGGACATTTATATAAATTTTGGAGAAAAAAAAAAAAAAGGCAGCATTTTTAAAAAAAAAAAATAGAAATCTTTTGTAACATTCTAAATACCTTAACTGTCACTTTTGATCAATTTAAAGCATATTTGCAGGATAAAAGTATTAATTTCTCAAAAATAAATAAAGCCCCAAAACTTTGGAAAAATTGCATATAAAGTCATTATAAGCAAGCAACAACCTAGTACTCATGCCAAATAAACTAGCCGCTACCTTAGTTTTTCTGGATGAATACTAGATGGTTGCTTACTGGTTCAAAACAAATCATAAAACATGTTCTTTTAATAATCAAAATGTCATCAAATTAAACAGTAGTCACGTGCCAGTGTTATTACACAAACTGACTTTATATCAGACATGGTGACCTTCTTAAAGCAGTGATACATTTATGAGCTGGTCAGAACTGCACGCATCTAATTCAGTCTCTGTCTGAGTTACATGTGAGATCATGTGTCAGTGTCAGAGTGAGCCATCACTCGGTAATCACTCTAACACCTTAACATTTCACGACCAATCATTCAGACAACTTAAATTGCCACATGATCATATTTGCGTCTATAAAAAGCATTTCTGTAACCTGTTTTCAATGCATGCTGGGTGACCTTTTAAAAACAGGCGATAATGTGTTAAATGTGAGACCGTTTATAATCTCAGGTTCAGACAGCACTCACATGCCAACAGATCATGGGCCACGTGATGCACACTGCTCAGAAAAATGCCAAGGTTTCAGTTTGCACTCACATGCCTTGACTGAGCTGTGTTGTTTAAAGATCATTTTCCATTTTTTTTGAATATGTGGGTGAATTGTTTTTAAACTTGTCAAATGTCTGGTTACACAAAACTAGACTGTCAGTTCTAGTTACCATTTTGTTTTTAAGGGCCCCTTCAAACTTGAGGCCTCTTTGGCATGACCCTCTTCCGTCAATGACCACCACAGCATAACCCAGAGACGCCAACGTGTTCAGACGCAGATACTTCACACCCTTGTAAGAGTTATTCACTAACTGCACCTAAAAACAAAAACGAGAAAAGAAGAGCAAATGGGTGAATAAACGATGGCAGAATTTTCATTTTAAGGGGAAAGTATTACTTTCACATACAGGGCATTTTCAGAAATCTACAGTGACACTTTTCACCCAAACCCACCTGTGGGCCGCCGTACACAAACAGGATTGTGGGATGTTTTTTGCCTGGTTTCAGGTTGTGAGGTTTGTACAGCATTCCATAGAGCTGGAAACCAGAGCTGGCGGGGAAGCTGAATATCTCAGGAGGGACATAATCAGCCGGGCAACCTGCACAGCACAGACAAAAGCAATCATGTCTTCAGAGCATCTGTCATCGTTTCCTGCTGCTGTGTAGCATCACCCTGAGCTCATGGCCCTGCTCTCACCTGTAGCCTCCATCATACTCGCCCAGAACTCCGGCTCTTTGTGCAGGGGGTCACTGTCGGAACCCATCAGTTTGTAGACGTGGACACACGGAGGCGTGCTCACGTTACTGTAGTGGCTAATGAACATGTCAAAGTTCTGTTTTTGAGACAGGAGAAACACACAAATCATGAGCATGCAGCAGAATGAGGAAGAGTGATGGACGGCTCTGCAAAGGCCTGTCAGGAAACACTGCTTGGTTTGCTTCAAGATGCTCTAAAGTAAAGTTTATTTAGAATTTTTGAAAGCTCCGTATTTGTTCATACAGTTCATGTAGTATACAAAACAGAGTGTAGTATACAGAGTACCTAAATCTTTTTGAGTACCATCATCGTGTTTACCGTAACTGTTTAGGAAATTTTTGCTATTTGGTTTTTTTTTATGCTACTTAAAAAAAACTTCTGTATAGGGCTGGGCGATATGAACAAAAATTCATATCTCTGTATTTTTTTTTGGCTGTATACGGTTGAATATACATTTCGGTATTTTGTATTTGGATTAAACAAATAAAGTGAAAGTAAGCATGTAGGCATATATTATGTGCAAAAAAAGGGTAAAAAAAAAAAAGGAAAAAAAAAATAAAAAAAAAAAAAAAAAAAAAAGGAAAAAAAAAAACAGTTATTTACTCCAAACGTTTGACTGTTCGCATAAAAGCCACAACGGCACTGCAGGACTGTAACATTTAGTCCTGTGTATGGTTTTCAATAAACATATTTATCATTATTTAATTATAACGCTATCAATTAATTGTTAAAGTGGCCCTATTATGCCATTTCCAATATTGTGTGTTATGTAGCTGTATGTGAGTGTAAATCTGCAAAGTTGTAAAGCTGAAAGTGCACGATAAATAAAGTTATTGTCTCCCAAAATAAAGAATCGACTCTGAACAGCTGAAACGAGTTGTTAGTGATTTATATCCCACTTCTGTGACCGCTACATGTCACGGGGTAACACATTTGCATAATGCGCGCCTATGTTCTACGTTGACTGCTTCTCTAATCTCTGGGAGTTCAACGTGGGTTTCACAAAACGCTTGCTGTTGAAAGATGGATCAGTATCATGTTTATTTGGACCAGCTGCTCAACTGAATCACAGCCTGTAAGTATGACAAATAATAGATGTTTATGTTTTCTATACAGCGTTCAAAATACAGAATTATTGAAATAGGCGTATCGTTTCCGACACAGCTGTACGCCATAGACCAATCAAAACAGACATGGCCATCTGACCAATCAGAGCAGAGCAGGCTCACGGAAAGGAGGGGTTTAGAGAGACTGAATCTTTGAACTGTTTGAGAATCGCTGGAAAATGAGGTGATATTAAATGCATATTTTGGGAAAATGAAAGCGTTTTTACCTTAAAATACATTAAAGTGCCCCATTATGGATTTTTGAAAATGACCTTTCATGCAGTGTGTAACACAGCTCTAAAAGACTGAAAACATCCTGCAAAGTTTTAAATCCGAAAGTGCACTGTGTGTAAAGTTATTGTCTCTCAAAAGAAAGAGCTGACTCTGAATCATTGAAACAAGTAATTTTTAAAACGAATCCCAAGCCGCTTCATGTTGACATCAACATGAAACATTAGCATATTGTCCGCCCACTTGTTGGTCTTTTTGCATTGGTCTGAATGAAAATGCAAATTCACTCTTTGCCACTAGGTGCCGCTTTCAGAGCATTAAAAATTAATTAAATTAATTACATTTCCCCGGTAACGGCTGTTCACAAAGCAGCACTGCACTAACAAACACTGCTTTATCAGGCATTACAGGCATGATGAAATGAAAATTAAATCGACAGATTAGCGTCACGCAAAGGAGGGGTTTGGAAAAATTAATCATTAAACAAATTGTTTGGGACTCGCTGAGCAAGCAAGGTAAAATTAAATGCATATTATAAGACAATGAAAGTGTTTTTTGACCTCGCATGCATGTCAACCTGTTGTTGAGGACTCCCAAAACCAAAATATGAACCTTTCATTACCCATAATAGGGGCACTTTAGAAATGAAAAGTACTTCACCTTGTTTGAATTTCCTTTTTTTTTTTTTTTTGGTAAATTATTTAGAAAAACACACTCAACTTTTAGATTAACTGGCCCAAACTGAATGAAATCAAATGCAACTTGTAGGTGCAATTAAACCTTAAATAAGGTGTTTCTAAATAATTATTAAATCTTGTTTTACTTCAGTCAGTTTATAATATCGAAATATTTTTTTCATAATAAATTACATTTACTTCCCTTTAATTTTGTACAACACTATCAATACTAGTTCTGTTGTTTAAATTCATTCACTGGATTCTGCTTATTATACTGCGTTTTTAAGGGGCTTGTTTTGCTCTTCTTGTAATAACTGGCAACCCTTCACCTGGAGCTTTAATCAAGAGAGGGAAGAGCTCAAAACTGAACATTGGTTACTGTTAGTGCTGACAGTAGTGCTGTTGCATTCTCAATATTTTGTTTTTTTTTGGCTCAGATACAGGATTATATACATTCGCTTTAACAAGCAAGTTTTTTGTTACCATGGCAACCGCTTGCATTGAATGCGATTCTCGTGTATAAAAATTAACTGTACACATAAGAGGTGAAAAGATGCTGATAACTATACAGTATTTAAGGCTATTTCTATTTGTTACGACATTGATAATTGAACTGTTGTAGTCAAGTAAGCTTAATTCATAATGTAGGGTGGCTGTCCACACACTGATAAGACACATTTATATGCAAACACCATGTAAGTGAATTTTGCATCCTATGTGTCCTTTAACAGTGTCTCGCACACACACACACACACACACACACACACACACACACACACACACACACCTGGCTAACTGAGCAGCTGTGAGAGAAACCCGGCTTAGTGAGTTTGACAACTTCTCCAGGAGATTCGTAGCTCACAACATATAGATGGTGCTCAAGTGGAGTATCGTTTGTTCCCTGGAAATACACCAGTTTGGTTTCTTCATTGACCCAGATCTGCAAATGAAGATGAAGGTAAAAAAAAAAAAGTGTTACCAACCATATGGGAATATATAGAAGTCATTTGTATTTTAACGTAATTAAATACAACATCAAACCTTTGAGCCGTGTCTGGCCAAGACTTCCCACTCTCCATTTGTTAAAGCCACCTCCTCCTCTATCGGGCATTTGAAATCATCTAAACAAAACATTAAAGGTAGTCATTAATATCACAAGGCTCCATGTTTAAATGCTGTTTAAAAGCACAGAGGCCATAGTGAAAAACGTGACTAAAAAAAATATACAAAAAAGCTACTTTTTATTGTTAATGTGTCATTTCCACATAAGCATGATCAAACAATTAAAATAAATAAAGGAAATATTTAACAAAATGTAAAATCCTATGATATAACATGATTTGGGAAAAAGGACATCAGACACCTTTACTGAAAATTTTTTTATGCTCAGCTAATATTTCTTATCTGCTCTATTAATCTACAAAAGCTATCATGGAGTCTATATTTCCTCCTAAACATGTCCTGTACACAAATTCTCACATACATGTAGTATAGTGCATAAACGTTCGTTAGGTAAATAGTTAATGAGCCATATCTTTACAATTGTAGGTCATATTAATTAATACATCACATAATTAATATTCAATTCATATTGCAGGTAAATCCATTATATGCGACTCAAAAAACGAGACATTGTTTTAAGGCTTCATAGTAGTTTAAAAACAGTGCTTGATGACATTCTGAACAAGCTGAAATCTTTGCACATTTGATTTTTTTTTATTTTTTATATTTAAATGTTCATGAACTATTGATCGGATAAGCACTGTATAATGTTTGTTAAATGAAGTTATGAAGTTCTGTTCAAGCTCAAGCGTCTGACCGTCTGCAGGACTGTATTCTCTGGTCCACTGCTGGCAGCCCGGCTGTAAGAGGCTGGTTATTCTGTACAAATGGCAGAAGCCCGTTTGTGATTCGTTCACCCACAGGAAGGTGATCTTGTCATTAGTCGTTTGAATGAAGGGATAGAAGATATCATGGACCTGTTGGGAATAAGACGAGAAATAAATATTTCATTCGATTTTACTGACCCCAAACTTTAAACGCTAGTGTAACAACTACACACGTCATAAAATGTTCAATTTAACTGAAGACATTCTTTCACGTCTCTATTAGCGGTACAGTGTTAAATATCTTTCAAGCATGTCTGAGATCTGCTGCCAGCTCTACGGTTTTGGTCAGTGACTGATTTGAACTTTGCTCTGCTATCTTCATACGTACATTGATCCAGATGTCAGTGACCTCCTCGTAGATGATGAAGGGCTGGACTCCCTCAGGCATGGCTTCCACAAGCTCCTCCCACTGCGGATCATCCACACTCGCTGCTATGAAGAGCGCAGGAGGTAACAGCACTAACTGCAGCTTCTGTTGACTGCGGTCTAGCAACTCCGCCCAAGCACTGGGACGAGACATAATGAAGAACATAAATGTGTATCACTGAGACACTATTAAAGATTTAATAACCATTTGATTAGTTTTAGTAATTCTGCTGTGTTTAGTCATTTTTATGAACATTCTTTCAAATGTCTATATAGTTTTATTCATTTTTATTTCAATTTAAGTTTTAGTTATTTTAGTATATCAAGTGAAATTTAATTCAATTTTATTTTTTTGCCACGGCAACTAGCTGAAATAAAGAAAATAAGAATTTTACATATTACAAATTACATAGGAACAATGTGAGTGTGAATTTTTTTAAAGTAGGGCTGGGTTAAAAAAGTTTGAAGAAATTTATCGATATGTGTTTTTAGTTTATATATCGGTATTAAGAGTTCGATACATATTCGATATAATGTTTATGCTTCAAAAGCGGAACAAAACAGCATTACTCATTCGAAGCAGGCCACACGGAGCATGTATCTGCTCACTAGAGCAGATGCGTTCACTCGCTGATGAGTCTCGGTCAGGAGAGCACTAACAGTGCTGTGAGATCCAGTGCGAAGCGCTTGAGTTCAGCGAACACGAATGACTGTGTTTAAAGCTGGGTGAAATAGCGCTGACAAACATGAGAAACACTGTGTGCCACCATACAGTCAGAAGACTTTACTTCTACAAATCACCATAAATTACCATGCAGTAGCACTATTATTGTGGCAGAAATGTGGGATATTCATATCTAATGTTATTATATTATTAATGTAGATATGCATTAAATGAGTAATGGAATATAATTACAGTATTTTTTGTGATATATACCTAGAAACCGTATGGTTACATTCTTACCATGGTATTGTGGTGCTATGTGTATGTTTTTAACTGTGATCTCATGATCTATATGTATTAGGGCTGTGCGATTAATCGAAATCGTAATAAAATCACGATTTGAGCGTGTGCGATTTCTAAATCGCTTTATAGCACGATTTTCCGCGGTCCCGACCTCCCACAGTATGCTATCCGATCTAATCAGAATGCAGCGCACCTAAGTGGAGCGCGAGAACAGAACAGACTGGGCATATGCCTAACGTCAGGTTCACACACTCTGTCTGTGATGCGTATTTTTTCCGAGCCCATGTTAATGGATCAGAGCTTCACACTGCACACGGTAAAAGATGTGAACAGAAAAGGTTAGAAATAGAAAGGTGCGAAAAGAATGAATATCTAGCGCATGAGCACAGAGAGAGTTGTGAGTGAGAGGAGACATGTTTTAAGTGCGTGCACTCTCTCCGGATGAGAACAGCGTGTATCTGAGCACGCGTGTCTGGTTTTGTGACAAAGCAAAGGAAATCTGCGTGCGAGTGGAGAGATTCGCGCTCGCGCGTTATTTTAATGTGCTTTCGCTTTACAATAACGCGCTCTCGCTGCTGCTTCTGCACCGCTGTATACGCACTGCAGACGGAGTACGTGTGAACCTCGGGCAATAAATATATTTCAGCACCTGAGACAGCGCTCAGGTAATGAGCTCTATGAACAATGCATGGCAAAAAAAATGGAAAGAAAAAAAAAAAGGGGCCCTGGACACGTTTTTTATTTTTTATTTTTTTTTTTTATGTCTAGACGTTTTGTTTGACATCTTTACTTAGTGGTTATTTTGACTTATGTCTGTTCTAGAGGCATGTTACAACTTTTTGATAAAGCTCTCATTGGTTTTCTTTTGGAAATATGTTTTAAATTTATACTGAATGCATTTATGACTGTAAAGCATGTCTGTGTGTGTCAAAATCATGATTAAAATCGAAATCGCAAAATTGATCAAAAAATCGTGATAGGTTTTTTTTGTCCATATCGCACAGCCCTAATATGTATGCTAATATGGAAGAACATTGGTTAAATTGAGTAAAAGAAATATAATTAAATTTCACTATATACAAAAGAGATAGTTAGATATTTTACAGATGTTACTGTTTTTGATAATGAACAAATTAACATCTGCATCTGAAGCTGCTGTCAAATGTGCATTTCTAAAATAAATAATGTAATATTATTAATATTGCAGTCTGCACTGCAAACTGTGCTGAAGATCAGGCAACACAAACCAGTTTCATGATTTGACATAATATCATTCATTAGAAGATGCAGAAAGTAAGAATTTTTTTTATTAAGATACTTATTTTGTTAAGGAAAGAATGACTGGAAAGATTTCAAAAGCGTGAAGTGTTTGTCATGTTCTGACCATAAAGAGTCGTTTAAAACCACAGTTAATGGTCTGCTTTCTACAACTTTCACTTAGCAGCAAAAATCTGCCTTTACATCGATGGATATGAACATTTTTATCATGATAATTTTTTTGGCCATATTGCCTAGCCCTACTTCTTGTTACTTACAATTTGCCATCTTTTGTCCATCCAGCTCTGGCGATGTACTCAACCCCGGGAAAGAGCTTGGTAAATGGGAGAACAAGCTCTTTGTTTTGTGCGCTAATAATCTACAAAAAGAATAAGAGAACATTATAAAGCCTTTCTAGCAGCCATAGAGAAAGAAAAAGTGAGCCTGGGCACAGGCACCTACCTTGCCGTGTGGGTCGGTTCGAATCTCTGCTATTTTCAGGCTAATTTGAGGGTTCTTACTTCCTACGAGCATCAGGAGGGGTTCATTAGCATAACACTATCTATATTTCAGTGTGGTGATTCATTTGCATACATGCATATGTTTGTGTTGTTTTAACAGAGTGTGTTTGTGATTACCGGTGCGTGGATATCTGTACACATCTGCCTTCCGCTCCTCCAAAGCTGGCGAGGGCACATGAATAATCTCTACTTCTGACTCGTCAACCTCCTCGTACAGCAGCTGGAGCGTCCTGCCTCCATCTGCGTCTGCAAGCCAACAAGAACAGGATGATGAGGGTACGCAGCAGGGGGCTGACGCATTTTGAGTGTAAAAGGGCAAATGTACAAAAAAATACCAGTTGGGGGGCCTTCAATCCAAAAAGACTGACAGCTCCTGCTTTAGGTGTTCCACTAACCTTCAGGAGCAGCTGGAGACCACCAGTATCCTGTGAAGCGGTCAAACTCTTCCTGAATCACAAAGGTTGCGACACCAGCAGACTTCGGGTCTTCCTTCACGTTATTCAATCCTGAACAAGGGTAGCAGGAATATCAGATTTCAGCACAGTCTATTGAATGTAACCTGATGTGCTTTCTATACGGATCAATGCTCAGAGAAGCACTCTAAAGGGCAGTTTACACGACAACGTTTTCAGCCAAAATGGGAAACTTTTGCCTGTCTGTTTACACGACAACAAAGTTTTGGGGACCGAAAACACATATTTTTGAAAACGGGTTTCAAAGTGCAAGTTTTTGAAAACTTCACCGTCATCGTACGCATATGTGTCAATTTTAAAGGCAAGTGCGAACAAACATACACAACAATGGCGGAGTACATGGTACTGTTGTTTCTGCTCAAGAGTTTGCTAACACTTCTTCAGCAAAGAGTGGATTTACTTCACTAATATTACAACCAACAGCGGAGACGCATCGTATACTACATATAATCGTCACTTCCCGACAGGTATTGTTCACTAACAAGATCATAGCGCCAACTACTGGCCTGGCATACGTAATACAGCGTTTTTGGCCGTTTTCACGGATGTGTGTAAACACGAATCATTTTGGAAACGTTGTCATGCATACGTGAAACTTTTTAAAAATGCAAGGGAAAAACTTTTCCGTTTATCCCTACGTCGTTGTCGTGAAAACGTAACCTTAATAAAAAAAAAACGACTTCCATGAGACTAGTTATACACCAAAGTTCACTACTTTGTATTCTGAAAAATCCTAAATGGTGATAATGCAGCTTAGCACAGCCCCTCTCCAAACCATTTAAAAAAAGACTCTGACTGTAAGTTACAGCCATTAATCATAAAGGGATGATAAATGTTCATACACACAAAGCTTCCAGGAATATTTCCAGTTATTTTCAGCTTATTAAATAAAATGCAAGTCAAGGGCTACCATCACTTTGAGAATCAAACAAGCACATACAGGCAGCACAAAATTAATTACGGAGCGAAGCGATTGGTCTGTGCAAGAAACTGAACATTATTTACAACATCCACAGCCTCTGGCAAACGGTCCTGAGTGTGTTCACGCAAATCTGGAATGAATGCATCCTGAGGCATAATGACATGCACAAGAACAAACTATCTGTGTTGTACTGTTCATCGAAATGCTACTTACATGTGCCTCAAGCTATATAAAATGAAACATTAGGTTCACATGTGCAATCTCAACAGGAAACAAGAAAAAAATGTGCTTTGGACTTTGGATCAGGGCCGTTTCCCTGGGGCTCTGGATTACAAGTAATAATGTAAATAAAGTTTAGTTTCTTGCACAGACTGATCGTGTCGCTTCATAAGACCTCAATATAACCTCAGAAGCCACAGGTATTCATTCTGTGTTGCCTGTATGTGCGTTTTTGACTTCCAAAGTCAAAGTTGCATTTTATGAATCACCAAGGACCACAGTTTCAGCTAAAAATCTTCTTTACTGAAAAAAAACATCACCTACGCCTGAGGGTGAGAAAATTAACAGCATTTTTCATTTTTGGGTCAACTATCCCTTTAAGTTAAAAGTAACCCAGAATACACCCTTAATAGTCAACACTATAACTGCTTCTGTATACTAACAGATCAACAAACCTTTATGACAGAAAGTAAGTCTTCGCTCCTCTGCAGTTTCGATATTCGTCACCCACAGGTCGTTATTATTTATGAAGGCAATGAAACTGGGATCACCAGGCGAGATCTTGGGGTCCATGCGAATCCCCGAGCACTGAGTCTTAATTTCCACTGGCTTCATTGGGGCAGCCTGCTAAACATCACATGACTTTCAGGCATTTGCACACAGAGCTGTGCATACACGCTATGCAGAAATTTCCCAGAAAGGTTAAACTGAGCACAGCAAAAAAAAAAAACAGCTATACTCACAATGAAGCCGTTATGGCCACCATCTCTGCAATAGAAAAGGCTGTTGCTTGCTTGGAAGAGGAAAAGGCCGCTTTGTGCGTGATAGTCGTAGGACGTGATGCCGAAGACCCCCAGACGCTTCCTCTCACGGAGGAGCTCCTCCTCACGGGAATATACACCATGATGCGGAGTCGCCTATAGAAGGAACACAAATTAATAATGTTATTAATATGTCATAAATCTTTCATATATGTGGTTTTGCTGCTGTTAGCGTAATATAGAACAAAACATGAAGGAAAAATACCTGGAAGTGATCTAACATCTGCTTCCATGATAACACCAGGAGGGCTTCTTTCCGTATTTTCTTTGGGATTTCAGAGTACAATAATGAGTTTTCTCTGCTCCCATACGGCATTCCTATTTAAGTATGACAAGATGAAACATTAGGTAAAATTAGCACACAGGCTTAAAAGCACGACTATTTTAAAAATGAAATGAGGAACTGATGCATTTGTTGATTCATGAAAATGGTTGACTGTGTTGACACCGAAGGGAAATGGTACCAAGGTAGTAGAGCCGGTGCGAGTGAGGACCGGACTCGTCATGCTTCTGAACGAACTGGAAGTCATGGGGCGCCTTGTTAATGATCATTCCAGAGTACTTCCGGCTGCCGTGAATGATGTCACGCAAGCCATCCCATGAGTGCTTCTCCACGAAAAACTGGGAGGGGACGTCATCCATTTCCACGACCTCCGTGCTGTCTGAGATGTCATCTACTGCGGTCATTCTGACAGCTGCAAAACTGAACACAGGAGCGATTCATCAGCCTAACACTCAAGAGCCGTTTGATCTATTACAAATGGGATAAAGTCAGGAAAACATCCCTATACCTTTTCCAACTACCTTCAGTTTCGTCTTCAAGTTTCACCCTTTTTCCTCTATGCATTAACCGGCACACAACCCTCAACAAGATCTGGCAACCTGCAGGAAAGAGAAGAAAATGGTCAAAACATGCATTTACGCCGTGATTTACTTCTCTGTTACAATAATGTAATGTCTTTAAGTTGGTGGCTTTTCTCAGGAAAAAACTAATAAGCTATTTTTTGGGGGTTAATCGCATGCCATAATTTAAAACTCACAGCCTTAATATAAGCAAGATTGATTTTCAAAAATAAATAAATGAAATAAAATACAATAATGGGCCTAATATGCAAATTGGGTTAGATTACTTTCAATTTGTAGTTTGTTACTGATTTCAAATTAAATGAGAAAAATTGTAATTAAAAAACAATGTATTACATTGTACATTTTAAGTAATATAATTAGACTATTTAAAAAATATATACATATTTTAGTTTACTTTAGACTCATTTATCACATTGATTTGAACAGGACAATCTTGTACGATATTAAACATTACATTAGGGTTTCCAGAGATTGTAGGTCTACTATTTAAATAATAATTTAAAAAATGTAAATAATTTTAAAATAAAACAATCAAAACCAAATACTTCAACACAAACATAAAAAGATCAGACTATTAACTGACATCACAGAACTGTACACATGCAAAATATGTTTGTGAATTACTGACTTAATTATTAACTTACAAGCTTAGGGAGCACTTCAAATAAATATATAAATTCAAAGAGATTCTGCTGACAAACAAGTTTGGGAATCCCTGCATTACATGTAAATATTACATTTCGCATATTGTAATTGCATGCGTTTAAAAGACAAAAAAAATAATTAATTAAAAACAACAAACCCATGAAAGCAGTAGGCATGTTTTCATTAAGAAAATCACATTATGAACAATTTACTGCCACAGTATGAAGAACATGCAATCAATAATATATATTTTTTTTTTACTGTAAAGAATCTAATCTGATTGACCATTTTTAAAACACACCATATAATCCAATGATAAATTCCTGAGTTTTGGAATCTGATTACAAAATGCAGTTTACATAGAAACAGGTACTACTTTTAAAAATAAACTGCAGAAATGAGCGTGATTCGGTCAGAATGTCCTCCGAGGTTTGAGGATTTAAGAAGTAGCATTAGGATTTAGCATGAGGAATGTTCCTAATCTCAGCTCTGTGTGAGAGTGTGTGGTGTTGGTATGAATGAAGTCACTCAAGAGGAAGTAGGACAGAGGCTTTTCATGTGGTACTCTGTACAAAGAGGTTGTGAAGGATGTGACAGTAAAAACTAAACTGGACCCACAACCTGTAAGATGGTATCGTTGCTTATTTCACACGGTACTAGACTAGATAAAAGAAGTATAACAAGTCTGAAAGGTACAGGAGCTAAAACAGACTGTTTATCTGTAAGAGTGAGAAAGAGGGTGGAAACTGACAAGAAAACCTACATTAAAAAAAATGCAAAAATGTAAAACAGTGCACAGAAGTATGGCCTCTAACACCACAACATCTGTAGAAACTGAAACTGCCTCATCTGAAGTTTAAAAGCAGTGAAACCTGCTTGTAAATGACAAAATACACAATATAAGTGTTGCTGAATGAAAACATAATACATAATACACAACATTTCCAACATGCCTGTATTTGATTAATGTGTTGATAATTGATAATATAATACATTTCCAACATGCCTGTAAATCTCTCTTCTTATTTAGAAATAAAGAACCCAGTGAGACGCTATGAGCGTTAGTCAGGCTGATGGAGAATTATAGACATAAATATCTGTACTGTATAAAGCGGCTCTGTGAAATCTAGTCATTTCAACAGGTAGTTACTTCCATGTGAGCAACGCTTCAGACATCGATACGCTATTGGCAATGGACCTTTTCATCAGCGAAATTATGTCAATATGACTGCAATTTCCATTGGCAGTAGAGTCTTTGTGTTTTGATGTACAATAGTAACAATATGAAACATTTTCAAATGAAATGAAAACATATCCCTATCAATGTCATATCACATTTCAAATTGCAGATTTAATATATATAAACATTTTCAAATGAAATGATGTGTATATATATATATATATATAGATATATATGCAAATCAAAATATAACACTTGTAAGAAAACTAATAAAAGATAAGATATTTTATCTGTTTACTCGCACGTCATGTGATCATTAGAGAACCTTCATCATGTGTCTTTATGTTATTACTTTATAAATCTCAGGGGGTGCTTCAAGTGTATTAAAAAAAAAAATCTACGTTTAAGGGTTTTTCAGCTGTCAAGAATGTTTGGGGAACCCCTGCTGAAATTAATTATTGAATTCAGTGGGACTGTTTCAGTTGAGTTCACAAGGTCTGATCTACTTTGGCCTTCACGTTCATTCCGTGCGAATCGATTTGGGCGTCATCAGTTCTCCGAATTTCTATTCGACAGAAACAGCACTTCGGAACGTTTCTTTGATCGCCTAAAATACCGCACGCCCTCGCGACGATAGTCACACGCATTCTTGCTATTTAGCTCCATTAGCGCAGATAAACAGCCTTCACTAACCTAATGCATATCTACTGAGAAACCAGGCGTTTTAAAGCGAGCTTTATGTGATTGTTGTAGATGACTGGAGTCAGAATCAGCTGCTGAACACCGGTGATCTGTGAGTGTTTTGTCAGTGCTAACAGTTAGCCGTGCTGCCATTGAACCTGGATGACGGGAAGTAAAGTCAATGACAACATTACACTTTTTTCGTTATTATTATATTATTGCTTAAGAATCATGCGTCCTACATAACAGATCTCACGTAGATCCAGCAGTGAATAATACTAGTCATATTAATAATAGCACTAGCATCAGGTGATATTATCATGTTAGCACATCGTCGGTTTCCTGCTGAGCTTCATATTGTCAAACACTGGAGCGCCTTTCTCCAATCTTCGCCACATTATTAGAGATGATGATCATAATGTGCGGGGGGTTATCAGAGATCATCAGCTGATTTCACGTCTGCTCGGCCTGTGCTCACGGGCCGCTCACAGCAAACCGCATTGTTTATGAACATTATCATTTCAATTCATGATCGCGCAACATCGCGCGCGGGTACTTACAGGTAGGTTAGACCCTCAAAGAACACTCTCATCTGTGACCTGCTTATTTCCTAAACGTATTTGCTGGAAAAATCACAGTCCATAAGCACGAGAACAAGCACAAAGCGACAGTCATGAGTGCTGAGGAACCCCAACCGAACATCATCGGCCGCCCACACCGGAAGCGCTGACGAACTCCTACTTCCGCTTTCTGTCTAGTCGTTAAAATATATATTTCTACTGTTCGGGCACGTTTTGATCAATTAAATTCATTTATTATACAGTAGTTTGTGATTACTCAAAGATTTTTTTGTAAATATTTTACACATTAGATTACACAACTTATTAAATAATAAAAATATTTAAAATTTAACATTAAAAATTAAATTTCAATGATTTTCCCTGCCTCTATATAACAATTTAAAAGAAATTTCCAGACATTTCTGCACATTCCATAACTGCAGGTATGAATCATTTCATTGTTTTTTTTATACTCCAAATAATAATAAAAAAACCTTATAAAATATAAACGCTTTATTTTTGTTTTAAACACACATATATATAGTAGATAAAACTACAAAATATCACCGTATTACACTTTTCTTTTATGTTAAATGTATATACCTTAAATATTTAGAATATTAATATGCAAAAGTCCTATACCGTTTCTCGCCAAATTTCTCACAAAATCCTTTGTTTGCTTTGTGAATAAAGTAGATATTAAAATAAAATCGTAATATGTTTTTGTTGTTGTTGAAATTAATTTCTTTTAGCTGCTTTTCAGCTTATTGTTACCAACCTTTATAGATTTTTTTAAATAATGAAATAATTAACCCAGTCTTTTTAAAAATAATAATTCAATAACTATATAATAATTTAATCAAACCTTATTTTATATTTTTCTATAAATCTCACATTGATATTCTAATAGGGTAATTACATCAATTCACGAAATATTTTAATGATATAATTTTTTTATTCAAATAATTGTAATAATTAATTAAAAATTCCCAAAAGGGAAAATTATGTGGTATTTCTGCTGTATAGCCCCACCATTACAGAAGCTGTTGTACAGTAATGAAAACCCTTATACAGCAGACAGCAGTTTTACAATTGGCATCTGTGAAATTAAAAAAATAAAATATAATAACTAGCATGCAAATCATGCAAATAAGGACCAAAGAGTGTTCCAAGAGTCAGGGTTAACATGAAACTGATACATAAATTTGGTACAGCATAATATCGAAGTGCTGTAATGTTCTTGTGTCGCACTGTTGGCCTAAAAACGCCCTTTCTCACCGCTTGATCAAGGAGACTTGTGGGAGAAGCCACAGAGAGGCCAATGTTCACTTGAAAGAGCTGCAGAATTCAACAGGGTCCCACTCGACCAACACTCCTATGAGAGGCTGGCACAAAGATGCCATTACTCAGAAAGAACCATGTGAATTTGCCAAGAAAACAGTGATTTAGTTCAGTGTGGGAAAAGATTTTGTGGTCGAATGAGACAAAGATAGGACTTTTTACTTCAAATTCAAAGCGTTATGTGTGCCGTAAATCTTATTCTTGCAGCCCAGTGGCCACAGGTCAATAAAGCTGTGCAGTACTGCGGTGCTAACATCATGCTTTGGAGCTACTGTTTCCTCTTTAGGGACTGGACTTTCTTTTTAGAAATGAAGAATGGATGATGCAAAATATAGTGAAATACTGCAAGAAACCTTTTTAATTCGGCTACAGAATTGAAGCTTGCAAAGAAATTGATCCCAAACACTGAATAAACGCTGGAGTGGTTCAAAAACAAGACAGGTGAATATCAAGGTGTATACTGTAGCAATGATTAGGTCAAAATCTGATCTCATAGAGAATCAGTGGCATGTTTTGAAGTGTCCTCTCACTAACCCTCCAAAAACATGGAGCAAATCTGTTAAGAACAGATAGAGGTAGACTACTTAGTCCAAAAGACTGGTAAAAATGATTGAAGGTGCAATTATTAATACACAAAAAGTAATAGTGTAAACAAGTATTAAATATGCAGACAGCATATTTTAGCTTTTTATTTTGGTTAAGAAAATTCTCTACAATAAAGCAATGACACCCAAAATAAGGAATTGGGTTTTTCTCAAGGTACTGTATATATATAGTTAGTCATGGGAGAAATTTTGCATGCATCATTTAATTATAATAGAAATAAAGGAAAACATTCAAACTGTATGCAATTTTCACTAACATTTTAGTAATATCACAGTTTAACTCATGGTACACATTGTTCTGCTATAGAAACAGGGAAAGTGCTGATCTTAGTAATCTAGAAATGAGCAGGTTGAATATCTCAGTTTGGTCAGAATTTAGGGCATTCTCAAATTTTTGGGTAATACTGTATATTTTCTCTCAATCAGTGGTGTACATGACCCCCCCCCCCCCATGGTTTTTAAATATGTACAACAAATTAAATGTTTTCATGAGTTTCACCCTCCCAGTTTTGTTAGTAGTTAATAGCTTTTTTGTGGACATAATTAAAATTAAGTGATTAAATGCATATGTGTCAGTGCTTTGTTGGGGCTTTGCTTTTTAGGCTTTGTTTTTCTCAGAGGGTTCCGGTGTCATCAGCTCTCCACCTCTGAAGCGCTGACTGAGTTCAGTAGACATCACAGAGCAGCAGGATTTCTGTAAGAAATGAGGTCATTTTCATTTTCAAAATATGTGTGTCTACCGTGTGTGTGTGTATATGTGTAACTGTCTCAAGTCAGTTTAGTACATTGATCTATTTTCAGAAAACAAAGCACTCAAACAAACCAAAGGACTCTAGATAGACAGATAGATAGTCAGAAAACTAGATAGATAGACAGATAGATAGAGATAACGATAGATAGATAGATAGATAGATAGATAGACAGACCCTACATCAATATATTGGACTCACCTGCTGAGTGTTAGCTATTTTGTGTGATTTGGCTGCCAGTTCCATTAGAGCCAAGAATAGCCCCAGTCCCAGACCGAGTGCCAGTAATAAGAAGATTCCTTTCAGACTGGCGGGCTTCAGTGGAGCACTCTTGCCATTTTTTGCAATACAACTGCTGGCCCACCACTTACTGCGGAAATAATCCAGCTCACCAGACTCGCTCAGCTGCAGAATGGCAACACTTAGGTTTTTCACCAAAGGAGAGCCTGAGGACATGAACAAACACATACATAGCTGGTGAGTACTATGATGGTACCATCCTTTCAGGAAGTACTGTGGTGGTACTATGCTATATCATAGTACTGACTCATTACAATATTCATGTACCATGTTTACATGAATGGTACACTATGTTTACATGGTACATGAATGGTAGTAAGTATTACTAAAATGGGACACAAAACCATAAATCATCATGGTACTTTGTCTAAAAATTAGTATTTTGAGACTTACCTAAAGGAGCAGCGATGCTGTACCCCCTCATGCCGATGATTTCTGGGGCGCGCGTGAGGTTACAGTATCTCGCCACTGCCAGGTCAAGGGACACAGATTCGCCGATGAAAGCATAGTTGCCTTTCAGAGCCCTGCGGAAACCTTCTTCTGCATTGAGTGAATAGCTCTGGGCATTCTTGATGTGCTCATAGATTCTGTGGTATGTTGGGTTGTTTGAGTTCTGGTCAAAGGCAGATAAGGGTAAATTATTGTCGATGCTGTCATATGGGTGCATGACCAACTGACATTAAATGATACAAGATTTAGATCTAGATCAGTTTGCACAAAATGTAGATTTGAAGTTGCATTACTTATATAGTTGTTAATAGACAGAAAATTACTTTTTTCTCTATACAAAAAAAGTCCATAGAAAAATAACCATATTTAAAACGCAATAATCAATTTAATCTAGCTTGTGCTCACTGTTGTAAACAGAAGCAGCTCCGGGTGGATGACGTATGAGGTCAGAGTTGTGCATGCGCTGCTCAAAAGTGACGCACACGGAAGCGCAGAGGAGAGATCAAAACAACGGTCACTAATTAGAAGTACAAAGCTAGGATTTGTAAAGAAGAAAGTCAGAGGATTTCGATATAAGCCAAGAGGAGACTGGTTTTTCTTTGCTGAAGTAAGAAAACTTTGCTTCCTTTGGTCCTGTTAATAAATGTTGGTTTCACGAGACTCACCGGCGCATACGCAACACCAACCTCAATACGTCATGCTCCTGGAACTGCTTCTGTGTACGACTGTTGGCGCAAGCTACATTAAAGTGATTATTAAGTTTTGAATATGGATAATTTTCTTACAAAAACAGATCGATTTGCTACAGGGGGCCTTTGTTCACCCCCCACCCCCCCCCCCCCCTCCTGACTGGATTCGTCTGAAAGAATAAAGTCATATACTCCTAGGATGCCTTAAGGGTGAGTAATTTATGGGTGAACTAACCCTTTAACTTTTTTCAAGCATCAATAAGTGCATAAAGACATCATAAAAGTAATCAATATCAATCTAAGCCTTTAGAAGAGACACATTAATTTTATATGATGAACAGACACATCAAGTAAGTTGAGCTGCTGTTGACCAAATTTGATGTGCTCAAAGTATGTGCATTGATCAATGTTTATATGTGAATAAAAGACTAAATTAAATCTGTTTATCATATAAAGTGATCATGTCACTTTGGAAGACTTAGATTAAATCGCTTGATTCATATATTTTACTTTTATGATGTACATTTTGATTAATGTTGATAACCTAGGCAAAAAAGGATGAGAGGATATTAAAAATGTTTGTTTGTGTTCAGAAGATAAATGCAAGTCTTATTGGTTCGGAACAACATTAGCAAATGATGACAGAATGTTCACTTTTTGACAAACCCTACAATGAAACTCTTGTAGATTTTTTTGTATTTGTCTTCCAATATTATGCCAGTTTTAATAATAATATTTTAATTAAATGAATATTTTGATTGTATTAACAAAATGCTGTGTCTTACCTTGAAGAAGGCAAAAGAGGAAGAATCTTTAATGGTGCCATACTCAATCAAGTTTTGATTAGCGAGGTCTTCAAAGCTCTTGATTGACTGTTGCTGGTTGTCTGAATGCAGCCATAAACTGAGGTTGGCAAAGAAACATGCAAGCAGCACTAATGAAAACAGCCACCAGATAGAGGTAATGACCCGTCCCGAAAGAGCCTTGGGGTGAGGACCAGCACCTATGGCAAAATTTATAATGAACTTTTAATTTTTAATAAACTACAAATCACTGCAGAACATGTCAACATTTCGTCAAAAATATATATATATATATATATATATATATATATATATATATATATATATATATATATTATATATATATATACATATAAATAATTTTTCTTTTTTTTTTTGCATGTTTTGACACTTAAAGAGTGAAATGTCCAGGGAGTGGCGCTAAAAGCATGTTCAGTTTTATCTCAGACATAAACATGGCAATGTTTTTTACCTTGGTTGTTGTACATATTAAGGGTGAACGTGATTTCACCAAGTACAGCATATTTCTGGATCAACATTCCAATCAACTAATCAGAGTTGAGGGATAAGTTTACAGGAAATGTCAGTTTTAGGCTTACAACCAGGGTTAAATGTTTCGACACTCTTGTTATTCAGCTCATTTACCTCTGATTTCAGGGATAAATTATAATGAGTAATAAATCAAGGGTAGGGTTAGGTAGGTCTTTGGTTTTGGACAGTAATGTTGTTCCAGGAATCAACAAAAGATTGTCTTACTTGGCAAAATCACGGCAGTTCAGAAATGAAAAGTCTGGTGAGTGGTGCTAAAAATGAATGCTCTATTGTGTATTCATCTTCTACCAGCCTATAAGCAGAAACTTAAATCGACTAAGCCTGTAGTGAGATCTGTAAAGAGGTGGACTAATGAAGCAGAGCGGGATTTACAAGCCTGCTTCAACTGCACTGATTGGAGTGTTTTAGAGGCTGCAGCCACAGCTCAGGATGAGCTCACTGACACCGTGACATCCTACATCAGTCTCCGTGAGGACATGTGTGTTCCAAACAGGACATATTTAACATTTAACAATGACAAACCTTGGTTCAGTGAAAAACTCAAACAACTTTGCCAGGCCAAAGGGGATGCCTACATGAGTGGAGACAAAGCCTTGTACAAATAGCTAAGAGAAGATTCTCTGAAGAGCTGAAAAAACAGTTTGCAGGCAGCGACCCTGCATTAGTGTGGAAGGGCATGAAAGCATCACCAGCTACAAGACCCCATCCCCCAGCACTGTGGAGAATCAACTTTTAGCCGACGGTTTGAATTAGTTTTACTGCAGGTTTGAAAAGCCTGGTCTCACACCCCACACCAGCTCCGACCGTCTCACAACACAGCCATCAACACCCTTCCCCTCCCTCCCCCCACTGCCTCTCAGCCTGCACATAAGATCTGTGAAGATGATGTACGCAAAGACTTCAGGAAACAGAAGATAAGGAAAGCCAAAGACGGTTTCTCTCTAGCCTGCCTCAAAGCCTGTGCTTTCCAGCTGTCATCCATCTTCACACACTGATCTTCAACAGATCACTGGAGCTGTGTGAAGTCCCCTCCTGATTCAAACGCTCCACCATCATCCCTGTACCAAAGAAACCAAAAATAACAGGACTAAATGACTACAGACCTTTTGCTTTAACGTCTGTGGTCATGAAGTCTTTTGTGTTGGCCCACTTGAAGGACATTACTGGACCCTTACTGGACCCCCTGCAGTTTGCTTACCAAGCTAACAGGTCTGTGGATGATGCAGTCAACATACAGTCGTGGCCAAAAGTTTTGAGAATTACATAAATATTCGTTTTTCAAAACGTTTGCTGCTAAACTGCTTTTAGATCTTGGTTTCAGTTGTTTCTGTGATGTACTGAAATATAATTACAAGCACTTCATACGTTTCAAAGGCTTTTTATTCGACATATATGCAAAGAGTCAGTATTTGCAGTGTTGGCCCTTCTTTTTCAGGACCTCTGCAATTCGACTGGGCATGCTCTCAATCAACTTCTGGGCCAAATCCTGACTGATAGCAAACCCATTCTTTCATAATAACTTCTTGGAGTTTGTCAGAATTAGTGGGTTTTTTGTTTGTCCCCCCGCCTCTTGAGGATTGACCCACAAGTTCTCAATGGGATTAAGATCTGGGGAATTTCCATGCCATGGACCCCAAATTTCAACATTCTGGTCCCCGAGCCACTTAGTTATCACTCTTTCCTTATGGCACGGTGCTCCATCGTGCTGGAAAATGCATTGTTCTTCACCAAACTGTTGTTGGGTTGTTGGAAGAAGTTGCTGCTGGAGGGTGTTTTGGTACCATTCTTTATTCATGGCTGTGTTTTTTGGGCAGAATTGTGAGTGAGCCCACTCCCTTGGATGAGAAGCAACCCCACACATGAATGGTGTCAGGATGCTTTACTGTTGGCATGGACACAGGACTGATGGTAGCGCTCACCTTTTCTTCTCCAGACAAGCCTTTTTCCAGATGCCCCAAACAATCGGAAATGGGCTTCATCGGAGAATATGACTTTGCCCCCGTCCACAGCAGTCCAATTCACTATACTTTCTGCAGAAGATCAATCTGTCCCTGATGTTTTTTTTTGGAGAGAAGTGGCTTCTTTGCTGCCCTTCTTGACACCAGGCCATCTTCCAAAAGTCTTCGCCTCACTGTGCGTGCAGATGCGCTCACACCTGCCTGCTGCCATTCCTGAGCAAGCTCTGCACTCTTTAGGAGACGATCCTGGCGCTTGCTGGACTTTCTTGGATGCACTGAAGCCTTCTTTACAAGAATTGAACCTCTTTCCTTGAAGTTATTGATGAACCTATAAATTGTTGATTTAGGTGCATCTTAGTAGCCACAATATCCTTGCCTGTGAAACCATTTTATGCAACGCAATGATGGCTGCATGCGTTTTCTTGCAGGTCACCATGGTTAACAATGGAAGAACAATGATTTCAAGCATCACCCTCCTTTTAACATGTCAAGTCTGCCATTCTAACCCAATCAGCCTGACATAATGATCTCCAGCTTGTGCTCGTGCAACATTCTCACCTGAGTTAACAAGAGATTACTGAAATGATCTCAGCAGGTCCTTTAATGAACTGTGCAGTGGAAAGGTTTTTTTTTTGGGATTAAGTTAATTTTCATGGCAAAGAAGGACTATGCAATCATCTGATCACTCTTCATAACATTCTGGAGTATATGCAAATTGCTATTATAAAAACTTAAGCAACAACTTTTCCAATTTCCAATATTTATGTAATTCTCAAAACTTTTGGCCACGACTAACAGGTCTGTGGATGATGCAGTCAACATACAGTAAGACTGCACTACATCCTCCAACATCTGGACAAAACAGGGAGTTATGCAAGGATGCTGCTTGTGGACTTCAGCTCCGCTTTTAACAACATCATCCCAGATATCCTCCTGATTAAACTGACACAGCTGTCTGTGCCCACCTTCATCTAGTTAAAGTCACCTGGTGGATCGGCAGCTTCCTGACAGACAGTGAGGCTGGGAAAACTCACATCCAACACCCGCACCATCAGCACTGGAGCTCCTCAGGGGTGTGTGCTCTCCCCACTGCTCTTCTCCCTCTACACAAATGACTGCACCTCTAAAAACCCCTCTCTCAAGCTCCAGAAGTTTGCAAATGACACCACAGTCATCGGTCTCATCCAGGACGGCGACGAGTCTGCTTACAGACAAGAGATTGAGCAGCTGGCAGTTCTGGTGCAGTCACAACAACCTGGAGCTCAACACACTCAAAACAGTGGAGATGATCCCCTGCAGTCCCCCCAACCATCATGAACAGCACTGTGGCAGTCATTCAGATTCCTGGGCACCACCATCTCTCAGGACTTGAATTGGGACACTCACATAGACTCCATTGCGAAAAAGGCCCTGCAGAGGCTGTACTTCCTTCATCAACTGAAAAAGTTAAATCTTTCACAGGCGCAGATGTCAGTTTTACTCAGCTGCTACTGAGTCAGTTCTGTCCACTTCTATAACTGTCTTGAATTTGGGTCAGCCAGCAAATCAGATATAAGAATAATAGGTGTGCACCTGCCCAAACTTCAGGACTTGTACAACTCCAGAGTGAAGAAACGGGCAGGAAACATCATCACAGACCCCTCTTAAACATGAGATCTGATGAAGCAACCGTACCATTTAGCTTGTTTATTTATTGTGACTCATGTTTCAAGGGACTTGTATTCGATTGCTCTGCTTCACAAGTATGCTATACTAGGTAAACATCCGCTAAGTTGTTTTGAAGTCTGTGTGGGTGTAAATGCTCACAACCATGATTATTATACGCTACCTTGAAGAGTCAGTGCTCCTACGGTATACCAAAAACTGTGTGAGAGCGTGAAGATATTCTTTTCTGTATCTGGTTGCTCCCATTCACACGGGCTAATTCTGAAAAAAAAAATTAATTATAATAATTTAGTTCGTCAAATTTTTTGTATATCATGTTAATTCTTTAAAAACACCTTGGAATAGCATGTAAATACCATCCTACATTTCAAATTGCCTTGGTTTTACGATCCCACTCTTACCGCGACACTAAGAAGATGCAGACGGAGGTCAGCAGGTAGGCGACCAGTACACCCATCCACATCTCAGTGGAGAACAGGTTCAGAAGGCTGAGGAACTGCGAGTCATCAGAAGCTAAGTCTTTCCTCAGGATGAAACTAAGACCCGTCTGCATAAAGGGTTTGGTCATGTCCACAGCTGCCTCACGTTTAGCTGTAAGAGTTAGAGGAGCCACAGCGATGTCTGCTTCCTGTAGAAGTTTGTGAGCAACACACACAAACAGGGTTTCTTTGGATACTTTTGCATCATACATGCAGGCAAGATTTGGCAGAAACAGATGCTTGAATTGCATTTTCATATGACAAACACAGAAGTAAATGAATCAAATTGAAATAATAAAGAGCATATTTAAGTATAAATACAGAAAATGAATGAATAAAGCAACTGTGATTTATTTTACAATTAAAATTATCTTTCTATTTGAATATATTTTCAAATATCATTGATCTGTATGATGCATACAGATGAATTTTCAGCATCATTACTCCAGTCTTGTGACACATGATCCTTCAGAAATTATTCTAATATGCCGATTTGCTGCTCAATATACATTGTTATGCTTAATAACTTTTTAAATGTTTTGTTACATTATACATGTTTTTACTGTCCCTTTTGATCAATCAAATGCGCCCTTGCTGAATAAAAGTATTTCTTTCAAAACTTTTCAACATTATAGCAGAAAGAAATAAGTAAAAATAATGTTTCATAAAAATGAAATCTTCAGAATTGTATTTCATCATCATCTGTCTATTTAAGCCCTGAGTTCTCCTTAGTTTTCTGTCTGAACTCATTTATCTTTATTGTTTGTGTAACTCCTCCTGCGATCACCTGTTTGTTGCTTACAGTTTTATCTTTAATAAATAGACTCCTTTTGTGGAATCCTTGTTGTGTGCTTTATTAGCAAAACCATGCATTACAAGATGTATGAAGATAATGATTTGCAGGTTGCAACATTTTAACACTGACTACTTAACCCAAAAAAATTTATGATACTCACCCCTCTGACAACTTCTCCAATCATGCCGTTCCAGTTGCCACTGTCATCTGTTTTTCCATAACGGCTGTCCTTAACGAGCTGAATATCATACTTAAAATCTAATTTCTTGGAAACAGCTGACAGCAGGTCAATGCAGAAGCCCTCCAGTTCAGAGCCTTTGGACATTGCATATGGTTCTTCCTGCATGGGATTGTGAGTAAGTATCAACCCAAAACGTGATTTAGTTACAGATCATTACATACATAAATGGGTGGCCCAGATGGAATTAATTTAACTTACCTTGATGGTTGTAACTTTTAATACTTGTGGTCCTAAAATACAAAACAACATTTAATTCAACTAGTTACAAATCCAAAAGAATCGTCCACTAACTCTTTACTACTACAGAGATCAGATTGAATGGTCGGCTCAGTCTTTAGAAGAATGTGGGAAACCAAACAGTTTTAACTTCTGTAGTATGGAAAAAAAACACAATTCTTTAAAATATTTTATGTTCAGCAGAAGAAAGAAAATCATACAGGTTTGGAACAACTTGAGGTTGAGTAAATCATGACAGAATTTACATTTTTGGGTGAACTATCCCTTTGGGTCACTGATTTGAACAAATCCTTAACCCTAAGTATGAGTGTTAGTAAAAGTGATGCTTGACTTAGAAACCTTACTAATTATTCTATATTTGTATGACACAATATGATTTTCTTCTTGTCTCTAATTGGCTGTTAGATGTTAGGGTTTTTTTGGTGAGCTAATCCAATTTTCAAATCAGTGAGTAGAAACAGGACCAGGGAAAAAACACTGCTTGTCTCAATTTGACAAGGGCAGAGCACTTGGATGGCATTCCTGGTTGCTAATGAAGCATTCTGTCACGCTGAGATGTACTTTGCACTCTTCTTCAAACAACCACTTATATTCCCAAATTTAGCAGATGCAGACAATGGCCCACTTGTGCTACAGAGAGATGGTGATACGGTCGCCTCATGGCCACTAATCTTGCACTGACTAAATGAGACTTAAAAGGAGATCGTTGGAAATAAACAAAAGCTTGCTGTTGAGTGTGCACTGCCTCCTGCAGCGGAACGGATGCGGTGAGAGTTTGAGAAAGTTCCAGTGACTCTCTAAAGAAAGCGCTTACAAAATGATGGGAAAGTGCCCCACTCGTCTGGCTGCGGCATCTGAATCCACTTGGGAGTTGCTCTCTTTATTGTTTTGATCTTGTTTTTCAATGCAGACCAGTTCACATTAACCAGCAGACATGCTGAAAGATGCATGAATATGTATGTGAATCTAATCATGAATCAAAGTATTGTTGCTTGAATGCGTCAAGTATAACAATGAATTCCTAAATTAAGATGTCTTTGATCAAGTAAAGGAATTGTTTTCACATGTACACATATAATACTAATACTAGTGTGTACAAATATGTAGTCTGTTTGAGAGTATACTCAATTATGTTATTTGCAACAACTCATGGGAATAAGTGAACAACATCCTTTTAGGCACAATTAGTGTTACCATGGTAACAGCAATTTCTCTGATTGGTAGATTATGGGTAGTGAATATGATCCTTTGGCTATTAAACATGATTTTTTTCACCGATTCAACAGTTCACTCGATGAGTCAGATTACACTGGCTAACAGCCCAAGATTTTTAGTCAAATCTAACAAATCTGTATTAAAAGTGTTTTTCACAGAAAGCTATGACATGACTTCAGAAGACTTGAAATATAGTGCACCATTTGTATGGACTATTTTCATTTTATTATGTTGCTTTTTAAGCTTTAGTCCTTGTCCACTGTAATTATATGGAAAAGAATATGAAAAAGTTACACAAATTTGGAAAGACATGATGGTAATATAAAAGTATGTGACTGTTATCACTTACTTTTATATCACCATCATGTCTTTCCAAAGTTTTAAAATTGATTTTATTAAGAATTTGTATCTAATCTAGTTTTCTATGTAAAGTTAGAGTTAAACTGCTTAAACAATCTTGAACAAGCCTGGCTAGTTTTTGGTGAGAATGTGTTGTTGTCTGAGTTTCATCCGTGCGGCGCACAGCAGGCCTCCATCAGTGTCACAGCATATCACTGACACCCCTCATCCTCCCATTCAAACCATGAAAAACGTACATGCCATCAATACTGAAGTCATGTCATGGGCTGCCCCGCATTAGTGACTGCTTGGTTAGTGGTGGCTAATTGATTAATCACACTCATTGTAGTGAATAGCAGCAGTGTTCTCCGGTTTGAATGCTGACTGCTCCAGGCCTGGCGGGACGTCATGAGACATTGCCAGCGCAGTGCCATGCCTCAGACTCAGACACGCCGTGTCAGACTAATATTGGCTCTATCTACATCCTGCTTTGTCTTAGCCTTAGACGGTGCACGTCCATGGACCGTCTGGTTATAGGCGCCGTTAAACCCTGTTCACCTTAGACCATTAAAAACCTTGTTTTAATGACAACATCACATGTGCACTGATGAAATTATTTCAGTTGTCATGATGATGAAGAGCTCATGGTGTTTATGAACCATCAAGGGTTAAAAAAGGGCCAAATCCTTGAAACAGCTTGGAAATACCTCACAAAAGCAACTAATTTTCCCTTGAGATTTTCAGATGGGTATTTATATATATTCTATGTGTTTTCCTATGGGTATATATATACCCCATATATATATATATATATATATATATAATATATATATTTTTTAGCACACTTGGTTCCAGAAGTATTTTTCCCAATAATTTTTTTTTTTTATGGATGAGTACTATAAGGTCTGTTGTAAAGCTAACTTGACAATACTTGAACATTTTGTTGTACAAAGTAAACTACATACACCCCAAATGTTCTTATGTAGATACTTATTACATTTGAATATTTTTTTTAAATAAACATTCAAAATTAATGTTTTTAGTATGAGTCTGTAATTTAAATTGTACAACAATATGTCCAAGTATTATCAATATATATTAACCATAGACCATGTTTTACTCATAAATTCAAAACCCCATTATGAAAACCCATAGGAAGTATGCTTTTACCACCCAGAGGGTGGTGTTACCACACTAACCAGCAGGGGCTAATGAGGTTATGCTAACCAGCCAAACAATAACCCCTAGCCACAGTCAATAAAATGTATTATCCCAGATAGCACACGTACATCTGCAAGATGTCTGTTAAAGATCGCTTTATGTTGAAATTTTATGATGTGTAAGATAGCAAAGTAGACTTATTTGGGATGTATGTTGTGTGTACATTCTTATTATTAAAGTTTTTGATGAAATCTTCTAAATGTCTATTTGACATCTGACAGGAGACGTCCTATAGAAATATTGCAGGTGAGCAAACACTCTAAAAAATATGTCTTGCAGATGTCATACATTCTAAATCATAAACATCTTAAAGACATCTTCTAAATGTCTAATTGACATCTGACATCTGGTCCTACTCAAGAGAATGCCTCAAGCTATTTCACTGTCAGCAGTACAGATTAACTCTTGGAATTGATGATTATGTAGCTGTTAAAGGGCTCTATGTAGAATTCAGAAACCCTTGTCATCAGTGACACTGGTGGGCACTAAGTGAGCTGCAGCCAGCAACATATTGCTTGTGCTCTGTTGTTTCACACTCATAAGACTTGCATTCCTCTTCCAAACATGAATGAAGATATTTTTGATGAAATCTGTGAGTTTTCAGTCCCTCCATAGGCAACAACGCAACTTACACATTCAAAGCTCAGAATAGTAGTAAAGACATCATTAAAATACTCTCTATGACTCCAGTGGTTTAACCTCACTTTTAAGCTACGCAAGTGCTTTGTTTGAACAAATAAAATAAATAAATAAATAAATAAAAAATTACAACTTTATTAATGAAAATATTATTTGCATCATAGTGTTCATTCCGTTAACGAAAACTATGACAAAACTGCTTTCGCTGACCTCAACCCATGCCTTGCTCTCTCATTGGCTGTAGCTCATTGCAACACCTGACAACACGTAATGTTGAGTTGGCTGACCTGTCCAGATACTGCGTTCACGCCATATCGTTATTACTGTGATTATGGGATTCCAACATGTAAAATGTCTTCGTCGAACTCATACAACTTGTGAACTGGGAGTTTTCTGAGAGCTACAACTTGTATCACCTGACCACCTCAGATTCATTAGCCTCTACTGCGATAGTTCAGAGTCCAAGGGTGTGAAACAGCTCCAAATAGAACATCACGTGTTGTGATCTCGAAATCACAGTAATTACGACATGGTGTGAAATTGAATGCAGCATTAGCATGCTAGATATTTGTTTGCCGTCGATGATGCATCAGCGAGCCACTTTGATGCGTCGTTGAGTGGTTTACACATAAAGATTGCAGAGTGCTGATCACCCACTGATATTCCCATGATTACAGCCCAACCTGTCGGCAAGCTCGTTGACTTGCAAATCGGGCAAATCTTGTAGTGTGAACTTGGATTAAGCTGGAGTTTAGCGATCTCCATGTGAGATCAGCTTAAATGAAAGTGTCATTCAGCCAGTCTGTCATCTCAACTATTTTGTTTGCGATTGTGGTTGCTGAATAAATGCACTTACTCAACCGCTGTTGTTTTAAGAGAGAACATTTTTTGCAATTTGGAATTATTGGAATTACTATCAGGAATGTCAATGTTAAAATATTTTTGTTTGTTTTTAACAGTTTTCATAACGTAGACAGCGAGAATGCATATCTAAGTCTTAGATATTCATGTATATATTAAATAGCCCATAATAAATCAGTACATTAGATGAGGTAAAATAAACCATGTGTATGAGCCAACATTCTATTGATTTGTGCTTATAGGTGAAAGAACAATAATGTAAAAATAAAAGTAAATAAGTTACGTGATGTGTAGCGTGAAGTGACGTGAAGTATGGGGTCCCATATTCAGAATTTGTGCTCTGCGTTTCACCCATCCAAGTGCACACACACAGCAGCGAGTAGTGAGTATTGTGGTTTGGCCATTCACTCCTCCCACTTACAATCCCTGCCAGTACCGAGACTCAAACATGCAACCTTTGGGTTACAAATCCGACTCTCTAACCATTAGGCCACCACTGCTATATATATTAAACTAATGGCTAAGTGAAGTTAAACTGTGACTAAGTTCTCATTGAATAAAACTAGACTAAAAGGCTCAGAAATTTAGTTGACTAAAGCTTGACTAAACAAAACCAGGACAGGGTTGACTAAGGATAATAACTAAAAAGTACATTTGACACAGGACTAAGACTGAGACTAATTTAACAGACTAAGACTAAATTAAAAATGTCTGACAAAATTAATATTAGTGTAATTTGATAGAGTGAGTATATATTAACATTTGTGTTGTATTCACGCAATAGAAGACTTGCACGTAAACACAATGCACATGAGTGAATGTTCACTAGAGTACCATGACACATGTGTTTAGATAATATTTACATAAATAAAGTGGTAAATTATGTTTTTTGAGCAAACAAAGCACTCACATCGCTTCATAAAATTGGATTACTTGATGATGTCTTTCCTATACCGTTCTGGACCTTGAATGTGTAAGTTGCATGGCTGGCTGTAGATGGACAGAAAGCTCTCGGATTTCATCAAAATATCTTTATTTGCTTTCCAAAGATGAACAAAGGTATTACAGGAGCTGAACGACACGAGTGTAAGTAATTAACAACAGAATTTTTATTTTTGGGTGAACTAACCCTTTAAAGTGCGCCTATTACTGTATGTAATTTCCATTATTGCCTTTTGTAAGTAATTAACAACAGAATTTTTATTTTTGGGTGAACTAACCCTTTAAAGTGCATGATAAATAAAAAAGTTATTGTCATTTCCATTATTGCCTTTCATTGCCTTTCATGAAATGAGTTGTTAGTAATTCGAATCCCACTTTTGTGACAGCTAGGAGTTACAAATTTTGTTAATGCTATGATAGTTTCTAGTTTGCATGATGCAATCATACATTGTTGTTGTGAGTAAGTTGTAAATTGACCCCACCCACAAACTGATGACTGCTTCTTGTAACTTGACCCCACCCACAAACTGATGACTGCTTCTCTGCTGTTGAAAGATGGATCAGTATAATGTTTATATGGACCAGCTGCTCCACTGAATCACAACCTGTAATTATGATAAATAATATATATTTATATTTTCTATAGTCAAAATACAGAACTATTGAAATAGGCGTACACCGTAGAACCCACAAACTGATGACTGCTTTCTGACCAATCCAGCAGAGCAGGCTCACAGAAAGGAGGGGTTTAGAGAGACCGAATCTTTGAACTGCTTCGAACAAATAGTTTGAGAATCGCTGGAAAATGAGTTGATATTAAATGCATATTTTGAGAAAACGAAAGCCTTTTTTTGACCTTGCATGCATGATCCTATTGTAGGAGACTCCCAAAACCATATTAGGAACCGTAAAAATGGCATAATGGGGCACTTTAAGACTCCCCAATTGATCCAACAGGATGTCATATGATTCACTTGCATCTAGCCAAAAACTGTGATAGATGGCAGTACTATTAACACAGGTGAAGAAAGATATTGTACTATCTAAAAATAAAATTACCTACTTGGTTAAGTATTTTAAGTATTTAAAATACAAAATACTGTCTCTCAAAGTATTACATTTGATTTGTTTTTGTTTTTTTGTACAGCAAAATACAAATTACAAAATACTCAAAATATAATGTGTATATATAATATAATATAATATAATATAATATAATATAATATAAATAATATAATATAATATAATATAAATAATATAATATAATATAATATAATATTATACACACACACATATATTAAATACATTTCATTAAAATACTGCCCATCTCTGACCGGTATGAAAAGTCAAATTTCTGTTTGCAGCAAAATATCAGGAATGGATAAAAATGCATACAGGCAATGTATGAGCTTCACAAGGCTAAGCAAAAAGCTTTATCTTAAAAACACAATTTTTAAATGGCTATACATTCTGGTCTCTCTATGTTTGATGTACCAGTATGTAATGACGTTACCTGCAGCGCAGACCCCAGCCAGCAGTGCTGATGAGACCAAGATGAGTCCTAATGGAGTCATTTTACTGCCAATTTCTTGCACTAGAATGATATACATAGTTTTATCAAAACATTATTTATTCGAGAATCTTTTTAGATGTGTAATTAACTTTTCATTTGAAAGTCAGCTGATCTCTTTAAAGATCTGTCATCGTAACTTTTAAATGTTTTAAATATTATTCTTTTCTTGTACAGCACAGACAAAACCAAGATCAAAATGCTTAAACAAAACAGTTTTACTTACTAAGCAGCTATAAATGAGCAAAAACATGGCAAGCTTACCCAAACTGTAGTCACACGTTTTTATTGCTCAATGCATGAGGCAGCACACTATATAAAGCTTGCACATACACCCAAGAGACTGAAAACAGCCAATAAGAGAACAGGGGACGTTCTTGAGTGTGTGTGTGTGTGTAGGGGGTAGGGGTGTTTGGTTGTGTCTGGCCACAACAAATCCACAAGGATTTATGGGTAGGCAAGCTATGAGGGAGACTGAAATTTGGACAAAGAATAACAAGCATGTGATCCTGCAAACAAGGGATCTGAGGGCAGTGCATTACACAGAGCGTGCAGAAATGATTCTCTACAGATGCTCATAGAAAACTCAATGGATAGCTGGATTTTATTGTTAGGCTTCTTTTTACCTATCTTAAATGACCTAATCCTAATTTATAACCTCATAGAATGGACCTGGCATGAACGTAGGGGGTTTTCAACCTCTTCAGCATGGCTCTACTATACAGACAAGCTAAAACGGCAACTTGAAAACTGGAGTGAAACTAAACCACTGTGATAAACACATCCAAATTGAGCGGCTCTGCTGTTTGAATCCTAATGAAGTGAACTTTTGTTAGAAAGACAACAGCCTACAATCTCTGTCACTCAAAGAGTCATGGTAATCCCAAGGCGTTTTTTTTAGTCACACAGAAGGATTAGACTGTGGTCCGTCTTACCAGTCATTGTTTTCTTGGTAACCATGGCCCACGGCATGCCTGAGCTTTTATCCAACATGTCAGTCATAAGAGATGATGAATAGGTCATGGTGTTTATGAACTTATCAAGGGTTAAAAAAGGGGTAATCCTCAAAACATCTTGGGTCTTGACAATAACCATTTCCAGTCAAAACTGGCACTGTGAAAAAAAAAAAGAATGAACAGAAGATCTTTTAATTGTGTTTTGGTCTGAGAACTAATTGGACATCTATTGTGGGGGAAGGCTTTATTCTGTGACATTTTTTCTCAACAGGAGTTCTCTGTGCAGGGCTAAAGAGGTTGGAAAGTGTGAGGCCAAATAAAAGAAGATCTCCTCAGAATAGGCCAGAATTACAGCACAGGGGGCAATATCTTTGGGCAGAGCTCCTCTGCATTTTCTTTATCTAGATGTCGGCTTTAAAGACACAGTTTGCAATTACTCAGACATTCCCAGTCATGCTCTGACACTAAACAGAATCTAGTTAGTATTAATATATTATTGATATCTACAGTGGCCATATCTGGACAATTACGTAACACTTAAAATGTGTAAATGTGATTGCAAATGTGCTTTGGTTTCCCCCACAATCCAAAGACATGCAGGATAGGTAAAATGGTGACCCCAAATTACTCTTAGGTCTGGATGTATGCTTCCAGCATTCCCATAACATGACCCTATACTTGAGTTTTGAATATACTGAGATACAGACCTTGGGACAATTTTGTTGAATGACATGGGAATCTGCAAACAAGGGATCTGAGAGTCAGTGCATAGTTGGATTTAATTGTTAAACTACTTTTTACCTCTCTAAATATCAAATTTTTAGACAGATGGAGATGAAAACAAAAAGGATAAATATTTAATAATAATAATAAAAAAAAATGCATGTGAGACAGAGTGCTTTGCACAAACAATATTGGACAACTGGAAGACGAACAAAGAGGCACTAAAATACACAGTGATAACAAAGTGATTAATTAATGCGTGTCCATGGTAACTGATGGCAGATGGAAAAGCTTGTAGTCTCTCCCCCTCTACAACTACATCTGACTCTGCATGGCAATTTTTTAGATTTACTGAAAAACAGGCATACAGTTTTTGAAATATTTAGTTGTAGGCAATTATGTTTTAGCCATTCTGTGATCTTTAACATTGTTTGTTAGCGGATCAGCTGCTTGAGCTGCACTTTTGGCATGTACAAAAACTACTGTATCATCAGCATACATCTGGATATTGGAATTGAGACAAACATTTGGCAAATTATTTTCATGAAGAGAAAATGAAAGTGGGCCCAAGATCGAACCCTGCGGGACACCTGCTAAGTAAATAACACCTGATTGATGATTCTTCACTCTAACCAACTGAGTCCGATGTGTTAAATATGATTCTAAAATGATTCTAAATGATTCTATGATTCTAAAATATTTAAAAATATATATAAAATAGCAACTGGCTGAGTGATTAGTACAGAAACCGATTTATCATTTGTTCTGCAACAAGTTTTTTGGCCACCTTGAAAACCACCGGCAAAATGCTAATAGGTCTGTAGCTGCAGGTGGATAGGCGATCACCTCATTACAGCAGCTAATTTCCACACATTTGGGAACATTCCATGAGTAAATGAAAGATTTACAATTTGTGTAATCCAATCATCCATAGAATTATAATCATATAAACTGCTGACTTTTCACCATACAGTCTCAAAGTTAAAGGTGTTATCAGACTAATAATAGACTAATAAGCTAACAAATAGAGGAATATTAAGAAAAGTGATATATCTTCAAAGCTTGGAAAGTGAAACAGTTGTGTTTGTTAACTTCAGATACAAGAATACAGTAAAAAGAAGGATGTAGATGGTAAAAATTTATTCCCCTGTTACTGGGTAGCATTCTTTAAAAAAAAGTAATAAAACATATTAGTGTACTTAGGACAATGACATTGAATAACATCTACATAATTGCATACTAGACTCTAATAGACTGTGCATTTTTAAATCATAAAATCTTTGAAACATAAAAATACAGTAGATCATGGCAGAAATAATAAAATCAAGTGATATACAATACAATTTCAAAAGGTAAACAGCTGTACATAAAGTGAAGATATGCAATTTTTATATGAATTACCATATTTTTAGAGCTACACTTCATTAGTAACTAAACTAAAGAACATACTGTAAGTTATAATTTTACTAAATTAAAAACTAAAACAACAGAATATAGCAGTCAGTAATATTACTATATCTAAAACTATTTTAGTTTCAAGGGACGATAAATTATTGTGACAAATACATCCCATGCTTGGTTACAAAATTTGTTATCATACCATTAACAACACAAACAAATTCATCTGTATTTTGGCTGCAGACTAATAAACTTTTGATTACAGGGAATCACTGTGGTGAATCAGTAGTGCTTACATTTTTATCTATTGCTGCACTAGGCTGCATAAAAAAAAAAAAAATAAAAAATAAACCTTTCCAGTACCACAAATGCCACAAACATAATCTAATTTTAGACCGTTTGTAATAATTTCTATGTGAAATGTTGTATATTTTTATACACAATTAAAAAAAAAATCCTCTGGTTTTGCACCTTTGGCTTTTTTGAAACACACGCATGCACATTTACAAATAATTTGTACAAACTAGCAAACTGTTGCATCCAATTTAAAGTTTAAAGCTTAGCATTTTATCTCCTTTAACGGCTCATTATTCAGGGTGGGGAGTAGGTCAGCAATGGAAATGTAAAAAAAGTGTGCTTTTCAACTTTTTTTGTCAATCCAGAATGGAAGGTGTAGTACAATAGGTGCAGATAAGAAATGTTTGACTACTCAACATCTCCATTGGAATATCTTAATGAATGACAGGTGGAGGTTGGCCACCTTGTGTTCGTTCACTCCCCACAAAAAGAATTCAACACATTCTTGCCCCTTTACAGCCTGAGCATAAATAAGGCCTCATTGTCTGGCCTCAGGGGGTTTTGTTGGGGCGGTCCTGGTGGAAGTTGGCTCAAAAGGTCCAAGCTAGCACAGGGACTGTGGGGTACACTACAAGCTCCTTCAGGATTGCCACGCTCTTCGATAGGGCTCCCAGAAATACTAGTCAGGCTTTGTAGCCGCTGCCTCTCTTGGGCCTGCCTGGCACGGTTAGCGATGTATCTCACCCGGCTCTGACTCCGTGAGGAACTCCTCCGCAAAGGGGGCATCTCCTCCTCTTCCCGGACCACTTCAGAATCGTTCCTGCATTGAGCAAAGTCTTTGCTAGAGAGGGGTTCCACATCGGTGAGCCTCTTGAGCTGCTCTGTTAGGTCATTCTGGGGTTTTCTAAGAGTTTTCCCTTGTTGGCGGCTTGGCCTCACAATGAAACTGCGGCTAATGCTGCGATACTTGCTCTCAAAATTACAGGAGATGTCGTCTGAAGTGAGATCTCCAAGACTCTTGGATTTCGAGCAGCTGTCCATGTCTTTTGCCGAGGGGGTGGTTGACCTTCTGGAGCCAGCAGAAGCAGCGAGCATGGATGACTGCTTTAAGCCCTCCATGTACAACCTGCTCCATGTGTGGCGCCTCTGCATGGGCCGGATGGGATCTTTGTCCACCACTAGAGGCCTGGGCTGTAACTCATCCTCTGGCTCACACATCTCACCATCCCGCAGGTTGGGGTTGGACTTGCTCTTGCTGACACGCGAGACGTTGCATGCTGCAATGGCCGACCGAGGCTGGCTGGTCCTATTGGCCAGCGATACTTGGTTGTCCGGGTAGTCCCGGGCAGCACTAAGACAGGTAAGGCTCTTCCTGGAAAGGTTAGGCAAGGACAAATCAATCACAGTGTCATTGGATGAAATGCTGGAAGACGATGACACACTATCCCGATGGCTGCTGGGGTCGAGTTTGCTCCAAAGCCTGTCGTTTAAAGTGGCGTCAGTAGAGACTTCAGGGACCACTGATGGGCTGTCTGCTTTTTTTACTGCCTTCATTTGTCCTTCACTTTTGGTCCTTCTGACAGGGGTCCTCAGACCAGTTTGCATGCTTCGTCCAATGTCTCTGTCAAACACCCCCTTCAACGGCTGAATTCTTTGAGAGCTCTGAATGGCGACTCTTTCCTTTACAACATCTATCTCTGGAGTCTGTCCTGTTTTTATTTCAGCAATGTTGGGGTCAAAGACTGCTTTTTGCATAACCTCGCCATTTTCCTTGTCTGGCAATGGGGGCGTAACACATCCAATGTCAAGGTAATTTGTGGAAAGTGAAGAGTTGATGTGGCTGATCTCGGAATCCTTGCCATTGGTGTTATATGGACCAATACTCTGAGTTAGTGCAAATGATTCCACAATGTCTTCATTTTTTTTCAAAGGGCTGAGATTTTCCCCATTGGAAGATGTTGTTATTGCTGTGGATGGTGAAGAAAATGTAGTGGAGGGACAATGTGGTGAGGTATCCACAGGATTTTGTGTGGAGGTCAAAGGACTGCTCTCCTGAAATTCCTCAGTAATGGATTCCAGACATGAGATGTTCAGGGATGGAGTTAGACTCTGCACCTCAGAATTTTCTGGAAGCACATGGCAAGCAGAAAAAAAGAGATATAAATAGGGCTATAATGACAATTAAAATGCTTTTAGAGATTAAAAAATAAACAATGATACTACATAAAATGTATAATGAATGCCATCAAGACCAACAAAATACAGTAATATTTTTGCACACGAATGAAATACAATGAAATACATAGCACATTTACAGCAAAACAAAAAGGAAAAATACAATGTAATACATGTGCACATTGTCTACAGCACAAACGTAGACCAAAGGTCAAAATACCCACTGATGACATTTTGAATTTTATCTGTACTACTTGTGCCATGGATCTCTCTCCTAATGAGCTGATGATTGTCGATAAATAAGGGAGACAAACAAAATGTGCAGAGCAGTGGGTGACTGGAGTCAGAACCAGTGCCACTAATTATTGTCTGCCATTGATCAGAACACAGTCAATTCTGTGTTTAGCTGTGTCAAAGCTAAATCAGTGACATGGTATTTATACTTTTGGGGAAATCAACATACAAATGGCGTAAAGTATCTTCATATTAAAATTAAATAAAAAATAGTTTTTATGATGACAAAATAAAACACACTTCAGCTTTAAGCACAATTCAACAAAACCAAATATTTATCTAAAATTGGTCCCATGTGATATAGATATGCATTTAAATAATAACAAAATATAATACAATGATATAAAAAAGAAAGAGACAAAACAATACATGAATAAATTAAAGATATTAATTATATTTTGTATATAGAGTATGATCCATCAAACTACATGGTGCAAAAGTGAATTTCACAAATCAACAAAACATAAGGCAAACACAGGCTGGGGATTCAGAAAAGCCATGCTTCTTATGTTTTCAGCATAATATTTTCATTGTTCCTATATTACTTTGACTTTTCTATTGGTCTGTACATTGCATTAGTATTGTGTAAACGGAAATGCTTTAAGGCATTATATTAAAAGCCCTCTCACTCAAGTAGCATTAGGTCTTTTAAACAAGCCATTTCTCTAGAAGCAATGTAAATATCGATGCATTAGACCAACAAATGCTGTTTAGTAAAGTGTATGATGTTGAATATGACACAGCTCATGATGAAAAAAAAAGTAATAATTTCAAAGAGTAAGAAAAGACAAACCTGCTTAGAAAAATCTTTTTACCTGTTAATTGGTCAGCCCCTCAGTTTTGCACTAAGGATAGAAAGCATGCAAGAAGGAAGGAAAAATAGGCATTTTAACAGGATAAGTGCAGAATGAAACAGAAGGACTTAGTGTATAAAGGAAGGAGATGGTACACCAGGAAAATGCACTGACAAAACATATGCTTTGTTCGAAGACGGATTTACAGATACACAATAAAGAATGTGGGCATGGGAAGGTTAATGTTTAAAGATCTAAATAGTTTAAATAGATTACTAAAAAGGTTTAGCACCATCATCACGAGGAGCTGAGAACCTACGATATGGATGACACCTTTAGGAATAGAAAAATGCAGCTGCACTCATTCACTTCATTCATATGTCACATGATAATCCCCCAAAACCCAAATCAACATGCAAGAGCATAGTAAGCCAATATTCCCCATGATTTTAAGACCTGCCCCAGTGGTAAAAACCAAGCACCTGGTTTGTTTTTGTTCAAGTGCGTGGGGGAGAAACACATCCTCACTCCTTACAGAGGAGTCTTGTGACTCTCACAGTCTTGTGACAGCTTTAAAAGCAGTTATATTGCTGCATTAAACTGATAAAAACATATTCAAAACATCTGATCAGTGAGTTTCCATGACTTTTCCTATCATTCGTGATTACTGGATTGTTTAGACAGATAGATAGATAGATAGATAGATAGATAGATAGATAGATAGATAGATAGATAGATAGATAGATAGATAGAGATCTCCAACAGTAATTGCTCTCCATTTAAGAGAAAAAATTATTTTTTATTTTCTCTAATTGAAGGCTGTTTTTTCTTCAGTATTCTTAAAAGTTATTTAGGTTTTGCTTAGGGAATTACAGATCATTTATCATAGTAATTAATGTAAGTGTTGGCAAAACCTAGCTCTACAATCATTTCCCAAACCAATTACTTCAAAATAACACAGAAGCATTGATGGGATGCCCTCATTGTGTCAGATACCGATGCCCCCACTGTCACCATGCAGCTTCATTTGCATTTAAATGTGGTTTCAGGAAATTGATTTAAGGACACAGAAACTAAGAGGAAATGGTGGGCAAATGCACATTAAAACAAGTCAATATCCAATAGTAACGCTTAATATTTAGTGTTCTTGTTACTGACAAGATCCCATTGATGACATTGCCCAGTTCTTATTGGGATGAGCCTTCAATGAGATCCACGCTATCCACAAGGTCTTTGGTGGCTATTTATTGGGTTCCATCACAACCTACTGAAAACTATCATACTAATGTACTGGGATGTTCAAAAAATTGAGATCCATCTAACTACAAACACCTTACCAGTGAAAAACAAGGGGGATTTACTGCGGATCTCCTCCATTTTCTGAGTAAACAGAGCATTCATCTCACGCTGCAGTGTCCCTGCAGCCCGCTTTCGGTTCTCCATTCCCAGCGTCGGGAACATGGTGGGTAGATCAATACTGGCCAGACTGTCACAGCTGCTAGAGTCACTGTCAGATAATCTTTTGATGTCATTCACAGATCTAGTTTCGTTGCAGTTGCTGCCATAGTTGGGTGGGGCAGGGCATTGCCAACAAAGGCTAGTTTTGCTGTCTGGAACTGGAGGAGGTGGGGTGGATGGGGACCAAAAGAGTTGGCGTGGAACGCTAAATGAGCGATCGTTTCTGACACTGGGGTCCTCAGTGGGGTTAAGGGGTTGTGTAGCCAGTGTTTGTCGGATATTTGCCCTTGATCTAGGTAAGGGTACAGGCTTGGGTAGAGCCTGAGGATCTGATTTGGGCTTTGAATCAGTTTGGGCCAAGCCTTGTGGTTTGAGAATGGGCTCTGGCTGAACTTGTCTGGAAAGTGTTGGAGACCGAGACACCCTTTCAGGTCTGAGGGGAGCAGGTGTGCGCTGGGTAAAGGTGCTTGTAACCTTCCTCTCCAAGTCTGGACTTTCCTTGGAGCCAATTACACACTTTATGCAATTGGAAGTCATCCCAACCCGCCCAGAGCTGTTGATAGCAATACGGGCAAATACACCCGGCTTCTCATCCAGTGGATCCTGGAGTCGCAGCTTGTTGGCTCGCTTCAGTGGTTCGCTCATTACGCCCCTGTTTCGGTAAGGTGTAGCACGGGGCTCTGGATAAAAGAAAGTACTCTTACCTCTACTGTCGTCAGGGTGAAGCTGCCCATTGGTGCCTTGACCCCATGATTTTGCAGATGCAGTATCTCCATTGTGGTGGACAGGTGGCCCCTCTTCTGATTCCCGCTCCTCACTGGCGCCCTCCGAGCTGCAATCTTTTGTGTCAATAGAGATCTCAGGGAAGCCCCTCTTGACTTTGGGTTGGCCCTTGGTTGGGGCGCTGGCTGTGCGGCGCAGGAGGTGAGCACCGAAGGTGCTCTTACGGTTGAGCAGAGCAGCAGCATGGCTGTCGAGAGATGCCTGCTTTGGGTTTCTGTGAAAGAGTCCTTTTATACCACTGACTGCTCGAACCTGCAATGGGACATTGGAAAAATTGGAGGACAATATGAATCTAAGATATGACAAATGGAAGCATCTAAACAAGATGCTTAACTAGGCTAAACAGACTGCCAGAGATTCTTCAAACAAATTAACTAAGCAAAAACTGCTGACCAAACCACTCTGATAACTTGTGCCCAGCTGGAAAAATTTACTTAAATCAACTTAAAGTTTCCATTTAAAACCAACCCAGGCTCACTGAAAATACGTGCTTGTGGCGATGTTGTTGTGTTTTTAGTACGTTGCTTCAGGTACGTATTGCGGCCAAGTGTCTAGGTAGTGTCGCTAAAAGGTTAATGATCATGTTGGAAATCCTATACATATGAAGTATTTGTGACGCTAACATTCAAAACTATCAGTTTTCAAATCTCACAGCATGTTAAATTTTTTTTTAAATCATAACATAATATTTTGCAAGGAATTCTTAATCAAATCTCTGGCTCTGTAAATCATACTTTGTGTGAAAAGGAATAATAGTTGTTGGAGTTTTACTGCCTCTAGTGTTCTTTTCAACTAGAAACTGTAGCAATTCGTATGTATAGGTACATTTTTTGAGTTTAGCAGAAATGTAGGTTGATGCACGTATTTCCAATGAGCCTGAGCAGTTTTAAAGCATCAAACCAGACTAGTCTGACAAGTGGAAACAAAAGCTGCATTTCCCAAAGGCATTATAAGCCATTGATTTCTACAATCTACAGAAGCTTATGATGCTTTCGGAAAATACAACCAAGTTTGGTGGCCAACTAATCACACACTGGGCTGGTTTAAGCTTTTCAGCATAATATACAGACAACAATTTATTTTTATTTTTATACCAGCTACATGAGCAACATCATTTGATGAGAGCCCTATTATGAATGATAATTTGCCAAGTAATATTTATCCACAATTTGTCAGTTAAGTCCTGTTCTAATCTAATGCAAAAACTTAAAAGTGTTACCACTCGAAAGCAGTGACAATTTAAATAACAAATGTTATCAAAGATGTAGCAGAATTAGGAATTAACAGGCAAAATGTGGTTGATCAACACAGACCTTTAAACATGAAGATGCAGACAATGTTGGGAATTTGTGGTGGTAGTGTTAAAAACTGGGAAATGTGAATAAATGTCAAGTGAAAGGTGACAGGACATTCATATCCAACCATCTCTGATAAAAATAAAACAAAACAAAAATGACACTGGGTGATCTATTTTGATGCTAAAACAGTGTAGGTAATGCCTAGCTTGTTTGAAATTGAGAAGGTATCAAAATCTTTACTATACAATGTTAATAATTAAGTAATAAATATATTTAAGGCATATTTAGTCAAGTAAATTAATAAATAAATGCAATCAAACTAGCCTTTTTCTGTTTCTCTGCACAACACCCAGTGTCATTTCATGAACTATGTTCAAGTAGATCCATGTGATCTTCAAAGTACTGTCAGCCATCTGATCTCCTCACTAATTATGCATAAATTAAGTTAATACATTTGCTTGTAATTCTATTGCATTTATGCTAATTTACAAAATTACAGCAACCAGCTCTCAAGAACATAAGATATTTCTTTGGCTCAAAAAATATTCAAAAAGTACCTGCTAAACTCCAGCTCTCATAGCAGACCCTCATAATCATAAATAGAAAGGATGTAACACTCTTCACAAAATAAGATCAACGCATCTCTCTCATGGACTCTACAGCTTGAGTGCAGTGTTACTGTGCAGAAGGCAGCCAAAACCCTATCATGGCCCTTAAATCCCCTGAGTTAAGTGAAATAGGAGAGAACACTGTCGCCTGCTGTAGGGACATTGACACTGGATCTGCTTTAGGGGTCAATGAGAATGCAGCCAAGGAAGGAAGTCACAATTATGTCACAACTCATTTTGTATGAGTTGGCATGGTGAAGGCTAACAAATGAATCAGGGCTTAGCCGCTCACTGTGGGGGGAGGACAGGGTTCATAAGGAGCATGCAGGGTGCTGATTGGGTCTCACTACACCTGAGTTTTGAACGAGGATCCTAACAATTTCCTGCCTCTATAGGCAGCTTTTGGACTAAGATGGGTGCACTGAAATCACAAACATAAGAGAAAGAGAAGTAAGAAAAAAGAGAAAGAGGGAGAAGGGGAAAAGAGACCAACTACACAAATAACATTTGTTGTTGACGCTGAATGTTTAGGGCACAAATTATGGACAAAAGCATGATATAATTAAGCCGTGAGCTTACAACATCATCTGGCACCAAACAGGGTACAAACTGTTTGAAAAAATAAAGCTGACAGCATAAAATTACCGTAGCTAGAAAAATAGGTAGATACAGGTCTGAATTTATAGAAAATATACAAATTTATCAGTAACTACAAAACAATTTTAGTCCAAATTCGCCAGCTCCTACTGACTGATATCACAACTTAGTGTGAATGTGCAATCATGTTACCCATTCTGCAAAAGATTACATTTAATTTTTACATTTTATAAATTTAAAAGTGTAATGTTCATGCTGTTATTTAATATTCATTGCTAAAACAGAATAGAATAACATAAATTAGGATTTTATTCAGAACTGCTGTAAACCACATATAAAATGGATATAAAATAAAACAGTTCATTTAATTTATTATAATTATAAATTATAATTTAACTAATTTATTTTGACGTCCTGAAGTTGATAATCAACAAGTGAAGCATTTTACTGTTCATTTGTTGAAAAAGAAAATTACTGGTTTTCAGGTCCTATTTTGTACTATATTTGTGGAAAGTGCTACATATGAAAAAGAAAAAAAAAAAAAACATAATAAAATGAAACTAGTAGGTAATAAATAGAAGGGGGGATATCTTTAACGTATTAACAATTTCTTTGATGAATTGTACAATCCCATTTAGCTGTGTTAAGAGTCTACTGTGACAGTCTACAACAAATTATATTTAAACATCATATTTTTCCTGTACAATATTAGGAATTTTAAGACTTTTTCCATTCTTTTAACATGACAAGAACACTGTCACTTTAAGATTAAAAATGCCAGATACAGCTCTCTGTGCACAATAGCACCAACATTTTTCTTTCTGCTAACCACACGAAGTGCTCACCTTACTGGTGATGTCATTCACTGCAACATGAACAAAGATGGAAGCTTCCTCCATGCCTTCCAAATACACATGCCGGTAGCCTCAATCAAATATACACATATTGATTAAGGATGCACTCAACATTTGAAAAAAACAAAAAACATATATTCAGAATGCCTGATATATCACAAAATACTTTTTCTTATATAAAAAAAGTGTAATATCTAAATGAAAGTTGGTACCGGGAATCATGCTGTTAAAGGCAATGGTCCTCTGGCCAATAAAATCTTGGCCAATCGGGTCATGATCCCAGACCAGGAAGCGTATAAGAGCAATATCTGGCATGTGAAGAGTGAAGACGAGTGTTTCCTCCCACATAGGATTAAATCCTGAAAGAGAATGATAGAGAATGGGAATATAAAATTTATGCAGAAATAATGGAAAGGAAGAAATGATTGGAGGTATAAGAATATTCATATTCACCTGCCTTTTTCACTCTAACAAAATTACCTGTTTGACCTTCACAAACCAGACAAAATAGGCTACTTAACCGAAATTGCTTGCTTCAGAGAGACTGAATAACTTAAACCAGCCAGAGTACCTTTACACCCAAATTCTATTCTCTTGGACTTGTCCATTGTATTGACAGCAGCTCTAGAGTCCTTCTTGGACAGAAAAGTTCTAACATGTAAGCTGACAAAGATCAGTTTCAATATCATGCACCCTATAACATCTGTGGTCCCACAGGGCTCTGTCCTTGGGCCAATGTTGTTCCCTTTTCACCTAGTGTCACTATAAAAATCAACCAATCCATGAATGAATGGTTCCTCAGAAATCCTGTCCAAAATTACCACCATTACAGCCACTTCATGTTTCAAAACATACAGAAAATGAACCCATTTCCAAACCTCTATTTAACCTAGTCACTCTCTCAGGGTTATCTCTTTACAAGATTGCATCTACACGTTCCTCAATAGTCTGTATTTGACAGTATCCAAAAAATGTTGGTACCCTACATGTGTCAAGTTCCATTATGTCCACCCCTACTGACTAACCCTAGCCTCCGCTTTTCAAATAACATTTGATGACACTTCAAATCTCAGTGTCACTTTCCTTTTTTATTTTTAGCTACAGTACCTCAATGCCACACTACATGCACCTGTGAGTTGCTTTAGTAAGAAAATACCTACAAAGAAAATAAATGCAAATGTAAATGTAATTCAAGTTCATGAATTATTGAATTGTTTAGTGGCACAGATGCAATATGAGGTTAGATCTAGTCCAAGTATCATGCATAAATTTACTGCACTTCTTCCAAACAAACACACATGAGCACTCCAAATAATGGTCTAACAGTATAATGACACTTTAACGACCAGTCCCCATCAGTTACAGGTTAAATGACTAGCTGTGTTGTTGTTTGTGTGCATAATATAAAATCTGTTTTGGGTTATACTGTATCTCTCTCACCATTGTCATCAACCACCCTGGTTTGCTCTTTGCAGCAATCCACTGGTAGACCGATAATCTCCACTTCCACAAATGGGTCGATTATCTAAAGAAAAAATTAAATAGAGTTTTAAAACAATATAAAATCAAACTATGGAACTGTGGTTACAATACCTTTTTAAACATCTCGAGATAAAAATCCTAAAATAAATATAATTCTGTGTCCTTCGTAAGTAGTAATTTGTGTACTGTTATTACTTTGGCTTTATGATGATTTGCTATGGTGCAGTGATTGTATAATTTTCAGTAACTGATTTCATGCTTTATTATCAGATTGTGAGAAGGTCTGATTACATGCAGGGTGTTTAAAAATGAACTGCATTTACTTTCTTAATAAATGTTACAAGTCTTATTGTGCATGAATCCTCATTGCACGTTATTCTAATAAAAACTAAAAAAAAAAACACACAAAAAAAAAAAACCCCACAATCTTTCATCAAAACTTTTTTACGGATATCATTGCTTACTTTTCACAATCTTTTCAAACGCTAAATAAAATGAATAAATTGATAAAATGAAGTCCCACTTCATTATTCCTCACCAAATATTCAGTTTAACTCAGAAATACTTCACATTATGTAAGTTAAATGCACTGTAACCAAATTTAAAATATATTTCCATCCTGTGCATGAAATGCAAGGAAGAATCATTTTAAATTAGTCCTATTAGTATCAGTCATAATGTGAAAACTTGGTAACACTTAATTTTAACATTCAATTCTCACCATTAACACCATTAATTATGACTTTTGTCTCAATAAATTCCTAATTTGCTGCTTATTAATAGTTAGTAAGGTAGTTGTTAAGTTTAGGTATTGGGTAGGATTAGGAATGTAGAATATGGTCATGCAGAATATGTGCTTTATAAGTATTAATAAACATCCAATATGTCAATAATAGGCATGCTAATAAGTAATTCGTTAATAGTGAGAATTGGTCCCTGTACTAGTGTTACTGAAAACTTTAAGGAATCGGATGCATGCTCACCCTCATGTCGTTCTAAACCCGTAAGACCTCCGTTCATCTTCGGAATACAAATTAAGATATTTTTGATGGATTCTGAGACCTCTCTGACCCTCCCATAGACAGCAATGTAATTACCTAGAAGTAATTCTCGTAGCTTTGTAAAATTATGGTTGAACGCCTGATGTCACATGAATTATTTTACTAATCTCCTTGCTACATTTGTAACGTGGTAATTACATTGCTGTCTATGGGAGGGTCAGAGAGCTCTCAGAATTCATCAAAAATATCTTAAGAAACCTGACAATCAAATTAAGCTTCAGAACTAAAATGAAAAGCAGCATGATTCAGAATTAATCTGGATTTGTGATATGTTATGTTGCATGCTTGCAGTAAATATGGGGTTTAAATCAAGGTGGAAATCAATCGTGTCAGCAGACTGATCTGATCCACAGGCTCCGTGAAATCAGGGTAAACCCACAGTAAGTGACACTCATTTTCTATGTACAGTTTGAATACCAGTTTTGATTTACCTCTCCTCGGTCACCCAGCATGGAGTCTTTAGGCTTGGGTAATTGCTGGCCACTGATGATCTTTAGAACCAATTGTTTTTTCAACCGACCTGGTAAAGGATCCTCGGCCACTGGATTAAAGGAACCTGCAAGAAAAAAAAGAATTCTGTACTTACAATTTCATAATCATATCATAACTTCCTTTCCTTTTGCTAAGTCTTAGATTCTTAGACTTTGATTTCAACTTGATCTATTAAATGCTCCCTAAATTCATTGTTGTCCACTATATTTGTTTTAATATGTTATGTTAATTTCTTTGATAAATTACATTGCTTTGTACTGGAATTTGCTATTATAATGCATGCAATTTGTTGATATTAACATTGAAAAAAAAAAAGCAAACTAGTAATGTAGAAACTCACCTTCACACATACAGGCAGGTTTCAGGATGTAACCACAGTTGCCGTTGCAATAAAATTTGGCTCTGTTGAGCTGCAGCACTCTGCCCTCTGTCTGGTAGTTCAAAGCCACTGCATAAAAAGCCATCAAAATTCATGGACTATTATAGAATTCAAGTTTACAATAATATTTCTGATGTTAGGGGCCATTTCAGAAACCTAAAATCATAACAAAAAAGTTCCCTTTTCATTACTAGCAATTCCTATAAATCCGGTAGTGTCTTCCAAGAACTGAACCATTTTCATATTTATTAAAACACCGCAGCGTAGCAGTGAGCAGCAGGTTCCCAGTATGTTTCAGACATATTGTTTATTCTTGGTTTCTCCATTAAACATAAATATTTGTTTGTGGGTGGACTGGCGTACCCAGATGGCAGCCGGCATTCCAGAAGGGCTGTGGGTTGAAGTTGCTGGAGTCCACGCGGTAAGGGGAGGGGTAGATACGTGAGAGCTGGCTCTGGTTGAATCGCATGAACTGCACCGGCTTCTGCTGCATTAACTGATGGGCTTTGGTCTCGCTCATCGATGACACCTGCCAACCGCTGCTGCCCACTGCAACACAGCCCGACACACATGCATTAGATGTGACAACATACACTGACATAAACTGAACGGACCCGATCATTTGAACTGATCAGCTGGAACCACACACACACACACACACACACACACGTACTATATATATATATATATATCTATATATATATATATATATAATATATATATATATATATATATATATATATGTAAATTTATTTATTTATATAGCGCACTGATAAAATGGTGTGTTGTGTGAAAAAAAATCTTAAAAATATATTTTTTGGGGGTGTTATGCACATTGACATGTTTTTCATGTGAGTTTACACTGGATATGTAAATTTGCAGTCTATTTCTGTTTTTAACTGTATTTAAAAAAAACTGTCAAATAAAACAGTAAAATTCCCTAAAATAACACTTTTTTTTTTTTTTTGTAGAGAAAGGGTTCCATTTAAAACTAATGAAGGATCAGTTTATTCATTTGAAAAATGTATACTGAAAATAAATAACCACTTTACAAATAAAAACAATAAACATATACTTATATATATTACTATTTTTTTTAAATGTAGTTTAAAATCAAGAGAAGCATTTAAAAACTTTTAAATTGCATATAAAAAAAGCATGACACACCTGATCACAAAAAATTGCACACCTGATCACATGAAAACAGCTTTTTTTAAAGTTGTGAATAATAAAAAAAGCTTATTGTAGTACATTTTACAATAAAATTCTATTTCAGTATTTCCACTTCAAAATGTCATGTTTAATTTAATATTACTTGCTGTTTCTTTAAAAACTGTCCAAGTAAATCCTACTTCAAATGTTTTTCACTGTAACGTACAGTATATTTAAACTGATTGTAATATACAAATATTAATAATACAAAAAAAAAAAAAAACATTTCTAATTAATTATTTGATTGTGTAAGTGGTCCTCCATGAAGCCTCACTCTTACAGTCTAAATAAATACATTTTTCATCAACTTTGTAATTCTGAATGTCACAGGAAGTTTGAGATTTTCACATATGTTTTCTGTTCTTCTCACCTTGGGCCTCAAAGTCTGGTGTGCCCACAGATTTCGTGTATACCAGATCAGAAAGTGCTCTTGACAACTTCATTGTTTTTTTCTTTCTGTGAAAACAGATAACAGTTACAGACATCAAAAATGAAACATAAAATATTTAACCCCATTCATGATTATAAGTCTACACACACACACACGAGTGATTCTAACAGTACCTGCTGTGATGCACTGGTGCTTTAGAAGCCCCGCTCAAGCTCTCCTGATCCGTGTCCGTATCCTCAAAACTGGAGGATTTCCTCAGTTTGCTTGTCTTTTTCTACAGTGAACAGATGGAGTTGAGGCGATGCAGTGTTAAGTCAACATGTCACATATAAGATACAGTCAGCTGGTCATTATCAGAAAATTAACCCTGAATTAATTACACAGCTGAATGTAGTATTCCAGAGAGCCGTATACACATTTTATTATTTCTATAAATCATTCATTTAGTATGAATAATTGATGTATGCAGAAGACAGATGTTTTTGCGGTGTGTGCAGTATGTTGTTAAGGAAGGAAACATTGTTTGGTTTAGTATGGGTGCATATGCACAATAATCTATATGTAAAACTACCTTGCGTTTGGAGAAGCTCCCCATGAAAGATTTAGACAGACGTTTGTTGCCACCAATATTGCCCTCGTCTCCAGTGTCAGTGCTGTCTTCTGCTTTTCCCTGTATTAAAAAAAATGATAATAATAAAAAAAGATGCATTGCAGTGAAAACATGGACAGGAATATATACACATAATATACCAAATGTAATGCATTATCATGACAGTAAATTTAAAATAATATTAATCAAATCAAATAAATGAAAATTAATAATCTTCAAGTTAGTTTTTTGTTGAGAGTCATATTTGTTACATCAGGCTTTTATGGTTTTATGAAGAAAAAAATATATATTCTGAGACCCAAACTGAGCAAAAATATGCAAAAAAGTTGCATATGATATTTATATGGACGAACAGTATGGTGAAATTCTGATAGCTTGGAATGTAATCCAATGAGAGCTTTATAACAGTATACCAGATACTTACATAAAATACTTATAAATATCAGTTGTCACTATATATCTGCCAATAATATGTCTTAGAAAGACGATATTTAAATGCTAGTTTTGTGATCAAAGCTCTGTAGTTTTTATTGGGGCATAATGCAATGCAGTGATAACTGAGAGATGAACAACATGAAACATTCCTCAAAAGCCTGCTGCATAATATTTCCACATTTTAACATGATTTGTCAGCAAATGTACTTTTTATTGTGGTATATTGTTATGGTGTTTGAATTTAAAAAGTGACACCAATGCAGTAAATGGGACTTATCATGGAGAGCAGGCTTTTTCTTGCTGGTACGACGATGAATAGCAATAACATTTTTAGTTCTAAGGGTACATGATACAGACTGTAACTCTAGGTGTCAAGGAGAGGGTGGACATGAGGGAAAAATGCTATAAATGTATAGCATATGGGCCTTATGCATGTTCGCTGGTATCTCTGTGGGCCATCAAGGACGGTGGTGTGGCGCCTGCTGCGAAAAAACCTCTGTGTGCAATCTTATCTGTATCAGCCTCGAGTCAGTCCTTAAATAAGCACACTACACTACACACATATGTACAAGAGCAAAACTAACCTAGTAAGAGCACTTGCTGCACAGTTGAAATGAGTAAAAGGTAAAAGAATAATACAGTAAGTATGGTATTTCTGTATGATTATCATGGTAATTACTGTGAAAATTTGTGTTAAAAATCATCAACTAATAAGTGTATAAAATAGTGATTGATTCAACAGTAAACAAATTTCATTGATCTAAATGCATTAACAGAATAAAACTAGAGCACAATGCAAGCAAAAGTGAATGAGGTCAATTTGTCTGTAAATGTGGTAACGTTTCCTCTCCTGGAAAGGAAGGAGTGAAACGTATGAACATGTGCTGTAGCATATTAACCTTCAGTGGTGATTTGTCATGTTTTCCCGCGGGCGGCAGGGCTGCGATGGTAAAACTGTCCGGATCTTCCCGGTCACGAATCTTTGACTCCTTCATCAGGTTATCTAATTTTTTCTTTGCAACATTTTCCGCCTGCTTCCTGTTCATAGATGTCTGGGAAGGGAGACAGAGAGAGAAATGTATTCGAATGGACCTCACGGGTGGACTGATGGTCTTATGATAACATCTACAGAGAACAAGAAGGGCAAAACCCTTCATCAAAATATCTAGGTTAGTCCTTGACCTAATTTAACACGCAGAGAAAAATAAAATACCATGACAAATATTCACTTGCCAAAATGCCATCTTTTATTTTTACATTAAGGCACTTAAGAGAGAAGAGCTTTCATCCAAAATGCATGAGTCTTCGAGGTTTCACTAAGAGCCTTGTGCATACAGTACGATTGAAATCTACTGCTAAAAGAACATGACAGATGTGGAAGGACTTATAGGGTGAATCTCATTAAACTTTCAAGAACATATCCACATTTCAACACATTTCAGCAGTAAATTAATATATATATATATATATATATATGAATGAATGCAAATATGTTAAGGTATTTGCATTGCAACGTTATTTTAATGACAGATAAACATATTAAAACTCTCCTCCACCAACTGTTGAGCTGTTCAGAATACTAACATACTATTCTTACCTTTTCTTCCAAATATATTATATTCTGTGGCATCTGCTTTTGCTGAAATGTGCAGTATACAACAGAGTGGAGTGCATGTAATAGTGTATCCCATATATACACTATTACATGCACTCGATGTGTTGAATGAACATTAGCTACTCTTTTTCAATTTAAATTGGAAAAAGAATTAAAAATGTGCCACACCATCTAACAATACTCACATCTCCATTCATCAGCTTACAGTCGTCCTCCATCTCATCAGCACTGTCTTCATCAGACACGTCCCCCTCCTCTGCATCCTCGTCTATATTTGGAGGCAGTTTTTTACCCTATGAACAAACATACAGAAAACATGTCAATACAAGATTTGTGAAAAGTGTTTTCACTTATATCTAACACTAGTTTAGTGTAAACACTGGGGTAAACTATAACAGGATAACACAAACAAAAATAGTCTGTGTCCAAACAGGAAAAGAACTGGATATTTGAAGAGTTGGTGTCTTAAGGTGACAAATCCCTACAAACATCTACACACAAATGCTTGAATGCAAATATGTTTAGCAACCAATTCTCATCACAATGTTTTCTCAGTTCAAGGGAGCTATAGCAGCCTTTAGTGTAAATCGTTTTATTCTATAGTCAGATTCTTTTTCAGGTCAACCACTTTTTCAGGTCACGCCAAAACAACAATTTCAAGAAAATCTTGCTGAGCAAGTTAGCTACCATAAACATATTTATAGCAGCTGTCTGAATAAGAGCATGTCTGGTCTACTGGCATAGACCTTTAAAGGAAACACTAGCGCCCCCTTGAGTACTGAGCTTTCTTACTGCAAAAATGCTCAAAGCATTTGTGTCTTCATTTGCATACTTGATTAGGGAATGTTTTTGGCCCAAGGGTCTTCTAGCAGTAACAGCATCTTACAAGACAATTTCAACCCATCGCCACTTAAATATTTAGCTCAAGCTCTATCATTGCAGTCAGCGGGTGTTGCATTGCTTCAGTCCAAAAGAAGTGAAATAAAAAGCGCCCATCCATAAAAAAGTGTCTCACATGGCTCCGGGGGGTGAACAAAGTCCTTCTGTAGCGAGCTGATGCATTTTTGTATGAAAAATATCCATATTCAAAACGTAATAATCACTTGAATCTAGCTTGCGCTCACTGTTGTAAACAAAGCAGTTCCGGGGGAATGACGTATGAGGTCAGCTTTGCGCATGCACCGCTCAGGAGTGACTCACGCGGAAGCGCAGCGGAGAGATCAAAACAAAACAAAACAAAACAACAGTCAAGAATTAGAAGTACAAAACGAGGATTTGTAAAGAAGAATTTTAGATTTCGATATAAGCCAAGAGGAGACTGGTTTTCCTTCACTGAAGTAAGAAAACTTTGCTTCTTTTGATCCTGTAAACAAACGTTGGTTTTCACGAGACTCACCGGTGCATGCACAGAGCTGACCTTGTACGTCATGCTCCCAGAACTGCTTCCGTTTTACAACAGTGAGCGCAAGCTAGATTTAAGTGATTATTATGTTTTGAATATGGATTTTTTTTTTTTTTACAAAAACAAATAGCATTGATTAGGTACTTTATTCATTTATTGGAGCTGTGTGAGACACTTTTTTTTTAATGGAAGGGCGCTTTTTATTTCACATCTTTTGGACTGAAGCAATGCAACACCTGCTGACTGCAATGATAGAGCTTGAAAGATCAAAGACAATTTTCAATATAACTCCGACTGGATTTGTCTGAAAGAAGAAGAGTTATATACACCTAGGATGCCTCGGAGGTGAGTAAAACACAGCCTATTTTTCATTTTTGGGTGAACCAACCCTTTAAGCTGCTTTATCAGTAAATGCTATGATTGACTGGCACAGAACTTATGTACTGACTGATGCAGCCAGATACAGAAATGGGTTAATCCATAGTGGTTCATCAGTCAAACAATGTCTGACCCCAAGGAGTAATTAGTTTTAGAATCTGCTGTTGTTTTCTGCTATTATTGGCTTTTTATATCGCATTAACATACACTGTAAAATTTCCATTAATTGTATGAGTTTTTGATTTTCTTCATCAGTGATTTAACTAAGTATTTGAAAAAGTGTACAGAACCTATCACTGCAGGCTGTTACTTAAAATATGCCTTATGTCAAATTTAAGACAGAAATTAAAATAAAGTTTTCAAATTTAGTGAGTTGAATCAAAGTCTTGTTCGATGGTAACAAAGCAGCGGTCCAGTCAAATTCAGCGATTGAGCTGTAGTCTGGCCGCTGGGCTCCCGGTGGCCACGTGCTCCATGATCCACAGCTTGTGCCGAGCAATTTGTCAATACTACCAGCTGGCCCAGTTTGCAGTTCAGGATTCACTCTCTGGTGGGAACGTCAGTCTGTCTTCCAATTATATCGCCAACTCGCTTGCCGAGCTGCTCCATCTATGGCCTGATTTTCAACCCTCACACTTTATAAAAAGCACAGGAGAGGGCTACACTTCAGCAAATACATTTTATACCATTAAGACTCTACTGTTTTGCTGCTCTAAAAAGGTTTTCAGACCAGCAACTGCGCAAAAAAAGGACAAAACTCAAAATGTGATGTTACTAAAACATCAAATAATTATTTATTGATTATGCTATTATTAACAAAATATTTTGAAACGTTAATCACCTGATATTCTTATTAATCTTATGAATTGATTTCACTCACCCTTTGGTAAAAACCAAGCACCAAAACAATAAACCATAAAAGAAAGCTAAATATATAACAAATAAAATAACCTATAGAATTGAGAGCATATTACTTCACTGTAACTATTTGAAGAAAAAAAAGGCATAAAATAAAAGTAAAGCTGAATTGACTTTGCTCACCTAGAGGTTGAAATCTTGTGCTTCAAATAATGTTCATAATCTTTCATAAATCAATGCATGCACTGACATCATGCAAGCTGATTTACATCATGAAAACATCTGACCATCATCTGAAAATGACCATAGATTTCCTCCATAGTGTTGTTTAGATGCCTACCTTGATGAGTATTTTGCCTTTTAGGGCTTCAGGTGAGGGCAGAAGTCCAGACGGGTCGGCAGGGATGGAGGACGTGTCCAGTTTATCACCCAACACTTCAGTCAGATACTGAGCCATCTTCTTCTGCTGAGGGACACTGCAGTGATTCTCAATGGACAGAATCACTGGAAACCTGAGGAAACAGTACAAAACATGCATCTACGATAATAGTGGGATAATAGTGAATATTTAAAATGCTATTAAAATGTGAGACAGAAGGCTTAAAAATGGCAGCTTCCAATTAAAAAGTGTTCAAAGTGGCTTATTCAGAAATCTTCAGAGCATATTAATCTACAAAATAAAACAACTCCTATTATATTTAGCTGTTCCTTGTCTGAGGTGGACAAACAATATTCTTAAAGGTTAATAATTATTTCAGTGACTTCAGGTCATATTTTGTACTGTATTTGTGGAAAGCACAGACTATTTTTGGTACAAGAAACCTTGATGCATAATCCATAAGTGAAAACAAATAGCTCCGGATACTGACAGATACTGCTGTAAATGTGCACTTTTACTGTCATTGCCATTTCTAAACCTAAACAAGCTAAAGTGGCAAGCCAAACAGACACATTGTAGACACATATCACATCTGACATATGTGTGAGACATTGTCTAAAAATAGCTTTTTGTTTACTGCGACCCCCAAGAACCATTGACAGTGTACGGCTTTATTGGATTATCAGCTTTAGTAACAGCAACACCTGAAAGTCATAGTGATGGAGGAAATCATGCAGAAGCATGCTGTCAGTGTGAAATGTTCATGCGGACACACACGTTCACACACTCTGGACCTTAATATTCAATATAGCCGGCGAATCTTACTGGTTTTTGATGAATGCATATTTGTTGATGGTCTCGATAACATCTTTAAAGAGGATTTTGGAAGTCAGGGTGTAGCCATGATGCACGATCGGTTCACCATCCTGTCCATCCCAGCAATCCACTAAAGGATGATAATAAAGAAAAAATGTTGATTTTTAAAAATGTCTCAAATAAATGTAAAGTTCATTTATATTATTTTATAATATGGAATAATATAAATGTTATATTTATAAAAAATATAAAACATATATTTCTCCAAACAATCTCAATTGTTCTCAATTTTTTGGACTGCAAAATGTGGAAATCCACACACACTGATTCACTTACTTAGGAAGAAGCACCAAAAAGCAGTAAAAAATCAGGCCAGTCTCACCTTCCACACATCTGCAGCCGGCCTGCAGCACCCAGGCGTACATATCCACCCGAGACTGGGACATGAGCTGGTCGCCCATCAGGTAGGTGTTGTGGGAGGAAGCGATGAAGTAGTTACTGAGGGGATGCGTCATGTCCTGGTTCACCTCGTAATGCTCAGGGTTGAAGATGTCCCCAGCAGGACTGCGCATGTAATTTGTAAAACCTGGGAGGTGCAGTTAGAGGCAATTGTGAATTCCTGACCTAAATATTTCCCAGTAGTTGATTATCACTTCTCTGATATAACAGTGATGAAAAAAAATAAATAATAATAATTCCATATAAGACATAATATCTTTGTTTCCATTTATTGAACTTGTCAGTTTTGGCTTGATTTTCATCTCTAGCAATTTAAATTAAAAGGGATTAATAAAAACTTAAAAATTACCATTAGGACTGCAAATAAACTAAAGTTAGTTGGTTTCTTTCTTTTTTCTTTTCTTTTCTTTTCTTTCTTTTTTTTTACAGTATGGTTAAAAAAAATTCAACAACAAATCCCACAATAGGAATTAGACCCTAAAAGGGACCCATGATATGAATCCTTCAATGCAATGCACATTTTATAGTTCTTTATTCTAGATATTTTGCACAATTTATTATTCACGTCTATGTTTATTTCCTAAATTCTTTCAGCAACATTTGTTTTATACTAAAAATAGGCCTTCACCAGGGTAGCAACATATTTCATTTTTGACAGGAATGAACTAGACTGTGAGGTATAGAAGTACAGTGCCTTTAATGAATTGTATTATCGTTTAACAAGATACTGAAGAACAGTTAAAAAACCAAACAAACAAACAAACAAACAAACAGAAAACTGTTCAATAGACAAGAACTCCATAAAACAGTTTTGAAAGTAGAGACATTTAAATGCTATTGTAAAGACTGTAATTCTATTAAATTCAGTATAGCAACTAACTTCACTAAGGTCTATTCTCAGTGGATCTTTTTCACATTTCTCAGAAGCTGAAGTCATTGTAGTTGGTTAAACTTCTATAGTGGTGAACGGAAACTACAACAAATATAATTTTTGTGTTCCCGTTTGCCCGAATAGCAAAACAAAAAAATCCATAATAGTGACAAAATCCCTGACATCGGTCAGTGGAGAGAAAAAGATCAAATTTGCAGTCACCCCCTCACATCATTGTATTAAAAACACTCACGCAGAGTGCCAAGGTAACAAAACACAACATTTAGTATTATAAATGTACATTAATGTTTGTAAAAATGAAGATATTTGCAAAAATGAAGATGCAAATGGATCATCACAGTCCATAAAAATTGATTCCTACTGAAAGGACTGGCAAAAGAAATAAAAAGTACGTACCGTCAATACCCAAGACACCGAGTGTCTGGTTTTCAGGACAAGGCTCAAACTTGGACACAATTCCGACGCAGTGCTCCTTTGAGACGTTTGTCATCTGAAACACAAACAAGCAGTAAAGAAAGAAAAACCGGTGAATGATCAAACACTTACAGTGCATTCAAAACTATGCTATACAGCTATCGAATTAATTCATGGTTAATTTGTATTTATATTTCTTGTGAAATAGGTGATAAATAACACCACAGGGAGCCATGCTCTGTCACAACTAGCCCATCTCCGCTCTGGAGTCCGATTGTGACGCCTAACAGCTGCATGATTAGTCAATGAGATTCCCATCCATGCCAATCAGTGTCAGATCTTTCCTCCAGCTAATGCAGCGGGGGACGGAGGATCCTGCCAGCTGTGGATACCGGATCGCAGTAACACACGCAATACATCAACATAAGGTTTAACTTAAATCTTAAATTGGTCTACGTTTTTCTAAGCTCTGTTTTTCTCCATGCATTAAGAAACTAACGATGGCATTTAAAGAGGGACACTTTTTTTCTGCTGGTAACTACTTGAGACCAACGAGAGTGAAGTGTTATCATGAAGAAAGGCTCACTCTGTGAGTGGTACCATTTGCTTGAAATGCTAAATTTCTAATTTTATATAGTTCATGGTGGGCTTTTTGTGTTTTCAATTTCAATTCGACAGCATGCTGGTGCTTTATAATGCTGTACATGAATGCATTTAAACATTTAATGAGATTTTAATGACTACCTGAAACATTATATCAGCTTTTTGTCGACTGCTTACCTGAAATAGAAAGTGAATCAAACATCGGCTGGATTTTTTATGTGCCAGTTTGAAGTAATATGGAAATTTACCACTAGAGGCGATTTTGCAAATGAGGTTACATAGGTTAATGAACAGCAGAATAACATTCATACTTGTTAACATGTCAGCTCACTTGAGACGACTGTAAGTTCATTGTGATTCCATTTTAAATCACAAATCAGTTTAGAGTCCAGAGGCAACTTCAAAAAATATGTGCATATGATCATAATGTCGCATACAATCATTTCCTGAATAAAACATACAATAATTTCCTGAATGTTTTTATAAACAATTTATAAAACTGAATAAATAAATAAATAAATAATGTTAATGTTGCATAGATGATGCATAACATTTACACAAGCATTTTTATCACCTCTTAAAAATGAGCCGTAAAAATTAGCTGTGGTGTGAATTTTTTAAATGACAAAATTTCATATTTTGTAGTCTCTCGATGCTGACAAATATGGCGGAGCTCAGAATGAATATAAAGTATATGTGAAAAAATAACTCACACATAATGTGTGGTTGATGAGGTCAACTCTTTTCTCATTAATCAGTGTTAGTTCTTCATATCACAAATTTATAATAATTTGACCATAGGTAGATACACACCATTTCCCGAAGGTGCATATCAATTCCAAAAAGAGCTTTAAATGCCTCATAAAGATGAGAAACTAGACTCACATCTCAATATTTATGTGTAAACAAGGTCACTCATTTATGAAATTCATAACCACTGCAAGTGTATATTTCATTTTTCAGTGTGAATGACCTGTTAATGTCGTCTTAGTGTTTCAGGCTACTAATAAAAATTCAAATAAAGCTTAAGCCGTGCCCCTTAGCAAAGCTTTATTGAATTCTGTGCTGTTCTTCAAAACCATGAAAGAGGAGATTTGTGAGTGTGTGAGGACAGTCTTTCCGAAATGTTGGTGAGAGCGCCTATGGTCACATTAGCATAGAAAGGACACGCTGTATTTTCATCAAGTCTATCAAATGATGTGCTTGAGTTAAAAAGGAGGACATGAAAACAACACACACGACAGATGCTTCGAGGGACCTGCTACTTTATTACCTTTTGTTCAGTCTCAAGGAAACGTATGAGGTCGTCTGTGTCCAGGTGGTCTTTATGGTTGCTGTAGGTGAGCATCAGCAGGTACAGATCACGCCGCGTTGACATCATCTTATAGAAAGAGCAGAACTCCTCAAATCCCAAAGTGCCCTGGTTATCATCAGTGTCTGCCTCCTAAAGATCAGTGATGGAGAAAGACTGAGATGGAAAACTTTAAACAATGTTATTAGGTCCTTAAATGATCAATTAAGAAACAAGGAAAATTAAGGTGAAGCAAATGGTTTGCCTTTACATGAAAGTTGGGATTGGGATATTACACTTTTCATTAACAGGGAGATGTGGTATTGTTTATTACGGCTGGTTTTATCCCTCAGGTAAGCAGGTCATAAAACATTGTGTCACTGAGGTAGACATTTAAGGGCTTTTCTATCGTGGAACCCAAAATGAGAAGTTTAGCAGAATTTCCATGCTGCTCTTTTCCATACAATAAAATAGCATAAAGTGCCCAAGGGCTGCCAATTACAAAACACAGGTCAAATCACCAGAAAGAAACCATAAAAGTGGCCTCTATTGTGTTTTTAGGCCTCAAGTAGGACTTGTTCTTTTAAAGATATTTCATGCAGAAACTGTTTATCACTTTCAGTACATTCTAATCCATTTTCTGCATATTATTTTTTTATCCTTCCTCTTTCTGAAAAAAAGAACAGCCTATAGTCGAAAAGGTTTATGAACTGTAACCATTTTAGTAAAAAACTGAATATTTAGGAGAACTTCTGTAAAACAGTAATGCACAGTTAGATTAGACAGGTAGATTTGCTTCCTAATGCCTGACTTCAGTCACTGATCATTGGTTATGATGGAAGATAAACCAGCAGCAGCTCTTCAATCAACTGGAGAAACGGCTCATTCAGCAGCAGCAGCAGCAGCCCACTGTCACAATTAAAATCCAGCCACACAGAAAATCAAACCCCTAGAAAACAACAGTGCCTCCACATCTCCTACAGCTCTCAGCCCATAAGAGCCCAGAAGTGTTTTCTCAGCTCAGTGAATCCCGGGCTCAGATGCCGGCGCTGATCCGGAGAGCTGCTGAGTCAAACACACACATAAAGGCTTGCGGTGAGCCGAGGCGTGGAGGATGTACAGTAATAAACCCTGAGCTAAGCGCCTGAGAATTGCTGCTTTATGGAGAGAACCGTGAAAACAGGTCACAAATACTGAAGATGCTCAGAAGAGCCGCGTTCACAACGCTCCCTCCGAGAAGCAGACATCACTTCCTGTGTGCATATCAGACTGAGGTATAGAAATTATGGTCCATTTAAACAAATACATAGCAAAAATCATAAAGGGAACTTTTTTTTTTTTTACAATAAATGCATTTATAACTAAAAAAGAAAATGTAAGGGATGTCAGGGTTTTGCTACGTGGTTGCTAATGTATTTTGAGTGGTTGCTAGGTTATTTACTGGCTCATGTTATAAGTGCCCACCCATGTCTCTCTGAAATGCTGGTCTCTAAATGTAAATCAATGCAAGTCTATGGGATTTTTTTTTCTTTCTGTTATTTCATTGTTACCCAGGTAAAGATCACAAGTTGTTTGAAAAAAATAGCACACCGATTCACATTAATAGCACAGACTCTGCAGGTTTAATATGGAGGGTTAGGGAATTGTTACTATTGTTAATATTATTATTAATTGTTACTAATATTACTAAAAATAAAAGAAAGAAGACTACAGTTGTTTTAGATACACTACAGTTTTAAGGTTTGGGGTCAATAAGATTTGTATCTATGTTTTCAAAAGACAATTATTTATTTCTTTACAAATACAGTAAAAACAGTAATATTCTAAAGTGATTTTAAAGTGTAATATAATAATGTGATGCAAAGCTGTATTTTCAGCATCATTACTCCAGTCTTCAGTGTCACATGATCCTCCAGAAATCATTCTAATATGCTGATTTGCAGGTGAGTGACAATTCAACTATATCTATTGAACAAAGAGGCTAGTATTTTGCTGCCTGTCTTGACTGGTGGACTGCTGTATAGGGGATGTTACGGTTATGGAGGCCCTTCCTCAAAGCCCGAGGCCCTAAGCAATTACCTGATCTGCTTCTAGGCAGCGCCGGCCCTGACCGAGAATCACACAGGTTAATTGTGAGGTTAAGCCAGGAAATCAGGGCCAAAGACTTCAGTTGAAAAACACACTCACATCACACTCTGTTGTTGGGTAGCAGGGCCAGATTGCCCCCCTGTGGTTTACTGTGTCTTACACTAAAGGCCATCTGTGTCCATTTACAGCAGATGGGGTGGACACTGATGAAGTGTGAAGCTTAGCGACCTGCAAACAGCTGACGTGAGGTCTCAACCACAAACACACACACAATAATCCAGACGGCCTGGAAAAATGGAGCACACTGGAGCCTTACATACCATAAGAAGGCCATGGTGTGGCCCAGAAAAATAAAATTAAATAAAAAATTCAGAGTAAAACTACACAAGAAAGAAATTACATTAAATGTCACTGTGTCAAACACTGTTTATTAGGCTTATTAAGATCTTCAAAGCTGACCAGTTACCTGGTCAAACAGGATTATATTCATATTCAAGATATAATAATGGCAGAAGATATAGGACAACTGTCTCATGCATATGCATGCAAAAAATGGCAAGAGTTTTTTCAAAATGCCATGATCTACTCTGAAATTCCTCTTCTATAATTTGTCCCTAGGCTGCTTGTAAGGAACTGCTTGCTGCATCACATCACTTTTACTCTTGTGATAGTCAAGCTGTTCATTTGAGGCACTTAATATAAAAAGCTATATTACTTATTTTACTTTTTTTAAATTGGTATTATTTTTATTATTTTTTTGGGTTTTTGTGGGTTTTAACATTTTTGTTGTAATTGGGGTCAAACATTTCTGCTGTATTTGACAGGCTCTACAATGTAAAAATAAACTGTGGCTGGTCACTTTACATGCCAGTCCGACTAATTGGGTGACTTTCTGTCTAAGTGGGCAATTTCTGACCAGGCTAAGTCACAATGTGACCAGTCTTTTATTAAAAGTCTTACACAAGATCTATTGATACTTCAAGCATTTATATGGTAAAGACACGCACCAAACAGTGAGTAATCAAACAGTTTGTTGTAACTTTCCAAATGTTGTACTTTTCAAAGTTGATTTGCCAAGTGGCTATAGCCTTAATCAACCAATACCACTGTTCCTGAGAGAGCAGCTGATCATAAATGCTCACCTTAAACATCTGTTTGACTTTCTGTCTGGGCAGGTTGACATTGAGCTTGTGCAGGAGCTGTAGGACTTCACTGATACTGAGGCAGCCGTCTCCGTTCTTATCGGCCTCTGTGAAGGTCTGCTTCAGCCATGTGATGGGAAGAGTTAAGGGTCTGAGAGCACAGAATGGTAAAGCACCTACACTAACAACAAACATGACAGACGCCATTTCATCATGACAAGCATTTAAACAGCTAAAAGTGAAGTTGCAAGTTTGCTAAAAATGTCCAGTAGCATGACAATAGCTCAGATGTTCTGGAAATTGTGTAGCTTTTTAAGTAACAATCCACTTTTTCCAACAATTAGCGGTTTAGCGTGAAGAGCTACATCACTTGATTCCGAGGGAAGAAGATTCAATAGGTTGACGTAGGGAATTTTTTACAAAAGAGTAGCTTGACTGTAGCTAACTACATTTATAAAAAGCTTTTATATGTTTATTAAAGTAGCTTGTAGTTTAGCAGTTTCAAAGTAGCATACCAAACAGGGAATTAGGGGTGTGCGATATTTATCGTCTATGATAATATAGTAATTGTTGTTTAAACGATATGCGAGCTGACATTATCGAGTATGTCACTCACTTTGCCAAAAACAATAACATGCCTTGAGAGTCGAAGCATTTAGTGCATGATGAAGCCTATTAGAATACAATGCAGTTAGAATGACCATATAATTCGTTATAAAGAAAGTTTTTTTTTTTTTTTTTTTTTTTTTTTAATTATATAATTATAAGATATGATAAGGATAAGTAATATCACACAAGCAAGAGTGCTGACCATTTTCCTGAATATTAGCTTGTGAGTGAATGTGATATTAAATTTATACAACAGTTCAAAAAACATGAATTTAACATTGAGTTACATTTTAGACACTGTATTTCAGTTTTGCCCATGAAAATATCTCCTAACAAAGACTGAATGAATGAATTTTTGAATTAATCATTTAAGTCAATGATTCAATAATCCATTCATAAAGACCTTGCATCTCAGTGTTCATACTATCCTTCTTAAGTAGTACATGAGAACTGACTTTAACTGAAAGATTTTACTCTGTTATTGTCCTCTTGCTCTATTGACAAACTATTTTCCTGTTTAACACTGTAAAGCTGCTTTGACACAGTCAGTTTTGTATAAAGCACTATATAATTATAAATAAAGATGATTTGATTTGACTAACCAAAATATTGTTTAATTATCATAAAATCCCCAAACTATTATTATTATTATTATTTTGTCAATATCGCACACCCTGTATGGAATCTAACTCTTCTGACAGTTCCAATGTGCTCATGTTTCCTAATCTACTAAAAATCTGAATAATAATAAGACAGATAATGTCAGCTTTATTGAGTTTCTGGAATGGGAGCTACATCAGGAAGGATATTGGTCACGAGTGCGTTGTCGCTTGGCCAGACTGTCTTCATCACTAATGCCAGCCATAAGGTACTTAAGGCCAGTAATCCAGGTGCGAGCTTCTTCTCCTGTACCTGACACCAGGTCAAGAGACTCCATGTGCTCGCCATAGTAGATGCTGAAGCAGCAGTTGGGATCAAAGCTACCGTCAGCATACCGCTGGAAGATCTCCGACTGCTTCCCCTCACACACTTCCCGAATGGAGTCAACTGAGACTGTGAGGAGAAGAAGAAGAAAAGAAAAAAAAAAAACACTGCAATAGGGGCTGAGAAGTTAAAGAGATGACATTTACACTGTAATTCTGAGGTGTTCATTAACATTCTACTTCCCTCCAAGCTGCAAAATCCTCAAAGAAACATCATCTCGCATCAACATCCCAATGCTACAAATGTGTTTAATGAAGTCTCTCAAGAATAGATTGTGTAAATGAGAAGAGCAGATGGCTACCTCAAATTAAACGCTCTCCTACACCAATGCAGACCATTTTGAAACATTTAATTCATCAATTTGGGCTCATTTAAACCTGTCTGCCAAGAGTAGCCACATCTGAACAGCATGCTGTAGTAGTACATTCCTCGACCCAAAAACAAGCAATCCAAATAACTACTGGATTGGCATCTGATTCAACACATGCCTGTCAACTAACACCTATGTTTGTGATGTATCACCATATCTAGATTGGATTTTAGACAAATAAATACAATATATCTTAGTTCTGATTGGCCAATCATGGCTTCTTATTTATTTCATTGAAATTGTCTTGTAATGATGCTAAACGGTAAACTGTAAATTGACAACAACACAGTTAAGAAAGAAAGATAAATAACAAGAAAGTGCATTTAAGAAAGATTAGCCAGAAGAAAGACCATATGGAGTCATTTTACAAACATAGTTTTCTTGTGTTGACATATTTCCATCAGAAACAGGAAGTTGGAGCAGGACAAGCTGGAGCTTTTGGAAAAGTAGCCAAAAGCTTATATTATACATGGCGACAAGGCACTTGTGTAATCTATTGTTGACATTACATTTTTTTAAACCAAAATATTAAATGCTGCTATTCATCTTTTTGTTTGTATGTTGTTATGCAACAAATCATTATTAATTATTATTATTATTATTTTTTTTTTCAAAATTGTGGTTTAAATACCAAAAACTGAAGTGAAACTTCACATATAAAGATAATCTATATTGCAGCAGGTAAACGTGTATAAAACACATACAAAGTGCCATGCCATGATTTCCAGAAGGAGACCTCTAGGCTGCTAAATGCAGATTGAGGTGGTAGCAAACACAATATTGTTGCACGCTGTAAACATATTTGGTATCATTTGGAGTCTCTATGAATCCTTACAGACTCAAAGTTCTCTACCCTGTGAAAAAAACAGCATATGCTGGTTAGGTATGTTTTGATGCATGGCAGCTGGTTTGAGCTGGTTTAAGATGGTCCTTAGTTGGTCATGAGCTGGTTTCAGCTGGTCCTTAGCGACTAGCTCCTGCTCAGGACCAGCTTATAACCAGGCTTATAACCAGCTCAGGACCAGCTGGCATACCTAACCAACATAAGCTGTTTTTTTAACAGGGCTATGAAACTCAAATGCAGTTTTTATTGAGTATGAATCAACTGGTGCATGTGTGCTCAATGAGGCGACTGCAATCTTTCCTGTTAAGACTGATGGATAACTGAGTCAATTTAAGAAGCTGATTAATTCCCCAGGGTGCGGTGGAATGTCTGAACTTTATCTCCCCTCACAAGACACAGTGAGCGCTGTCATTTAGACATGAATCATCATGTGCTACTGAAGTAAGGTTCCTCTGTGAGGTGTGATGTCAATACCTCATGCGAGTCGAGGACACCCTCAGGAAATAGAAAAGGCAATAGAGGCAGGTCAAGATAGACGCTGTAATATATTCCAGTCATATGCATGACAGTTAAAACAACTGCAACAGACATAAACATGAAGTATTCCTTTTTTGAATGCTTCCTCTTTAGTTTTCAGTTTCTCTGATTTTTCTGAGAAGATCTCACTTATATAAGACTGAGATAATTATTTTACACAATGTCAACATTTGTACTTCCTAAAACAAGTGTCTAATCCTGCTCCTGGAGTTTAGTTCCAACCACATTCGAACATATCCAAACTGAATATTAATTATAAATGTTAACTAGATGTGCTCACTACCTCTCTAGCGATGTGTATTTATGCCGGAATATTAAAAAAAATTGTCTTTTTTCAAATTGGGTTTTATGATTTGTGCTTCAGAAATGTGACGTAATTTCCAGTAAGGGATGCTCCGTGGTTTTTGTGGTGAATTGTGGGATTTTTCAGGAAGCGAAAGTTCCAGTGCACTGGAAGGATTCTGCACTTGAGACAGCCCTTTAAATGGCTGACTCCCTGATTAGTGCCCTACTGAACTTGGGAGCTGATTGAGATGTACCCAAGTTTCCCCTCATCCACCACAGCTAATTCAACTCATTAGCTTGTTAATACTAGCAGTAAAACCCAAAATGAGTGTCCGATAAGCGAGGCAGAATGTGTAGTGGTGGTGGGAACCCAAAATAATTATTTTATAGCATCACTCCAAGAACCAAGATTGAAGGAGAAAGATCTGAGACAATTTAGTTTCATGAGCAATAAAAGAGCAACATCTGAGTAATGAGATTTTGGTAACACTTTAGATTAGGGAACAATATTCACTATTAACTATTTGCTTATTAGCACGCATATTACTAGCATATAATGTCTTATATTGCATGACCATATTTTAGACCCCTTAACCCTAACCAATACTTAAACATAACTACTACTACAAAAGCATTACTTAATATTAACTTTTTAACTGCTATTTCGTCTTATTGTTTTTGTTCATTTTTTGTAGGTATTTTTTATTGTGTGGAGTACCTAACTTAATTCAAGCTGATTGAGCCATCTCTACCATCTGGTAGAGGTATGTTAAGCCAAAAAAATCCACTAGATGTCAGAGTGTCAATCAACAGCATTTGTCACAACACTTCTTCTTTGATGGATGTCAGAGAGAAAGAATCACTCCTGCCATGTAAACTGTTCTTGATGAAATTTTTGCAAGGTAAGCATATTTTTTTTGACATATTACACTGTAAGAGCCCTAACTTTACAAAAGTATTTTACTTGGTGCCATAAAAAAAACTTTAGTATGTTTTCAATAATTTTTTCAAAAAAAACGTGCTCAACCAAATGGTTGATTTGTCACTTTATGGTAAATGTAGAAAAGCTAAGCTAATGTTTTCAGATAATCCATTTCTGCTGTCAGAATGTACTATTTGCTGAGAAATATAACTTTCTGATCATTCACAGCTATGAATATGACACAGCTATTGTTATTTCTTAATGAATATATTGAGATAATTTCTTAAATATGTATTTTTTTGCCACTTTTGGATATTTTTTGAAATAAATATAAATAATTCATATAATTAATATGTGGAAATCATAATTATCAAAGGAAATTACTTCTTAAATGACAAATGCTGGTGTACTAACATTACTAAAATTGTAAGAGATTGTAGAAACACTACACTCCAAGACCCTCACTTCCAAAACCGCAACCAGATGTGCGATATGACAGCTTGGGACATTGGCCACTACACTGTGACAAGCGGGGGCGGTGCAACTACTGTCCGAAGGGGGTGTCAAGATGGAAATGTCAAAAATGCAATGTTTTCTTGTGCTTGAACGCAAACCAAGAATGCTTTGCAGCATACCACCAGAAATAAGAAGGGGGTCTCATGTTCATTGAGCACTCATGCTGTTGCACCATTACACATGTAAGAGATATTGCTGAAATGTTTTACAATCCTTAGTGTTTTATATTGTTTGAAGGATTGCTTCTAATGTTGGCTTACACAGCATTGCTGGTTTACAAAGAAATGTTCTAAAAAAAAGAAAGAAAGAAAAAAATCCTGTTGCACTACCTCATTTTTACGGCGTGTTTCTTGAAACATAAAAGCCTAAAATTCCATTATATTACTATCTTTTGTTATTTTATTTTAGGTTTTGAATGCAATGTCTTTTGGTTTTGTTACTTTTAGTTATTTATTTTTGTTTATTGTTAAAAAAAACAAGAAAACATGTAATTTCCTGTGTTAAAATGAAAACCTGAAATATTTTACGGCATACTTCAATAAATAAAGAAGATTCAATATACAAAACTATTTTATTTTGATTATATTTTTAAATAAATTAGTATTATAGTTGATATTTTCTGATTTCCATAGTATGTGTATGAATTCCGGTACTTTTGCCATAAAGTGACATATCAACCATTTGGTAGAGGGCCGATATTTTAAAAATTATGGGATGTGTTGAAAAAAAATACATTTGAGTGTGGTAACTAATGACATAAGGAGATAAGAAATGCAAACAAAAAATTTTTCAAATGCTTTTTTCTTGGTGGGGCAGTTAAAGGGTTAATACACAGCAAATTATGAGTTTACTGAGGGAGAACTCTTGGTTTATAGTGAATATGTGTTCCCTTATCCAAAGTGTTACTGAGATTCAAGGCCATAATAAATCATGGTCAGTGATAGAGAAGGCTAATAAAGAGCAATACATTAAGAATGACACTTACTTTTGGCTTTCTCATTCTTCCTAGAGGGCCGCCAGCGGATGCAGGACTTGTGCTCGTCCAAGTAGAAAAAGCGCACCAGGCCTTTGGATCCTCCACGCAGTTTCACCATCTGAGTGCCCGTCTGCATGGAGCTCATGCACTTCTCCACTAACAGAAAGAGACACAAATTATTAGATGACTGAATATCACACAAATTCTCCACTCCAAATGATATTGTGTTGCGTATGAAAGAAAGTCAACTCTTGCCCAGATCCAACTCTCTTTCACTTGAAAGTGAAAATACACCAACAATATTTTTATATTTTATCAGTTGTCGGCACCACAGAATATTATTGGCAAACCCAAAATAAGGATTTTTCTGCATTTTTCAGTGTTTGCGTGCGTTGCTCAGAGGACTAACCATCCATCAAAATATCTGACATGCTCAAAGCGGCCAGCAATCATTAATGTGACCTTTATGAACCTGATCGAAATCCAGTTTCATTTTCAAACATCACTCCCCTCTCACACCACAGCTATTGTTCAGAAAGTGTTTCTCTGTTCATTCAGAGCTTGTTGGAAACAATCATGGATTTTAAATAACTGGCACATTTTACTGTTAAATTTCCTCCCAATGAAACTGTGTAGACTAATGTTTCAACACTGAGAGGAAAATGACCATGAAAATGGAATTATCTGAAATTACCAAGCAATGCTCCAACATTAACATTTCCAATTTACTCTTATAAAATAAGACTGTAGCAGGAGCATGACAAGTGATGCTTATATACAAAAACATGGTGCTTTAAGTGTCATAACAGTGCAAGGACAAAAACCTAACAAGAACAAATCCTAGCAGACTTTACTCCACCAAACTCCCTTCAGGAACAGAGATGACGGCAAGATTTTTGTTTTTCATTATTCATGCACTTATGAACACAAAGAGTGTGAAGTAACACTTAAGACGACAGTAGATCTGGCTTTGGTAAAGAAGTTTCTTCAGAGAACAGACCGCTGTTATATAAACAGCAGATGAGCTGAGAGACGATTGTATAATAATCAGTGATGAGTTCACAACAGTGTGCAATTGCTCTGCGTCCGCTGTTTCCATCTCTTAGTACTAATGTGGTATTAATATTGGCAGAGCTCATCTGAGGTGGCTCTTTATTTGATAATTGTGCAGGGAGCATCGACAGACAGGATGTAATATAAGAAGATTTTGGTGGATCACTAAATCCAGGTTTGAGTGATTGGTGTATACGCTTATGTTTTATTCAAAATGATGGTACTCTGATTGCATGGGTAAAGTACCTTGTTCAAGGCCATGGAATAGCGATCCCAGGGTCATCAGTACTTGTAACTTATAAAAAATACCAATTTTAGTTTTGTAGAAAACAACCTATACACAGATGTGTGAAAATGATTGTTCACCCCCAAAAAACTTATTTTGTGTTCCAAAGAAGAGAGAAATGCATGCAGTTTTGGAACAACATGAAGGTGAGGCATGATAATAACAGAAAATTTGGGGTGTTTATCTCTTTATAGTCAACACAAAATGGCATTCCTGCGATGGACTGCGATGGATCCTTCCAGGGTATGTTCTTACACCATGTCTACACCGGACGCGAGTGGCACGGCGCGACAAAATACTATAGAACTCATTATAATCAGTGATGCTGTCTACACTGGAGGCTGCACAGAGAGATAAATCCCAGACAGAAAACTATGGCATTTGGAAATACTGAATTTTGAAAATTGTGCATTCCATACCAGAACTGACCTGAATGCATTGTATAAAATGATAAAATGATAAAATAATAAAAATAAAATAAAATAAATAATAGTAATAATAACAATAATAATAATAAATACTGTCATAATAATGAAAAATGTAATTAAAACAAAATACTTAATTACTTGAGATAAAATATAGGTAAAATATAAATAAAAGGCAAATGCTTATTTCTCATTTTCATTCAGTTTAAGTTGAAGTACTAAAATAACTAAAATTAAATAAACTAAAACTGAAAGCTGAAATAAAAAAAAGCTAAAAAAAGCTAACTCTTTAACTAAATTTAAAATTAAAATATAAAAAGCTATAATAGTATATTACAGTATATTACAGTACTATACAATAACATTACTACAATAGTACTATATACAACAATACTAAAATAATGGCCTTTAGTCATTTGAATTAATGTTAACTTTCACTTAATTATCGTATTAACTATAGGTATTTAAAAGATCCTTAAATCCTTAAATAATGCCTAAATAGCTTTTTTTTACAGAGGTTCATTTCAGAGGTTGGGAAGTTATTACATTTTGAAGAAAGATTACAAAGACATACTTTTCTTTGTAATAGAACACACCAATTAAAAATTCACAATAAAACCAGGGATATGCATTAAGAGAGTAAATGGAGTCAGTTTGGATTTCATGTTGACTTTAAGGTACCCCAAAAACATAATACACTCAAGAATAACAAAAAACAGTTCATGATATGAAGAGGGTTCTTTGCTTAACATAAGGTGATAAAGAACTGTGGTGATAAAGAACATATATTTTATGAATATGGAAAGGAACCTGCAACCTTTGTGGATGATTTGCCAGTTAAACCTTTAAATAGAATGAAGGTGGGTTTAACAAAAGTTCTGCGAGACAGTGCCAGCTTAATGCACCATAAATTCAGCCAGCAGTTTTTCCCTGATACGCTCGCAAGAATAGAATAGATCTGATCCCTTTTGCTAAATACACAGCGGGAAGTTCAGAATCAGTAGGGGTTAAGCCAAACCGCTTTTTGATTGCTTGAACAATAGATGCCAAAAAAAAGAATGCTTTAGTGAATGTGTCCCATGTTGTGCAAAAGCAGTCTAATGCAAGCATTTCCCATGTGGTACCTCATCAAAAACACACCTCTAGTGGGTCTGAAATGATTGCCATGGAAACCAGGTTCATGGTTGAAGCGTTCGAGAAACCTGAATGGAAATTTAAAAAACAAAATAACCAGTCGTGTTCATTGACCAGCTTGGATACTCACATAATCTAGTTGGCTTAAGAGCATTGTTGGCAAAAAGACATTACAACTGTTATCAATTAAGTCAACATCCCCAAAGAGTCAAAAGAAGCTGCAGCGATTGGTGGCGTTTAAGCCTGTTTAATAGAGGGGATCCTCTAACGCAGGTCAATGGGGCTCGTCTGCAGGATGTGTGCCAGAGAGAAGTAAGATAAACCTCTCAAGCAGCATCCATCAAGGAATTAAAGCTTAAAAGGATTGCCCATATGTCAGCCCTTGTACAGACAGGTGCCTTTCCATCATGACCAACAATGGAAATCAGGCTTCTTGACGTCTCAATGCGTTAATGAAGCCAAATGTCACACTGGTACACTGTAAACAACCGAGGAGAGCAAGTAAAAATAGTTATTGGGATAATATTTTATGACAGCAGTGACATTCAGTTGCTGTCTTTTATTGTCAAGCATTTAATTTTTACAAGCCTCACAGTTTACTTATAGATTTGCAGATTATGTGATATTTTAAGTATTTAACACAAATTACAAAAAGTAACATTTTTGTAAATAAATGATTTTACTTTACTTTACTTTACTTTACTTTACTTTACTTTACTTTTTACTTTTTACTTTTTACTTTACTTTACTTTACTTTACTTTACTTTAGTGGCTTGTGGAAGTGCTGGTTTATTGGGTGCCCCAAGCTAGATAACATGACCATACTTTTAAGTTGATTATACTGTATATTAAAGCTTGCTATTCTGGTGGTTGAAATTTTAATGTAACATGGAAATGCAGTTATGAAGTTCAACCTAATATAACATATTGACATTTTTTATTAACAAACAAAGAGAAATTGCAACTGAACTTGACTTGATCAGATTGCATTTAATTTTATAGTTTTAGTATAGTTCATTGCTTCTTTGATTTCAACAGAAAATTGTCCTGTAAGTGTTGAGCAACATGAGGATGTCGAAACTGTCAGTTTAAAAAGATGCTTCTGTGGAATGTGTGACTGATCAAATTTAGACATGAATGGGTGATTTTAGATGAAAAGTTTCTGCAGTTGTACTATCAAAGAAAAAATATTATAATTTTTTTTTTTTTTAGAAGTTGCTTAAAAAGATTTGAATCTTTGAGCTTTGTTTTCAGTGTAATGTACACCAGCAATGGCAACAGTATGGGCCTGTCCCAATACTAGGGGTTATACAGATTATAGTTAATCAGTGATCCGTACGGACCAGGCCCCACAGTACGGCACACATGTGATTCGCAAAATTGTTGCTGAACCATCATAGACCGATGCACGTGTTTCTAAGTCTCGCATATTTAAACAATCAAGCGATTTTAACCATTCAAGCACAAGAAGAGACAAAAGAGAACTAAATTTGGTACTACTTGTATTCTGTACATACACAAAGCACGCACAATGAGTCACATTTCAGAAAGTGTTCTCATAAACACAATCAGATATGTCTTATTTGAATGTAAATAGAAAGAAACCATATGTGTCATTATATCGGATTGGTCTGAAAGTGACAGTAGCCTATAAATACCTGCTGCTCTCTGTGTCATTAATATTAATCAAACAACAAAACACAGCTTTAATAAAGAATAATCTATATTTAATGTATAAAGTGAACACTATGCATTTTCTTTTACACTTAATTAGTACGTTTCCGTACCTGAATACTAATATTAGATCTTATTTATTTAAAACTTTATTCATTTCTATTTATTTATGCTTGTAATTTGTGTATTTGCTCTTATTTTATTACTAACTGCTCACTTGTCATTAATAATGTTTGCCATTTTTTAGTTAAGCTTGTAACTTTTGCTGTGGAATCAAAGAAGTACATAAAGTGTGATCTATTTTACTCATCTGAAAAATGATCCAATCATGACTCAGAATCCTGAACCATGAGTTTTGTGATCCATTTAACCCTCTACCAATATCTATTCATATACGGTCATGAGACAGGAATTAAATGTGTAAGACTGTCCCAGGTCTGCAAATGCCAAAGTTCAGTGCCCTTAACACACACTATATCCACACTATTTCTAATACCGCTTTGGAGCAGTAGCTGAAGCTACATGTACTCATCATTCATCATGTTCAGGATCTCATGTGCCCTGAAATTGTGGGTTTGAAGAAAAATGCCCACTTTACGGTAAAATAATTTGACATAACAGATAATTTAGCAGTGAAACGTGAAGTGTTGCACATTTTATTGATGCAGAGATGAGTATGTGTATTTTGTAAAATGATTGCAATTGCTTTTTATAACTAAAAAGCACCACAATTCAGTTGTGTTGTCTGTTTCATAGGAACATTAAGAAGTTTTAGTGTAAAGAATTACAAATCCAAATGTCTATATTAAAGCTCTGTAAAACATTTGCTTACAGTTTTTACAACACTGTCATACTTTAAATTCGTCCCATCAGGTAATCAAAAGTTGTACATATGCTTATAGTCTTTATGGACACTTGGGCCAAATGCAAGAAATAGGTCATATAATTAGACAAGTGGTTGAGTGCAAAGACCGCACATGTGTGTGTTGGCACAGGCTACATAAACACCAAACTAGAACTGTGCCAAAAACATAAAATGACTTTAAAAAGCAATATATTGGGTCAGAGGGCATATTGAATAGCATTTGGTTTTTAAATTTACCAAATACCCTCTGGAATAATCTTTCAAAGACATGCCACTTCACAAAATGACTTTCGTAATCCACTAAACTGAAGCAATTCAGTAAGTTTATTTAAAAACAAAGACGCTAAGAATTTATCTATTTTTTTTTTTCAGTTTTTTTTTTTACTCTTACCAAATAAGCCTAGCTTCCATTTGGATCCGTACACAGAATTATCCCCCGTCCAAAAGAATCCCGCCATGAGTCGTGACAGAGTCAGCTTGTGAAGAGCTTTAGAGCAGAGAGCTGCCACCGCTGGGGTCTGTACTCGGGCTGGAGGTGTTGCCGGCTTAGTAGCAAGCGTGTTCTTCAATTGAGGCGCTAATGTTGGGGGCATCATGACAGAAGTGGCTGAACTGGCAGGCAGGAAGGCAGCACACATTGCTCTGTTGTTGCCGACTTACTAGTAAAGTCCTTGATTTATTTCTTGCGTTTTGCTTCTTCTGATTCTTGCCTTTCTATCCTTACAATTGCTCTGTCAAACAAAGCTCTAGGCAAACCTCCATCCAACAACGTTTCACAAGAAAAACTAACAGCAAGAACATAAAAAAAACAATATTTCCAAACCCGCAGGATTTGAAGGTTGGTCTTGCAGACATCAGAACAGTCTTAGCATCTTCAGTTCAGGCTGGAGCTGTTTTTCTGATGGCATGCTGTGAGATGCCATACTAGTAAAGATGTTAACTTATTGACCGTGTAGCCCCAGTCAAGCCGACACTTAAATCCCCTCAGAACTGTAATCCAGGCCTGGGAGATTTAGGTAGCTTACTGCGCAAAGAACCACAGCACAGATATCAGAGGAAGAGAGAGATATTTCATTCCATTTATCGGCTCTTTCTATAATCATAAAAGCATCTACATGATTGTTTTCTAACCACTGAACTTCAAAGTAATGGTGTAATGCAATTGCATTTGCCCATACACAGGAAGATCATTCAGGATTTTAGTGGCTCTTGCTAAAGCAAGCATCACTATTTATTGCTCATACTTTATGAATAAATCCTTAACCCTGGCTATTACGATTTAATGTGCAACTCTTTCTGAATCATTTGTGCTACAGGCATGAATGATACCTCAAATAGCACACCTTTCTACGAGATTTGACTGAAAGTATTAGGATAGGGGAAGATAATACAAGTACAAAATAAATGAAAATTGATATTTAAGGTTTAAGGTATATATATATATATTTGTATATATATATATATATATTACACTATTAAAAACAACCAATAAAATATTGCATTTAATAATTAATAATCCATTTAACAAAACAAGTACAAATCATAATAAGTAAAATCACAATTTATCAATAAATCATAATTTCAGTGGTCACACTATTTTAAGGTCTCATTTTCACTATTAATTATGTATTAACTATAACTTTTGCCTCAATAAACTCCTAATTTGCTGTTTATTAATAGTTATTAGTATGTAGTTATTAGTAAGCTAGTAATTACTGTAGGTATGGGGTAGGATCAAGGGATCTAAAATATGCTCATGCAGAATAAAGCATTAATATGTGCTTTATAAGTACTAATAAACAGCCAATATGCTAGTAATTGTGCATGCTAATAAGCAACTAGTTAATAGTGAGAATTGGTCCTTAAAATAAAGTGTTACCATTTCAACATTTTTAGAATTATTCTAAAATATTCACTATAAAAATGCAGTAAAAATGTTCAGATATATTATTTGAAAACATAAATCAGCTCTTCTTTAATAGGAGATTTAATAGCCCGTTAAAAGTGCTCACTAAAATCGTTTAATGTTTGATTGGATGTGATAGAAAGCGGTGACAGAAAGTGCACTTAAAATACATTTAGGCCTAAATTTAAGAGAGTCTTTAACTACTATGTACTGTATGTGCATTTAAATTTCACTTATTGTGCACATACATGTTTTTACATTGTAATTATTTTTAAAATACATTCCTGTAGTTAGATCTGTTGTTGTTACATTAATAATCATACTGTCGACCCTACTTCTACCTCTTAACCCACAACTAAACCTAACCAGACCACCAAACCTGCAGCTAACCTTACCGTAACCAACCCCCAAGAACAGCAAAAGTGGTTTGCAATTCAACATGAACTCAATACTGTAAGTACATTGTACCAAACAATTCATTATATTTGATATAAGCACATAGTAGTTAAAGACACCTAATATAAACCGGGACCACTTAATGTGATGCATATCTGCCAGTCACACACAAATGAAGGTAAGGTTTCTTTTAAATACATAATAAACAGGTTTCAATCCAATCTGTTTCAGTCTCATTCACCAGTCACAAACAATACGACGACGTGACATCTAAACAAGACACAGCAAACAGGAAACCTGAATTACAACATAGAAGTCCAAACACTAAGCAGGGAACATATCACAGATAATAACATATTAACTAGCTGAATATTGTTTGCTCCACACCTAGCTATGCTTTAACCATGTTCATACTTTTTAATGGAATTGTTTTCACAATGCTGATTCTAAACAAATTTGAATAAATGTATTTTGAAAATATGATTATTTAAATAAAATAGATGCATATAGTATAAACTATTCCATGATTTTTTTATGTATTTATTATTTTATTTTTTTAGCGCAGAAATTTTACCAGTTTCTTTTATGTATAACTGACAAATATGTTTTATGCAATTCAAATAATCATTACTGTATGCTATAATATACATTACTTACTTTTTATTAAAAGTTATTTTTATTAACCATGTGTCAGTGAGGGGTTGACATTAAAACGGTGCGTTGATACTAATAGATTTTTGGAACCATACAAGCACCTATTACAAGTAAACCACCTCCTGAGCTGATAGACAAAGAAGACTCAAGAAATTGTGCCATAACCTTTTATACTGTAGCTGCATTGGGTTAAATGGTAAATGGGTTAAAAGCTTGTTTGGTGTTAATGAGCTGTAACATGTTGTTGTTTCATGAGCAGTGTGCATATTATACTTTCAGCCAGCTTTTAAAGCTTATCTATCATATATATTTAATGTCTTTTTGTGTTTTGTAATATATATGAGATGCATAAATCTGTAATAAAGTGAGAATAACAGTACCTACTGCATGTGGTGATGTACCGCCCCATATATACTGATCCTAATGGAAAGCGCTCAAGCTGAGTGCTGTTGCTATGGTTACCTCCTCGGTCTAACACAACTTTACATCACAAGCATTGATTTAGAGCCAGGTAGTGTAGGTAGCTCAGGTAACACATGTGTTAGTGAGATGGATTTTTAATTTTTTTATTTTTTTTATTTTTTTTAGGTTCTGTACATGATAAAAGGGTTAAATATTTTTTTTTCTTTTTTTTTTAATGATCTGTACTTTCTGACTACATTTCAGAACACACAAGTCATTTATTATGTGTGCCAGAAAAAAATGCTAAAAGATAATAATAATAATAATAATAAAAAAAAAAAACATTTAAGGCTGCATAATGACTAAATGGTCCTGCATGTAAACATTTTCTTTAACAGGTGGCCTGTCAAAGGAAAAGCAGAGGTCATGCTGTGATAGCAAATGTCTAGTCTTAAGTACAGTGTCTGACTAAATTTCCTGCTATGTATTAAACGTTCTGCCCCAGCTTGCACCTGAGAAACCTTTACACCCACAAGCTTGCGGCTGCCTACTGCGGTCAATATGAAGGGCAGGAGGGGTCAGCAAAGGCACTGTATCTATCTTCAAAAGCAAGAATCAAGAATTCATTGTTGTACTTGAACACACTTCAGACACACCACCCTCAATTGCTTTATTGATTCAGAAAATGTTCCTTAAACCGATAAAGTGTATATGAATTCATCATTTACTAAATCAAGCAGAAACTTGCTGGCAGTGTTAATTTTGCTGAGGAATCATTTACGTTCATAATTTTCGTCAACAACATTTTTTCATTGGTGACAACGAGAAGATAACTAACAAAAACCAAACAAAATTCAGATTCAGTTTTACAGTTGAAATTGAAGTTGTTTCATAATTTATTATTTTTGCAACAGTAACACTATTTTCCTGTTTATTACTGTGAAGCTCAAACAATCTGTACTGTATAAAGTGCTATATTAATAAATCTGGCGACTGGACTTGACAATGTTTACATTATCTTAGAATGTTTTTATAATGTCTTGAACAACAGGGGCCTCCGTCAGTGCCTTTTTGACGGCAGTTAAGTGGGTTTGACATGTCGGTCCTGCTTTTTACATAAGTTTAAACAAGTGGATCAGCTATGATCATATAAAGCTATAGTAGCTCAAGCAAACTACTGAACTGCTGTTGGGTAACTTAAACTGACCAGTCTCTCATGGTTGGGCTTTTGTGTCCTTTCTGCAGAATCCAAGAGTGAATGTTAGGCTGCACTAGATGCATCTGTCCAACATCCCTTTTAGCAAAGTTGCTTTTAAATTCCATTAGGAGTTCCCACAACTCAATCCTAGATCCAAGTTTTCACAGTGTCTTTGCTAGATTTCTGGCGTGTTGCTGAACAACATTAGCAAGGTGAACAGATGTGAAGGGGCCATGGTGAGAGCAAGGCCACCCTCATAGAAAATGCAAGCTGCCAATATTTGCCCAGTGGAAAGTCCAGACTCAGCATATGGGGTTCTGGAGGATTCTTGAAGGGATTAGTCTTTTGGAAGCTCACCTTCAACAAATTGGGCATATGGTTGTCTGGTTAAACAATCAGTTCTGTTTGCCAACACAAGCCGCGGCTAGTGCCATGCCGCCTTTGCCCATTGCTCTATTCTGAGTGCAGGATCCGACTGCACACATTGTCTAAACTGAATGAGACTAACGTGTGAAAAGGAGAAGAAAGCCCTCATCAGCGACCATCTGGATTAGGTGTTCTTCACCAGCAACATTCAATCACCAGCAAGCTAATGAGACATTTTGTCTGCTTCCCCTCAAGTCATCGTGTTAAGAAACTACTTATAAGCCTAGAAATGTAAGGTGTTTATATGATGTTGTTGTGAGAAAAAAAAATGGTTGGTCAATTTCATATGTCACTTACAAAGACAGGAAGCCCTGGTGCAACACAAAGAAGAACAAAATATATACTGTAACACTTTAAATTAGGTGGCCTTAACTACTATGGACTATAAGACTATGGATTTACTGTGTACCTACATGTTGTTCTTTTACATGTCTTCCTACATTACATGTTGTTTATTTTATTATTGTTGTACCTCCAGAAAATGATGGGAAATTACTTTTACTTCTTGGAAAGAAAATTTATCCAAACTATTCCTACCACATACTGTATAAATACTCTGGCATGAATCTCTAATCGACACGATTCAAACAGTTCAAACAGTATTCAAAGAGTTCCCGCTTATCCCGTGTTTCCCACTGTTAATTATGACATTGTTGTTTATGTGTTATACATGTGCATTTATCTTTAAAACGGATTTTTCTGACATGACTTGAAGCCAGCATTATCTTTGCATGACTTTTTAATGCAGTATTTCACAATCCTGCTCCTGGGTCTGCCCCGCAGCACAGCACATCCCTGTCTAACACACCTATTTCAACTCATGAGCTCATTAGTAGAGCTCTTAATGGCCTGAATGGGCCATGTCAGATTAGTAAAACACCTCAAATGAGTGTTGAGACAACCCCAGGAGCAAAATTGAGAAACAATTTTTTCTGTGGTTCAGAACAGAGTACTTTTATTAGGCAACCCAGCTGTGCAACTTCCTTTTCATTCTGATGTCAAAGGATATTAAGAGGGTTTTGAACTAGGTATTTGAGACATTATATAAAACCACTGTTAGCGTAGTTGGAGTTTTGACTTAAAACCTTATACTGTACTTACAGATACTAACACACTAACCCCCGTGACAACTTCCTTGCGTGACAACTAGCCCTGGTCTTCTTAATATATTTGTATGCTCTGTTGAAAGAATAACTCTCCTATAATTCACACGTATTGAGCTTGTGTTCTGTCCTTTACAAAAGCAAGCTGGCCTGTTTTGATTATCACTAATTGTATCTCAGATGAAAGCGAAATCACATAGCTCTTCCCTTACACACACACTCACACACCCCTCACAGGAAACGCTCCTGTTGGATCACAAGCGTCAAAAGCAGTGCAAAGAGGGCAGCCTCCAGTGTGGAGAGAACGGGAGTCTGAATGAACAGATGGCGACACAGGGGAAAGGATACAGTGCCCTGCTGGTAAACTTTCCCCGGGCGAAGGCTTGAGTGGGGAGGGGGCTTAAATGTTCTGGCTTAGCTAATCCTGTGCCTATGGATGACAATGACTGCTCATACTGTAATGAAGAACTAACTCTGTCATATGTATTCTGGGTTTACTGTTAACCCCTGTTGCATTTATTTTGTTTATGAAGAAAGACAGCTCTCTTAACAATTGTTACAGGTAGCACTTGTATATTTAGATTTAAACAAAGCATAGCATCAACCTCTGAAGTATATGCTGCTTTGGCACAGTGCATGATGAGTATAATTTTGCCAAGTGTCTGTATCCAAAAACTAACCTAGCTTTAAAACAAATTAGGCTAAACATTTTTTTTTTTTATACAAATAGACTTTAATAAGAGTAACGCCATATTTAATTTTTGACTGTGGGAGGATTAGAATTGTTGATATGCTCTTTCATTGGAAAATGAAGACAAATAAATAAATAAATGCACAAACATTCCCCGAGAGATTCAGGTTAAGTCCCATGACTCAACATGTGCCTTGACTCACTCCCACCCATTAAGCAGCTCTGGGATTTTATCTGTAATATATGAATGGTATCCAATATATATAGTTGTATTATTTCCTAAATAACTTGCACTCAGAAATCCATTTTGGCTAACCATGATTTCACCAAGAAGAACTTTCATGTTCTGTCTGGCAAAATTATGACTGGCTTTCTTTAGGGGTCTCTTCAGGGAAGAAAAGCAATGCTAAACTTCAGAGAACAAACAAAGAACCCATACATGATGGCTCAGTTATTAATAAATAAATAAATAAAAAATAAAAAAAATCTCTGTAGGTAATTATATGTGTTAGATCACAAGGAACAATAAAAAATGATTAGGCGTCTCATCGCAATGCTCACTTTCACATAGAGGTTTGGACAATAAATTTAGTCTCTTTGCGGCTTATGATCTTATTGAAGGAGTGCATGCTTGTGTTGTGAGAGTGTGAGTTTGGGTTGTCACATTAAACCAAGATGTCATGCTTTACTTGTCTACCTGTGACTACAGCTCACAGAACTAACACACAGTAGAAAACATGTACAAACACCACCAGTCTTCAGCATAAAAGCACACCTCCCACATACAGCTAGCTTTGTCTCTGCGAGAGCATTCTTTTGTGCCGTAGTTTAGAAAAACAGCACAAATCGACTATCACCATATCTGGAAAGCACAAAAGATTTTTAGTTTTAATTATGAGCCAAAATTTCATACTATCATTTCAACATATAAGAAGGGGCTTCATTTCTCTTTAAATCTCCTGTACAATTTCATGTACCTTAGTTTCATAGATGTCTAGTAGAACCCTCAATACTCCTATATTAAAAAAAAATAAATCACAGAGCCTTTCAAATATCATAATAGGAACTCTGCATTGTAATGGCAAAATTAACAACAATGGAGCTTCAAATACAATTAAAGAAGACAATCTTTTTTATTGACTAGAATTTAAAAAAAATCGAAGGCCAGTGTTCTCCACTGTCAAATTGTATGACACCATTGCTCAGGTACAAAACAGCCCTTTCTTCCGCTTTGCTACCAGAGAGAGACGTCATGTTAGACAGGATACGCTGAATAAGCTTGATCTCCTCAAAGCACAACAGAAGAGGCATTTCAGAGTGAAGTAATCAAGGAAGAGGCTCAAAGAACCATCAAAGAAAGTGTCAGAGTTCTCAAAAGTTGAGCAATCTTTTGGTTAAGTGATGCTTTTCAGCTGGGTATTTTCAGTCTACAGAATGCCTGAAGTGTTATTCAGATGCCAGTGCCTCGCACTATTATTCAGGAATTTCGCTCAGAGACATTCTAATGAAATACTTGTGTGAGGTCTTCAAAAGCTACATCTCAGGATAGGCAAACAAACAAATGGAAGCAGCATGCTAGTGAGAGTTGTTGTCTAGCCTGCATGTGTGGGAACCAGTAGCGGCGCCAGGATTTTTATTTTAGGTGGGCCTCCAGAAAACTGGATGGGCCAGTTAAAATAAGACCCCCCCCCCCCCAAAAAAAAAAACGGGTTTCCCTTCATCTCCGTTCCAGCCGCTTTTCTGCGGCACTGAGGAGGACAGCAACTTGTATCGATGTCCTCCGCTCAGTGCTGAAGGCAAGCGGACAAAGAAATACACCTTAATTGTTGGCAGTAAGCTAAATTCATTTATCTCCTATGAACGTTCAATACACAAAAAGACTGAAACGGAATTATATCTTTGGAGTTCTGTTTCTCTCCATTTATTACAACAGAACTGTCCAAAATTATTTAATTGTTTCTTTAAATTCAGAATGACAAGAAGAACTATCGGCATGAAAATAACAGCAGCATTGAATCTGACACAGCTGCTAAACACAAACAGCAGGAAAACGGCCAGACACTAACGATATCGTTACCCTAACTTTTAGCCTATACTTGCCTTCAGTGCCTACTACGGGAGGACTTGATGGGGAGAGGGCGGCCGAGCAGGATGGTAAGTCGCAACTTAAATTTGAGGAGTTTCCTCCTGCTGTTCCTCGGAGCATTTCTTGCTGAATTTAAATCTAAGCTGCTTTGGCAAAAACTGTCTGTGTCTGTCTTGAATGAATGACGTCCGCCAACGTCATTCATTTCATTGGTCACTTGCTGGTGGGGTAGAAGCCCTGATTGTGAGAAGATTTCGCTCAAAGCTTTCCTCGGGCTGGTATTGGATGAACCGCTAGAATGAAATCACTCACTACTCATAGGCCTGGGCCAAAATGGGTGGGCCCGGACCTTAAATGGGTGGGCCCAGGCCCACCCGGGCCCAATGGTAGCGCCGCGGCTGGTGGGAACTGCTCAGGATCTAATTTAAACCTTGGTGATTTGACTTTAACCTTTTACATATTTGCTCAGATCCCATTTGTACTAAGAATTTTCATTTTTACCAAGGTATACACAATAACAGGCATGGGCTCAATCAGTATAGGCAGATTGAACCATACCGATATTTGATTGTCTTCAAAAACTGCCAAATTAACTTGCTTAGGCAGGCTCTGGATAAAAACCTTGTCTACACAGCTAATTCTTGCCAAGATCTTTTCACTTTGAAAGGAACGTTTAGGGGAAGGTACAAAGAAATGTGTCCAAGGATATCTTGTTTACTTGCTATTACAGTAAATGTTGCAAAAAAAAAAAAAAAAAAAACTATTGGACATATTTCAGAGATTCAACACCATGGACATTGCAAATATTGGCAAATCCACAGACAAGTTCCTATTCAGAAGCGATCTGTAACAGCCTGAAAACTTGAAAATACAACTTTGTTTGCTTGCAAGCTGATAAAAACATGCCAATTTGACCCTAAAAATTGTGTTAAGCCACCCAATCATTTAGTATCTTGCCACCTAGAGAAAGTATTTGCCATTTTTGAGTGCAATATGTATCAGGCAGTCTGTAGATGGTCCGTGGGTGAATCTAAGGCTGAGACTAGTCCCCCTGAGACATTTTCAGAGAAGAAAATTAAGCATCACAGTTTGTTGTTAAATCTCAGAATTAAATTCATTGCCCAAATGTTTGTTAGTAACACAGTGCTGCCCCCTCAGATTATGGAGCAAAGCTATCTCCATAGTATAACAAGTAACTTTACTCTTCACTCTTTCTCAAGGTGATGATGCTCCAGCAACAATTATACATCAGTATCCTCTCACAGTATGTGTAATGAGCAATAAGCCTAGTATGAGGTAAGCTTAGTTTTTAGGCTTTGGAATCTTAAAAATGTATCTTTAGGGGTTATCTTTAGTATTAATTTGCTATCAGTATAGACAAATGATGAAGGTTTTATTGAGATGTGGATGTTTTCACATGTTTAATTGCTTGGTTTAAACTCAAGTTCAGTTTCATTCTCTAACCCCCACAGTTTCTGTCACCAGCTTGAGTACAACTGTGCATACTTAAGTCAGCTGTTTATCACTCTAGACATGACTCAATGTGTATGTGATGTTTTTGTGCCTTTGTTATTACTATCAAACCTTAACACACTCAAACTTGTTCTTCAGTGTTCTGTGAATGAATTGCAAGAGATTCAGGACTCAAACTGCTCTCTAAAGGCAGTTTCTTCTTAGACAAGCAACAAAGACAAATGCATTATATTAATACATACATGCAAACTGTATGTCATCAGTAAAAGTTCATGTCTGCTTGCTTGGCTACATTACTTTTTCACCAATAGCGAACTGTAAAAAGGTGTCCCTGTGAATGCACTCCAGATCATCTTTTCAAGCAGACTCGGAAATGTTTCAGTGGTTCCCACCCAAGTTACAAAAGCAGCTTTCACATCAACCAGCTTTCATAGCAACTAAACAAACCAAGCTCTGACATAAAACCGACTCAGGTACACAACAAAAACTCTAGTGTGGACAGTCCTATAATATCAATTATAAAAGAAAAAAGAAAAAAAAGATGTCTACAGATTTCAAATGAAAACATGAATACAAGAAACAGAATACTGCATGTGCCTGCCACAGCGAGATGTACTGCAAACTCTCTCTACTGCAAAATAACAAGTATTATGTGTTAAAGTTTTATGTTTTTAGACCCTCAAAAGGAAAACACAACAGTGTTTGAAAAGCTGTCAGTGATGGAAGCATAATCGGAGAAACCCAGAGTCCATAATCAGCTTCTATTTTTCAGACTGGAGTCACGCCATGAACACAGTGTGCAGATGCAGCTGACAGGAAGCTGGCAAGGACCGCAGGTACACGCTAAGGAATCTTGAGAAAGCATGACTGTAGGATATGAAGCAGTGGGTATGCGTTGACAAGATGAAGGGTGCTCACAACTTCAGGATGTCAGAGGACTTCTATTTTGGATAGGTTTTGTGAAAGGCGATGATGCTTGCAGTATTCTTTAAGCTAGTATTCATAGTGTGCACCATTAGGGCATCAGAGGTAGGCAACAGTGCAGTAAGAATAAAAAAAATCGAACAGTATCACCACTCAGTTGTCAGCTATGCAAACCAGAGTGATTTTATTCAATTTGGCTATAGCTTTCTGAGGGTTTCTCACATTGGTCTTGAACTACTTTGTTCTTAGGGTAATTTAAAACAAAAGACGCCTCATTATTACACACTGATTAAGTTAATTTTTATTTTTACAATTTTGATTGAAATTGTTTCTGAGGGTTTCTCACATTGGTCTTTGATTGAAATTGCATGCTTATGATTACTTTAATGTTTATAATTATGTTTTTAATTCTGATTACAATTACTTTTGAGGTTATGATTTTACTATGATGTAAACGATTACACTTTGTTTTTAATGATTATACTTTTATATTTATGGTTTTGAATTTGTTTTTATTTTTGTTTTTTTTTTTTATTTTTTGTTTGTAATTATGCTTTTGATTAGTACTGTTAATAATTAGGTTTATGCTTATAATTGCTATAATGACAACACTTGCAACTATTCTATTTATGAGACCTCACAGTGCCTTCTGAGATGTTATTAGATGAACATTGTTGCACACAGATGTCCGTGACATACAGTAACTGCAAATTCAGCTAATCCAGGAAACTGCGTGCTTTGTTAAACTTATCTCTGAAAAGCCCTGAATATATCAGTTCTTTTATTTCTCCCAAACTGATTTCCGCTTGCTTTGAAGATGCCTTGTTTCACATTCCTATGGTGATGTAATTAAACTCATAATTCAGCAAATATATATATATTTTTTTTTTAACAAAGGCAACACATCTCATGCTTTAACCAGTCTTCAGATAGCTACTCAGTATAAAACCAATTTCATTAAGTAAGTAACTTTGGGAGCTGGGAGAAAATTACATAATCTCAAACACTGGTGCTGTAAATAATGTTTGACCAGTTAACCTGGAAATGTGCTTTATGTGGTAAAATCTAATTGGTTTATTTCAAGAAGTTTTTAACATGCCTGAATCAAATTTCAATAATTAAAGCATTTAAAGAGACACATCGGGTATAAATAGCTCGTTAAGGCTGCACGTGTTCACTTTTTACAGTGCACCCACAGAACATTCATGTTTTTTTTTTTGTTTTTTTTTTTTTCGTTGGCAATTAAACAGTGCAAATAAAATCATACACAAAACGTTAGAGCATATTTACAGAGGCTTTATGGTGTGAACCACAGGGACATCATGAGATAAAAACTGAAATTACACTGAAGACAAAAATCCTCCCTTGAGAAAGAGAGAGGTGTACACAAGAACTCCTACTTAAAAACATCCACCATGTTTTTATTTATTTATTTATTTTTATTTCTCATTTGCTTTATTTAATTGAAATCACTCTTTTTGTTTTCAGAAGAAATAACAGAGTGTGAAAGCTTACCTTTCTCCAGACTAAGACTCCTAATATTGCTAAAATCCTCCATACTGTACTTCAAACTGAGAAGCCTCCATATGCTAACAATAGGTGGTGAGATGTGTGCCGCTCTTCAGGAGAACAATCCCATGAGCTGCTTTTCCAGATGAGAATGGCTGGATACTCAGATTCTTGTGTCTCATCCTAAAGATGGGGAACCAAAGCACCTGCTCCTGTCTCTCTGCTTTGATTCTTTTCTTTGCTTCTACCTCCCTTGCTTTATCTCTCTCTGCCTCCTCCTCCTTCTCATCCAGCGCTCTTTCCCTCCACTCGCATCTGAGAGTATGAGAAGAGTCCGCTCAGAGAGCAGAGCCACGTGTGCGGCCGCTTCAGTGGTGCGTTATCACCTTAAAAAAGGATGCTGGGAGACAAGTGAGTAATTCAAGATGGACTAAGGACTAAGGAAGGGCCAGTAAACTTAAATGGCAAGAAAGAAAGACAAAGAGAGACGGAGTAGCATGAGGTGATGGTGCTTTGCAGAAGTGGAGTGTCTCTGTCTTCATCTCATGTTTTATTCAGCAGTACTCTGCTCAGGGAGAGTGAATGGGTGTATCTGCGAAGGAAAGAAAGCTTCGGAAACACTGAGGTGAAAGGAAACCAGGGACACGGAAGAATGTGAAGAGAGAGGGAAGAAGAGAAAATTGAGGGAACAGAAAGGGAATTTTAGGACAATTCCATCATCTTTATGTTGTTTTAAACATGTATACTGTTATTTTTTTTAATTTTTTTCTTCAAAAACAGGGTTATTATTTGAACTAAAACTAAAAAGGAAACTCAAATTTTCATACTTGAAATAAAATGATCATTAACTGAAATAAAATAAAACGAAATATGATAAAAAAAAGTTTTTTATTTTTTTATTTCAGCTAGCTGCCAAGGCAAAATTGTACTAAAAACTAAAAAACTTGTACTAAAATAACTAAAACTAAACCCGAAAATAAACAATTATAAAAAGCTTTATAGACATATATAAAAAAGACAAAACCACAAATTACTAAAACTTTAACTAAAATTAAAATAAAAGCTGAAAATATATAAATAAAAAATAATAATTCAAAATATTTATAACTACATATAAGCATGCGCATATTTTATATCCATCAATTTGAAGATTATGAAGACAGGGAAAGATTATCAGTGAATAATAATTTAAATTTCATATGGAATCAAAAGGCTTGGAATTTAGTGCTATTTTGATACTTTTACTGTCATTTTTGGAACCTGACAGACATGGTGAACTGTCATCAAATAGGATAAAAAGGACTTCCAAAAAAATCTTCTGTTGTGTTTATGGAAGCAGAAAGTTATACAGGTTTGAAATGACAAGTAGCTTGTGACACATTTATTATTTTCGCTTAAAGTAAATGAAACAACTGCATAAAATCTTGGTAAAACTACATGAAAGTGTGTAAAGAATGAGTTTCTTAAAGCACGTCAAAGAAGATTTCCTTGAATGTCATGACAATGAGACTCTTTGTCACTGAAGTACTTTAGGAGTTGATAATGCTTTTTTGTCTGCTAAACATGGGCTGAAAGCATCATATAAAAGCTTTTCAGACAATGGAGGAAAAACTTACTTTCAGAATTTGAAACATCAGTGCACTTATGATGCAATGATGCGTGATACAGAAGGCACCAAGGAACAAATCACTTGTACTGTTTTGCATAATCCATCATATTTGATTGAACAACACAATAAAAGCTGCCAGTTGTTTGACTTTCCCTTACAGAAGATGGAGACAAACTGATTTTCAATGCAATTGTATGTCATTATTTGAATCTGTTTTTTTTTTTTTTTTTTCATCGGATGTCATAAGCATGTTTTAAAATGTCAGAAAATTAGATCTCTATTTAGTTTTTAAACTCAACTGTTACTGGAACCATATTTAACCATTCTGCAGCTTAAAAGTTAAAGTCGGCATGAAACTGAAGTTGAGATTGTCTTTTTTTCTACTGTGACGTGTATCCGAGTGAAACGGCTTCTGAAATGAGAAAAAATGCATGGCGGGGCTTGATTTTGTCCTTCGGGAATTGATTGGATCGTTGGAAGTTGGACGTTGCAAAAAAATGGAGGCAGAAACGAGACAGACCCAAATAGCCCGAGCCTCACACCATAGCACATGACAGGAAGAGAGAAGAAGTCGCTTCGAGGGGGGAGGTTTTAATTTAAGATAAATTTAACACTTTTTTTAAACACTTATAGCATGTATATTTAATGCATCACAGAATAATACACTGTATGCATTATAATGCATTCATAAGTCTTTATAATACACATTAATCAGCTGTGAGTTCTAGAAAATATTGTAATTAATTACAATTCATATGATAACAATTACCTGTTCATAGTATACATTAATAATTATAAACATATAATCAACACCAAATTGAAAATTGAAAATAAATATAAATTCATTATGGGATATGTCATGCATTGGATGAATTTAAAGGTATAACCATGATTAGGTAAGCACTATAAAGCTCTATAATTATGAATAGGATTATTTATTTTTAATGCATTACATATACATTGAGTATATTAATAATATATTTTAACATATTACATATTTAATGCATTACAAAGTGCAGTTTAAGGTACATAGCTCTAGAATGCACTCTGTATACTGACTTTAATTACAGTGTTGACAGACATAGCTTTTGTTCTTTCCAAATGTTGAACACAATTGTTCTTTTATAAAACATGTAATTATCTACATGCCATAGAAATCTGGCATGACAGCAAAGAAATAGCACTGACACCTTTTGTCCTGTCATGACAACCGTATAGTGAAAAAGACATCCTAACTAACAGTATAGATTGTGTCAAAGGCAATCATTTTGTCTCCATCGGAGATGTTATCACCATGAACCGAAGACTGATCCCATATGTTAGATGTATGGCTGGTTAACTAGAACAGGGCAGGAAACAAAAAGGACTCAAAGCATGGCACTGGATGGTGTCAGGAAAAAGACATTGACTCAGAAATCCCCAAGTTAATATTAAGCACAAGAACAGAACGAATGTACTTTTGACTGCTGCTACTTTTAAAAGAACCTGGAATGCTTGGATGTGTTTACGCTAAAGATGGAAAGGAAAGCCCAGGAGAAGTGCAGTAAGAGCATGCGGCGGTGTTCAGGAGCTGTCCGTGGTTCTGACAGCTCCAGCAGTCCACCAATGGGAATCACCCTGAGCTCAAAGAAAGTAGGTCAGAAGAGACCAACAGAAAGAAACAGGCACGCTGTACTGAACTGGACCATCTGTGCTTTGAAAAACACCTCTTTGCATTGCTCTTATTTAACTCAACTGATGACAAACAGTTTAGACTAAATGCAACGGATAAAATTCATGTATTACATTTCATTTTTAATGCTACTCTGAGCATGTAGGAAATACTGCTGCCGCACATATAACATATATGATATAATTCCATAGCAGATGTGTTCTTTAATTTCCCAACTGTCAGTAAATAACCCTCAGAACTTTCTACTCGCATTGGTGCGTTTATGGGATTGTGCTCTCACACTAATCGGCCCTGTTTAGTAAATAAGTAAATAATAGATGCTTTTGACTTGTAAGCAACCACCCAGAACACCTTAGTTAAAAAAAAAAATAATAATAATCTAGTATCCTGAAAAAGGTACTTATCAAAAGACTGTTCAGATGTTGTTAAGTTCCCATAATCCTCATCTCATTTCAGAGGCCATTTCTAAATCCTTTGAACCTGAATTGGGTATTACTTCCTCCACGTGGTTTGAATCAATCTGTGATAGACCTGAGTGTGTGTTAAAGTCATCGCTGTTGGATCCTATAGGTTCACAGCCTCTAGTGCAGGAGGATAAGGAATGAAGAAAAGTGAAAAGAACAGATGAGAAGAGAACAATGGGATTTTTCACGAGGTTGATTTGATCTTAAGCTTAGATTCAGTTTCTGTAGTAAGGGGATCAACCCACTTATTTTCCAGAACCACCAAAATGAGACACGTTTGCTGACAGCCTGACCTGTATTTTCCCCCAATGCAAAAAAGCTTGACATTGTTTTTCAAAGGTGCATTATCGTGTAATGAGCAGTTAAAGTGCCTCTGGCTGGATATGTTGTCATATTTATAGGAGTTCCACAGAAGCTGATAAACTACAGACGAACACAAAATACGCTCACAGTTCAGGATAAATACAGTGGGTATAGAAAAGAATCACCCCCTTTAAAATAATCACATTTTGTTCCTTTGCAGCCTTAAATGAAGACACAGTGTTTGATTTATCCAGCTGTATATACTCAGTGCAAATTATAACATCCAACTGAAAGATATAACACCAACATGTCAGAAAAACAAAAAACAAAACAAAAACAATCACAGAGATGGAAAATGGATCACCCCCCTCCTCTAAAAATGACTTGTAAACTCAATCATGTGTAGCTGATCATCTTCTCAGTGGCACACAAAGCCATTTGACTTTCAGCTGTGATCAGCTGTGCTCATTTCGATTAGCTCAGCATGAAAAGAGTTTTCCTGGAGAATTTCAGTCCTTGGTAGTGCAACTAAAGCAATCAACTATGGGTGGCAAGGCACCTTCAAAAGATCTCCAGGATAAAGTTGTGGACAGGCACAGGAGAGCCAGTCAGAAGATGGATAATAATAAAAAAAAAAAAAAAAAAAATCAGAGGTTTTATCAATGCCTAGAAGCACAGTGAAGTATTATTAAGAAGTGTACGGTATTTGGTACAATACAGACCAGGATCAGGACGTCACTCCAAACTGGATGAAAGAGCCGGGGGAAACTGGTCAGAGAGGCGACCGAGAGCTACAGCAACTCTGAAGCAGCTGCAGGAATTTATGACAAAGAGCATGTGCATGTGACAACAATATTATAAATTCTCCACAAATGTGGCTTGTATGTGAGGGTTGAAGAAAAAGCCACTCCTCAAGAAAGGCCACATACAGTCAGACTGAGCTTTGCCAAAACACACCTTGAAGATTCTGAGGCAAATTAAACTAAAATTTAATTATTTGGCTCAACACCAAATGATATATCTAGCAGAAATCCAATATAGCTCAGCATCCACATAACAACATTCCTACATTAAAGCATGGAGGTGGTGATATCCTGTTATGGGGTGTTTCTCTGCAGCAGGGACTGGAGCACTTGTCAGGATAGAAGGAGAAATGGATGGGGCAAGATACCGTCAAATTCTTGAGGAAAATCTGCTGCCCTCTGCCAGAAAGTTGTCAATAGGAAGAAGGTTTTCCTTCCAACATGACAATGACCCAAAGCACACAGCAAAACTGATCACACAGTGGTTGAAGGACAAAAAAAGGTGAATGCCACTGCACGGCCTAGTCAGAGCTCAGACTTAAACCCCACTGAAAATCTGTGGAATTACTTGAAGACTGCAGTCCACAAACCATCACCATCTAATTTAACTGAACTCAAGCAGTTCTGCAAAGAAGAGCAGGCAAATATTGCAGTCTAGATGTGGAGGTTGGTGGGGAGCTCTGATTCTTTTCTATACCCACTGTAAAATGATCCAATATAACCCAGAGCTTATCCACAGGCACTGGGGTTAAATTAAACTGGTTCTCTAGATTCATATTCATCTCAATTATTTGTATATGCCTGTCATGCATATAGACTGCACAACAAAGGAAACAAGATATGAATGATGGAAAGATGTGAACCTGTTTAGCAATTATTGATTCACTTTTCACTTCATTTGGATGTAGTCTTGGAGTCCTAGCAGTTGGAAAACTCCTCACAATTCATGCTTTATTTTTTTTTCTTTTGGACTGTTAGTCATAGAAAACTTTTATCTACTTAATTTACTAAATTTACTCAGGTACTAAATTTACTTATGCATATAATTTATTATTTATTTATTATTTAAAATTGTATTTAATATTAATATTATTAATATTTTTAAAATGTCATTCAAATTCAAATATTTTATACATGCACACATATATTCACATTCACCATAGATAGACAGACAGACAGACAGATAGATGGATTAATGGATGGATGGATGGGCCGATGGTCTTGTGACTGCATCGCATGTAAGAGGATGAGGCTTGGCTGGTCAGCGCTGCTCTGCCCGAGCACTTCCTTTGATGGACAAGAGCTCAGAGAGAAATGTCCTCTGGGGCTTGACCAGTTACGGCCACAGAGCTGAGATCAGCTAGCAGACCTGTGAAGATCTGCACTGACAGAATAAGGTAATATTTCAGAGAGCAAAGTCTAAAAACAAGAAAGACGTGGAGGATCAAAAGGTAAAGATGGAACAGATGTGGACAGAGAAAGAGAAGAGAGATGCAACGGATTTTATGGACACGACACTGGAAACATCTCAAGTTTAAGCTATTGACATTAGTTAACTGAAGATAGCTGTTAACTTAACTTGTATTTCACTGAATTGTTAAAGTTGCAGAACACAAAAGAAGAAATGTTGATAGTTTTGGTTACCAAGATTTTGGGAATGTAACCAAACAGTACTGGGGCCACTGACTACTGCAACTACTTTCTTTTGAGAGTTGATGTGCATTCTTAGCATTACAACATTTACATATCCAAGAAAGAGTGATCCACATAATGTGCCTTTTCAAAACATGAATCAATCAATAGCAAAAAATGTTCATTTATCAATTATCTGCACCTACTTGAACATGTGGACAGACTACATGGATGCCAAGGATATTGTTATGTCTAACATGATGTTAATATGTGCTACCGAGCTGTCTAGGGTTGTGTTGATAACACTAGTACTATTTGTTTGCATACAGCTATTTGGTTTCACCACCATCATCGGTTTTGTCAGACCCCTGGGTCATACCTGTTTCCCCGATATAAATGCTAATTGGAACTCAGGGGAAGACCTGGCCAATTACAAAACACACACAATCACACACGTGACACTGCCACTGCATCACCACTTTTCAGAGGAGGAAAAATGAGAGGAAAAATATGAGCAACACTGATATTGGGTTGCTTGTTTCTAACATGTTTCTCTGCAGTTTTAAAGTGAACTGTTTAGTGTCTGGTACTAAAACAGTGTGTCCACAATATGACACTGAGTTCAGAAATGAAACTGTCTGGTGTGTAGCATGAGGTTAATGCTCACATTTAAAATGAATGTACCACCTACACTAAACCTAACCTGTAGTGTTAACAAAAGCAAACCTGAGATTAAATGTGTTTGCTGAAGCAACCATGTCATTTTAGCAAGTGAGTTACTTAATAAACGGACTATGTCAGAAGAGGATTACATGAAGCAAACATTACAATGAATTAGTTTGTAAATCTTGCACTATGGTAAAAGTGTTTTAACATAGTATTGTTCAAGGAATTGCACAAAAATAAGCTTTAATTTATCCATAATCTGCCCTTTTTTTGATAATTTGCGTGAAAAGGAACAAAGGTTGTTGGTGTTTTATTACCTCTACTGTTCATTTCACCTGGCAACTGCAGTGAAATGTGTGTAGGCATGTTTTTGCAGTTTTTGAGAAATGTAGGCAGAGTAATGTATTTACAATGAACCTAGGTTGAGTTTGGATCGACATGGGAGTTTGTACACGATGATTCCTTTTAGAGTCAAATACGTCACTAAAGGCCTGTTCATACCAAGGACAATAACTCTAAAGATAACTATATTAGCATCCACATCAGCAGACCATATCATATTCAAGCGCAAGCTCGTCTGCCGCTTTAAATTCTGGGGCTCATTATAGCAGGATTGATTCTGATTGGCTGTCAATGTTTTAATTGTTCATCAGCTGGAAAGTGATTCCAACGATATCGTTTCTCTGTGCCTTCATTGTTATAGCTGTGTTGTGGACTCTGCTATTCTTTAATATTGAGAACGATTTTTAGAACTATATCTTTATCGTTATCTTTATAGTTATCATCCTTGGTGTTAACAGGCTTTAAGACTTCCTTACAACCTTACTTTCTCAGCTACACACTCATTAAAATGAGCAATGTGACCTAGAAGCTGTCTCAATTCTCCATTTCAAGAGATTGTGATCTTAACCCTGAATCTGAACACGAGACAATGGTCCTGGTCTCATTTTTCACAGAAACAACATGTGCGCTCATTCTATTCCACATGGTGTACAAATGTGAGAAATGGAACATGTTCTTCCTGCTTTAATTTAATCTGCGGCCTGTTTTCTCAGTGGAAACAAGGAAGGAGGCAATAAAATATGAGGAAGTGTTAGTCTAAGGGCCCCAAGAATCTAAGTCTTTAACTATTAAAGGCAAAATGAAATTGGAATCCTAATACACGTTCCCGATCTCATTATGAATGATTTATTGATGCATGTTTTTCCAAGAAACAATGCACGTCTTTATAGCCTTTAATCAATGTTTAACTTACTGTAACTGTAACTTGCTGGAGCTATTTTGCTTTTTCGCTGGTCTTATTTTTCAGTTCGTCCTCTCCAATCACATGGCATCATTCTGTTTGTAACACCCACTTGATCCAATCAATTCCTGATGTATAAAATAATGCTCTGTCCATATATCCTGTAAATAGATTGGGGGCTTTGTTGATTTGAGGGTGAGTGAACCCAGTCGTCTTAATCGCTTTTAATATTTCCAGTCGTTTATCAGTAATGCTATATACAAGTGCAAATGCAAAGACTGGCTAGATGAAGAGTGCAATAGTGCTTCAGGTTTGAATTAGGTCCCTTTGGCTCCTGTAGCACGAGTCCTTTGGGCGTTTACTGTAATTGCTCTCACTCGGAGAGAACAGGCTAATTTAGGATGGTGTCACGCACAGTGAGTCTGTCAGGGTTTGCACACATCCCTAGCGTGTGGATCAGCCTGCGGCTCCAGCGAGTCTCAAAGTGATGTGATGCTTGTTACGTTCAGCAGATAAAGCAGAGCTCAACGTTCAACGCTTCGGCTCGTCAGATTGATTGTGTTCTGCCGAGCCGCTGTTTTATGCTCATTAGTTCTCTAATTCATATAATCAATATTATGGATTAAAAAGACATTTAAGTGTTTGCTTGCCTGGTTGAACTAATTTGATGAGGTATGGCAATAACTTGGCAAATTTTCTATCACAGTATTGTTGCTGGTGGTTTGTTGGTAGTGATGAGGTAGATTTTATTATTCCTGGAACTCACATGATAAAATATATCTTGATTGTAATGGCTTCCGAAGTGTCTGCAAAATCAATAAATGTAATTATCTTTAAAAGTATAGCACCTTCAGAGACGTTACAGTATTACACATTTCTACATCTACTCTTTTATTGACTAAGCCCACATTTATCATAGACCTTGAATCTTTTGTGAATTGTTTTCTCGGAATGATAGTGATGATGTGGAGAATGTGAAAAATCTCCAGACTGAAAAGCCAGCAGTGACTATTGTACGGCACACACATGTCAAGGCTACAGGTTTTCAGTTCATGTTGAATTCAGTATAAAAAGGAACTCAGAGTCATTGTGTGTAGGGAGGGACACATGGATGAGAAAATAAAGTAGATTGATTTACACTTTTCCTCGAATATCTTAATCTAAAACACCAAATCACAATCCCAGTATGACTTTAATTTTACCTTCAGTTACAACTTTTCCCTCTCTGTGACTTTGATGGAGAATTTCCCTGGAGTTACTGCATTATATGAATTTATTTACAATATAAGAGGAAGCATATTTGTTCTGGCAAAGATGTCATGCGATTATGATAGTGAAGTAGATTATTATTATTATTTTTTTTTTGTTATTTCTGAGTAGAAACTATGCAAAGTCTGGAAAAAAAAATGCACAAACTGCATGGTCAGTTATTTAATTTTGATAGAAGAAATGAACATATAATACATAGAAATTATTATAGCAACATACTAACTAACTAAATAACTGGGAACTTGATATGAATAATAAGGTCATTTTTGTTATGCATCATTTAGACTGCAAAAATAAAATAAAATAAAATAAAATAAAAAAAAATAAAAAAAAAAATAAAAAAATAAAATAAAATAAAATAAAATAAAATTGTAGAAAAATGTACACCAGATGTTCATAAATATGCTCTGGTCCAGCTCAGACACTTCAGCTCATTATGACTTTTTGATAAGTAAGGAAATTAAGTTGTTGAATATGGTATGGTAGAGGTTCATAAATATGCTCTGGTCCAGCTTATATCTTTTAAAATGTTTATAATATGTTATTTCCACCATTTTATATAAAAGAGTGGAATTTTTAAAAGTAAGAGAAATTAATATTGTTGACTTAATATTAATTTAATAACGAATGTGATTTCTACCTTTGAAAATGGTAATATTTTATCCAGTACATATATGCATAATAAGAATGCAATGCGAATATACTGAATATCTGAAAAGAAACTAGTCTTGCATTTCTATTCTTCTATAGTGTGATGCAGTTCTAAACACAACACACAGGATGCATAAGGAACCCAGCTGTGTTCTGTTCAGCCATTATTCAGAATCACACTGTGTGTTTGAGCATTTACATGCAGCCGGAAAAATAAAACAGCACAGAAAAAGTGTCCAACAATCATACAGAGTCATTATAGCCTCGTTATATTCAACAAACACTGAAAGCAAGAATTTTATTTTTTATTTTTCAGCTGTAAGTTATGTTATTTCACCCAGCCTCTAATGCCCTTATTTTCAAGGCATTTCATTGACAGTATAGTTGTATCATGCATTTGGTGATTTAATGTCTTTAATCACATTTTATAGAGCATGTTATGCATTCAAGATGTACAAGAGAAATATTTGTTCATCTAGGTGACTTTCTGCACATTTATATTTTCTTATACTCCATATGTATTGTACATAAATATGCTAGCATATGTGCACAGAAGCCAAACATTACAAAAAGTGAAAGTGAGTCTCGTGGGTGTTCAGGCATAACAAAAGAGGCTCTGCATAAAACGCTGCTTTGCCAAAAATATACATTTGCATTAGTTAAGTTGGCAAACTGAACATTTCTACTCAATATACTGTAAACATTGCAGAAAAGCATCTGGACAATTACAAAATGTGAATAATACAAAACAAAATATTGAAACTAAACTTACATGCAAATGATGACTGATAGAGTGAATAATGCTTCAGAATTAAATGTGCCTTTGTATTTGAAAAAGAATCCATATAAATATGTAAACAGAACACACACATACACACACAGCCTGTCACATCAGCATATCCCATCATGTCCCATGCTTCACTGATCGTCTTTTCCAAATTGCCAACTTAAATGATTTTTCTCAGCTTTATATTCTTTTAGATTTACGTTTAGAACTGAACTGAAGCAAATGGAAGAAGCTGAGAGTGTATGTTTGTCTCTATACTCTGACCATAAATATGAAAAACAAACACTTAAATGCCTTTTGGTGATTTTACTGCGTAATATCAATATTCCCACTTCAAAATAAGCCAATGTTCCCAGAGCCCTACTGAAAAAAGAAATCAAATTCATAAATCACTGCGCAATTGTTGTCTTGCAGGAATTCTTGCAGTGTTACTTTGATCCAGTTCAGAATCATACTTATTGGACATACTGTAGGTAGTATAGATAGAGCTCAGAGATGAAGGGATGTAATTAAAAAGCAGCCAGCAAGCCTTTATCCGATTACCTACAGCACTTACAACAGCCTGTGTTTAGTGGTTGGTGAGGTAACTAAGGTTCAAATCAATACATTGTGTGGATGTTGCTTGTGGCTTACAAATATGCACAGGGACACACTGATTAGGTTGTATTATTTGCCATTATGAGCTGTACTATGCATTAAGAATACAGTAATAAATTTTAGGCTATTATTGGCATTTTATAAAAGCAATTGGCCACAAGTGGCTGTGTAGTGATTTTACATTTAAGGGGGGTCAGGCACCCTTAAATCACCCTTTGGCTTATTGCTTAATGAAATACTGATCGTTTGTACTGAAACTGTATTGCAGACTTTCCTCCCATAGACAAGATGGACTGAAGGTTTTATGGACACATCGTCTAGTCACTGAAAGGAAACCCAAGCCATTTGAAACATGTGACCTTAACAATCCATGTGCTACACGGACTGCATGTTTTCTGATGGAAAATGAAACACACGGTACTTCAGATAATCCACTGCCATCTAATGGGCTCAGGCAAACAAGGATGCTTCTCTCTTGAGAAATTCTGCTTTAGAGGATTTGCTAGAGGTACAACCTGCTTGTCATGCCGATTAAAGACAATGTGTTAAAAAAGAGCTGATAATGAGGTGTTGATTTATTCCACACAGCAACACCTTTAACACCAATAAAAATAGCCTTTTTGACACCATAATAAAGCTTGTAAATGGCATTTGGTAATTAAACATTTTATATTTATTTATTGTATTAATTATTAATAAAATTATTTATTCATTCAATTGCCTGTATGGTAAAAGAAAAAGAAAAAAAACCTGTTAAAACCTGTTAAAAATTTCACTATGGTGAATAGCTTATTACATAATAGTATACTGGACAGATGAGGAGCTGAAAGATATCCAACTTATACAGTAGAGTTTGGTTAGCACATGGTTAAGATAAAAGAGTAAGGTTTCTGGGCCTCAATATGCTTATTAAAAAAATTTAAATAAAGCACCAGACATTGATATTATGTAACGAGACGTCTAACTGCAGCGAGTGTGTTCAAAGTCACATGATCACAACAGACTCTTCGATATAAACTAGCTTGAGTAGCTGTTTATTCAGTGCTATATATGTGAGTAGTGGGGTATTAATGGATTGTTAGTTTTGTGCATCTAGACCTTTACTTGCATACTGATTGCTGCTTAAGAAACCAGGAAAAGCCTGTCATGCCTTGACATGCTCCAACAATCAGTTTTTGAATAGAGGCACAGCAGAAGGTTACACTGAAAACACTGTAGCAATAGCCGAAAATAATTACAACACTAACAACAATTAGAATATTCCCCTGACTGGCTACTTTATGAAGTATGCCTTGCTGGTAGCAGGTTGGACCCCTTTTGGCTTCAGAACTGCCTCAGTTCTTCGTGGTATAGATCTAACAAGGTGCAGGAAAATTCTGCAGAGATTTTGGTCCATATTGACATGATAGCATCACACAGTTGCTGCAGGACAGTGGAGGCCATTTGAGTATAGTGAACTCGCTGTCATGTCCAAGAAACCTGTTTGCTGATTTGAGCTTTGTGACAGTATGGTGCGTTATCCTGCTGGAAGTAGCCACCACAAGATGGGTACACTGTGGTAATAAAGGATATGGACAGCAACAATACTCAGGTAGGATGCTCAATTGGTACTAAGAGGTCCAAAGTGTGCCAAGAAAATATCCCCTGCACAGTTACACCAGCAGCCTGAACCGTTGATGCAAGGCAGGATGGATCTGTGCTTTCATGTTGTTTTCTGCCAAATTCTGACCCTACCATTCAAATGTTGCAGCAGAAATCAAGACTCATCAGATGAGGCAACCCTTTTCCAATCTATTGTCCAATTTTTGTGAGCTCGTGCAAATTGTAGCCTCAGTTTTCTGTTCTTATCTGACAGGAGGGGCACTTGGTTTTTCTTCTGCTGCTGTGGCCCATGTGCTTCAAGGTTCAACACGTTGTTAAGTTCCAGTTGTCCTTTCTATCAGTTCAAACCAGCTTGGCCATTCTCCTCTGACCTCTGGCATCAACAAGGTATTTTCACCCACAGCTGCTTACCATTTTCTCTTTTTCAGACCATTTTCTGTAAACCCTAGAGATGGTTGTGCGTGTAAATCCCAGCAGTTTCTGAAATACTCAGATCAGACCGTCTGGCACCAACAACCATGCCTTGTCCATAAATCACTTTTCTTCCCCATTCTGATGCTCGGTTTGAACATCAGAAGATCATCTTGACCATGACTACATGCCTACATGCACTGAGTTGCTGCTATGTGAGTGGCTTATTAGATATTTGCGTTAACAATTAGTTGAAGAGCTGTATCTAATACATTGGCCAGTGAGTGTATAGTTCTGTCTCCAACATATATTATTTATATAGCTTCAGAACATAGTCATTTTTGGTCACTGTATGGTTTCACTGCATAGAAAAGAGCAAACTGAACACTCTTCAAAACATCTCTTTTTGAAGAAACAAAGTCATACAGGTTTGGAATGACATGAAAGTGAATTAAAAAATGAGCACATTATGACTTCTGGGTGAACTATTCCTAAAAAGTCTGATCCAGTGATCTGAATGAGGTTGTTTACTGAAAAGATTCTGATGGTAACACGACCCATGTGATGTCTGAACAGCAGCTCTATCACTTTAGTAGATCTGCAATATGAATGCAACCATTTAAAGCTCATTAGTTAGAGCTCAATTACATTTGAAACACTTTAAGCAATATGACATTGCAATAAAGCTGACTTACTGTAAATGAGATTTCTGTGAAGGCTTTGGAGATGCACACTCACTTTTATTACCGGCATTTATCTAAAATGAGCATTAATGAGGATTCCAGTTTACAAGCAGCAGGTAAGAAACTAACAAAAAGTAACAGTAACTATGAACCAAGTGAGATGCCTAGCTAGACAGTGTTTAATTCTGTGTTAGTTTGAGGCCGTTTTGTTCGCAGAGTTTTCATTATCCTCTCACTAGGCTGAAGCAGGTTTTGGAACTGACACAAAAGTGAGTTAAAGTTTCAGTTAATTGACCAAGTGGGCATGCATATTCAACCATGCAATAATCTCAAAATGGGCAATTTGAGAAGATATACCGATCTATCACTATTACGCAGCAAGAGAGCTCAGTAGGCATTGGAACAGATCTGTGTCAACAGTCAACTCATTACAGGAGAACTGATGGTGATCTGAGAAAGAGAGAAGCAGACATGAAGGCAGAGAAGAGATTTCTTTATCTGCTTCCTCTGCTTTTGTTGTTTCCTTTCTGTCTTCTCGCCCCGGGCCACTTCTATTCTCCGGAGAGGGGGGCAAATGCAGAAAATTACATGGTCAGTGCAATTCCGAGCCTTATTTAGGGGAATGATTGTTTATCCTGAAGACATATGGTGAAAGTTAAAAATGGAGGTGGGTAGAGTAAGTCAAAAAAAAAAGAAAGAAAATGCAAAAATGGCATTAAAACTGGACTTGTGTGGAGGTTTGTGAATGCCAGCATCCTCTGGGGCCGAGCACATACAGAGTGAATGAGAACAGAGACGCAGCTCATTAGCTGACATCTCAGAAATGGCCATCTCAATAGCTGCTTTAATAAGAGGTGATGAGCTGTCAGATCAGACATACTCCACTGTCCAGTAACACTAATGGACTGTGAAACATCCCTACAGACCTCCGCCTGCTGAGAGAGAAGCGTACATCTGATATCTAATAACCCCGCGCAAATCACCAGAGCATGAGAAGGTTCCTTCAAATAACTGTCAGTTCTCCTTTTTCATGTCGTGTTTGTGAAGAAAGGGTTTCAAGGAGGGCAAAAAGCCTTTGCGTATGATGAAAGCAAGTGCATGCTGTATGTGAAAACGTGTTACAAATGACTCACAGTATGGCCCTGACATGGGTTTGTCCACGGGTTCCATCTGAATTAGGCCAAATTGCATGGAAACAGCAATAATCCAACGGGCAGACACTGTGCTTATGATGAAAATTATGCTATTGGTATGATATAATATCTCTGCAAGTGTTCTACCATCTTGAAACCAATTTAACTGTGTAAATGTTCACAAGGTGCTGAGAAACCTTTCATTACTATCCACAAACTTTTTGTTATTCTTCAGGATTAAGGGTCATACAATGGACAACAAGATTCATGGATAACAGGACACATTCTTCTCTAGAAATCCTTCCGAAGCAACCATAGTTTAGAAATAAGTGGCTGAAGTTTATATTTAACAAGATCCCTGATGATTTCAGTCTCATCTTAACAACTGGTGGATCTGACATCTGTCATGCTTTGCAAAGACGCTGTAGACCAGAGGTAACTGCCCCGGCTCCTGAAGAGCTACAGTACCGTACTGCTGACTTCAGCTCCAAACTGACTTCAACACACCTGCCTTTGCTGTTATGTTGTTTCAGGTGTGTTTGATTGGCGTTGGCTACCCCTAATGTAGACAACTGATGGACCCAACAACAAACCCACAAACTGTGCAAGTGCTGGTGTTCAGGTCGCATGCAAAGTAATTATCCAATCACAACAGCGTTTATTCATATATTCTGCATCCTAAACAGACATGACACTGCGGCATGCAATAAAAAGGCATCGTTTTTATGTAAGTTTTTGTGCTAACCAGCCGCAACGCTTTCAGTTTTTGCGATGTTGACCGCTCAGGCGATTGTATTTTGTATAATATGAAATTGGTTTTATTTGAGTTTGAGTATCATTTGTGTGACTTTAACAGCCATCCCGTATGAGACTATGAATAATTTACCTCAGATCTTCACATCTAAAATGAATGTTCAAACTGTAAACCCTTGTAAACAAAGTAGACTATATTCCATGACAAAAAATTTATCAGTCAACAAGTATGTATTTTCCATGTTGAATTGGTTTAATTTTTAATATGCACTTGTCCATTTATTTTGGGTGCAAGTGTCAAATTTTGTTGCATCTGGTGTGGGCAGAAACATTGCTTTTTTGTTGAATATCATTGTATCTTGTATGGTTAGGACGTGTTTTAAGGGTTAGAGAGAGAGAGGTTGTAAAATGGTCCTGAATAACTTAATTAGCACTTTTTAGTGCAATAGACCTTGACTAAAGTGGACTTAAATTGGACATTTTAATTCAAGAAATTGAGTACAAAATATAAAGGCAAACACTCAGCAGCCCCTAAACATTTGCAAAGCGCAAAGACTTGACATCTGGCAACATATTACTGCTGCATTATGCCAAAACCACTACACAGATGACCAGTGGAAACGAGAGGATGTCTCATTAGTGCTGTGGTAGGAGAGCAGGGTTTCTCGAGAGAAGATATTTCTGTCAGGGTTGTATAATTCATCTGCAGTGTTGCTATGAGCTGCTCTACTGAATGAGAGCAATTAGCTGAAACTATAGAGTCTGTTACTCGTCACCCATATAACTAAAGACCTGACCAAAGACAGATAAGAGAGTGTAGAATGAATGGCTCGTTTTCACTGTGTGTGTGTGTGTGTGTCTGTGAACATGTCATTATATTGCAGCACTGTGCTGAATTTCCTCTTGCTTCTTTTTTCTTGTTTAAAAATTCCTGCAATTAATTCAACTCAATCCACTTAAAATACAGGCTTCATTTCTTTTTTTTTTTTTTTGGAAGATAATTTCAGCCTTAGGTTATCAATTTATTTCAGTTTGGATAAACTTCTCCTTTAAAGCAGTGTGCAATTTCTTCACCACTAATTTCAAATGCTCTTTTTGGTTTGTGAATATCTTTATTCCAACAAGGCTGACATCATTGTAATAGCTTTGATTGGTCATAGCACTGGTGTGTCCTTTGAGAAATGCAAATATAGTACTGAATGGGTTTTCTGGGACAACATCGCTTTGAAATATGGATTGTGCTATAAAAAATTAATTACAATTGAGTACATAATCAAGATTCATTTGAAGAACATGGCTCAGATCCTGGACGAACCAACATTGTAAAAAAAGACTATTTATTAATACATCAAAACTATGTATTAATGTTATTACATAGTTATTACATAGTTGCTATCAATGAATATGGGAAACAAGGTAAATTGTGAATTATACCAAGTTGACACAGTTCGTCATGTAGTTACAACAACAATTTTAACAATAATTGGTTACCATGGACGGTTGGTCAGACGGTTGATAGATAGATACATTTGTAAAACATATATCCTTGATGACTGTTTTGCATTGTTAATATGCATTAATAATGTAATCATGAATATTAATATTTGCACACTCATATGCTAATGGAACTCTTGTAATCACAAAACACATTTAGGTGTCAGTAGTAGAACTTGGATGGGATCCCTGTGTTAACACGACATGGGAGGAATTGACATGTTCAAATCCCTGTATTGGCTACCTTTTCCATGCAGCTTTATTATTAATATCGTGCACATCTAATATTGTGCCAGCAGAGTCTTTTCCCAGTTTGGAATAGAAAAGAATAGGAATAGCTGTGGTTTAGTCAGTGCTTGGAGGAAAAGTACTAATCAAAGCTGGCAGCTCTAGAAAAAACACAGACTGATGCTGGGCGATTGTGTTTGACTTTATTTGAACACATGTACGTACTATGTCAACATCTGCACCACAGAGCCTTCATTCTTTAAGCATTTAATGCTGAATGTGAATCATTTATAGAGCCCTGAAGTTCAGCTGGAGCTGTAATTTATTCATCAGCGATCCCCAAAATATACACTTCCTTTTGAATTTTCAAAGTGTTCTCTTGAGAGAGGACAGGCAAATGAAAAGAGGGGGCAGAGAGGGAGGTTTGGAGAGAACACTGCATGTTGATGCATCTTCCTACACACACATACACACTAAAGAAGGTGCATATTTAAAGAGAAAAAGTACCAAATATGACTGTGTACATCGCCATTGTGTAGGAATAAGCAATGCAACACAGCAGGCTTAAATGAACACATACAAACATCCAGTTAATTTTCCCACACTTCCTCCCTAGTGATCAAGCATAAGAGCATAAAATTAGGTTTTTATGCTAATATAACTGCAAAGCTAGGAAAATTAGATTTTGCATTAATGAAGAAAACATGAGCAGTGCTTTTCCTTGCAAAAAATCACAACCAATGGTTGGCAGGGCATTGCTCTCCGGTTTCTAACTCCGGAGTTGCTAAGGTGTTCAGACTGGTTGCCATTACTGGCTCAAATCAAAAGAGGGCATCCTCAATTTTCTCTGATATTCTAGATATTCTTCTTCATTCTAAGTCTGTTTTTTTTCCACCCATTTCAGAGTCTGTAAGGCGAAATGTTAATTCGGAAAACTCACACTTACGGCAAAAAACTGAAATTTACTTTCAAGTGATCATTGGTGATCTGGGCGTGTCCAGAGGTATTTCATATTTCATGCAAATGAACGGTGCATTATGCACTGTTGCAATTTATATCAAACGCCCCCAGAGTGTTGTAGCGGCAAGATCTCTGATTCCAATTATTTTTAATTAGTATTTGGAATCGGATTACTTGTACCATCAGCACATCTCATTAGTGATCTTATTTTCTAAAGCTAAGGCCAGTTACACAGCCCACCAATAACATTAGAGCATCTAGAAGTAGTCTATAGTCTCAGCCTCAGACGTCACGTCCACAGACCGTTGGCTTCAGTAGTTTTGAAGTCGTCATCGGATTGGTTGAATTATACAGGATTTCTGGGAGAAGTGTGTAGAGTTCTTTAATGTTCTGCATGGAAACAAATATGCCGTGACGCCAAACCCCTTCATGGAAGAAGAAAGCTGTCATATGTTTACAGCTGTGTGCAAAAGTGGCCAAGGTTCCCAGACCTCCTGCCATCTGACTGAAGGTCTGGCTACATGAGACTAGAAGTACAGCCACTTGGCTTTACAGTATGTGTGAATGCTCCATATGCATGCACAATAGTTTTAGTGATGCTTGCCTGAGCAAACACTGTTAAAAATCATACCAGAAAGAAGACTTCAATTTTTTGAGTTAATGTGGAATATCCATTGCAAATGAGCTATGCATCAGTAAGCAAAATACATGGCACTGACTTCAGGCGACACAAATAAGCACGCCATCATTATGGGAAGCGGAATGTAATATACTTCTTATTCAAGGACTTATTAGTGTTGCCACCAGCATGCCAATTTCAAATCCATTTTCGCGCTGGATTGAAGGCAGCTATGGTGTCTTTAAATGTGGCTTTCTCACCTCTCTACAAACCAGGCAGAGGCTTAATATATTACACAGCATGAGCTTTCACTTTAACCGGCAGAAATATCAACCTCAAATATAGCACTGCTGCAGAGAGCATGTGTTTGAACAGCCAAAATTCGCAGAGAAACCTCCAACAAACATTAGCCTATTCTATTCATCTTCTAATCCACAGAGAGCACCTAATGCAATTCTCTGGAAGAGAATCTAAGACTAGGATTCAAGGATTTCATAGACGTATTATTTGTGAAAGGAAGTGCATTAAATGTAATCTTTTCCAGCCTTCCCTGCTGACTATTTGCAGTCTGCTGGACATCAAAACACAGAGGTGTTCCTGAAATTTGTGCATAACTAAGGTCATTTCCTCCAGTTCAGCTTTTTCAATAGGTCACCCCTTCAGACTCTTCAGATTATGAAAATATCAGAACATATTACTACAGGATCTAGACATGGCCCTATTGAATCACAGCACAATATTCTTAGAGAGAATATTTTCAGAAATTCTGAAATATTCCATAATGACAGACGGTTGCATTTCCCAAAAGCATTGTTTGCCAGCTATAGTTGCAAGATCCAAGGTTTTTGCAGGGTTGATCAGTAGTTACACTCTAGTTACAAAAAAGGTTCTTTATTGGCATCTATAGTTACATGAAGAAACTTTAAGATCCACTGAACCTTTCCATTGTATTTATAGCGGAAAAAAGTCTTAAAAATATTCTTTCCACTAAGAAAAGCATGATTATTTTAAAGGGGTCATATGATGCTACATGCACTTTTACAAGTTGTTTGAACTGAAATGTGTGTTGGCAGTGTGTACACAACTACCCTATAATGACAAATTTTTTATTTATTTTTTAATCTGCTCAAATCTTTATCCCTTTCTCAAATCGAGCTGATCTCAGATGCATGTCTGTGTGATGTCACAAAAACAGGCCCCTCCCACAATAGTTTGATTGACAGTCATCAGTCTGCCATTGTTTCATCACCAGAGCAGATGTAGACAAAAATGTCTCCTAAGCGACTGAGGTGTTCTGTTGTTGGATGTAATAATGAACACAGCAGTCGTCATTTACTCCCAACATCTGAGCCACTGAAGACTCAGTGGATTACATTTGTTTCTGAAGGGAATGCACCCCCCATCTACATAAATGCGTCTATCTTCGTGCAAATCATTCGTGATCTAGTTTCACCTACAGAAGAAGTGAGTGTAAGGTTTTTTAATGAATCTTTGTAAATCGCCTTTCCTAATAATGTGCTAATTAGCAAGTTTAACGATGGATGCGGCTAAAGTAAACAGTCCCTCATAGAGCAGCTCGGAAGAGAGGGGCGAGGTCAGCAGAGCTCATTAACATTTAAAGGAAAATGCTACAAAACTGCATGCTCTGAAAAGAGCTGTCTTTGACAGGGTAAAAAAGGTGTTTTTTACACTACCACTGAGGAATTTTAACCAAACTATGTTACAGACTTTCATTAAGACCCTAAAGAATCATATCAGAATGGGCATCCTATGACCCCTTTAAGAACTGTTCACTAAAAGATTCATTGGAAATCCAAAAAATGGTTCTTTTGGGGGTTTTGTGTGAGAAGTGCTTTTTTGATGGTTTTTTCTTGATTATGTGTTTGGGAACCCCTGTGGCTGCTGCAGATTGAAGCAATCACACAAATCCTAGCAGTTGTGGAGTGTTTAGGCACATATTTGAAGGTCTTTGCTGTTGCATCCATTAACGTAACTCTAAAAAGACTTCAGGCTGAACTGAAGCAATCTGTGGTAAATATTTTGAAATATTATGGCCGGCTGAAAACTTTGATAATATGAAGGAAGAACGAAAATGAACTTTGTGAGTATATCAGGGCCTTGAATCACATTCAGTCTCCTGTACATTACGTGTGCACGAGTGCAAGCAGAAGAAATAAATGGCTGGCTGCAGTTCACTTAGCCATTGGTGTCACTAACAACAAGTATTTCTGAATTCTACATACAGATCCTTTAACACTAGGGGCCCTATTTTAATGATCTAAGCACATAGTCTAAAGCGCACAGTGCAGTTGCACTTAGGGCATGTTTGAATCCACTTTTGGTGTCGTTTAAGGATGGGGAAAAATGGTCAGTGCACCCGGCGCATGGTCTAAAAGGGTTGTCCCTATTCTCTTAATGAGTAATGGGTGTGTTTTGGGCATAACATGCCATAAGCCAGTCAGAGTCTCATCTTCCATTCCCTTTAAAAGCCAGTTGCGCTCGCGCCATGGCAGATTCGCTATTTACATGGTGGAATTTGCAAGCGGAAAAACTGAACGCTTCTCTAATGGGCACATATTACTAACATGCTCTTTAAGAGCAAATGATAGGGTACTTGATGTGTAAGCAGCACCTCATTTTTCCACTGTTCATGTTAGCAGGTTAGATCATCTCACTGCACGATCATGGAAGATGGAAAGTTTTGGAACTACATGACAGCGAGTAAATGATGAAGTTTTCAACCTTACTTTTTATTGTCAATCTACAGTACTGCTGTTTCCCATTTTCATTTCCATTTTTCTGTGGCATGACCTTGCATGTAATATCCTTGTTAATGCTAACTCAAAATTTTAACCTTTAAAGAGCTCACTGACCTTTCTGTAGCAGCGCAGGCCTTGACCTTTCTGTGCACTGAGTGTGAGTTAACATCAGAACAAAGAGATGCAAACCAGCTCCGACGGAAAGGCCAAAGGCCACGAAGATGCTCTCTAAAACTTTCATAAATACTTTATGGACAATAAATGTACTGACTAATCTGAGCTGGCTTAAATTAAACACAGCATCGTCTGAACAGCCGAATAAACTCATCTCACATCAGTTCAGCCAAGCGCTGAGTGAAAACTGATGAGTTAGTATGAGGTTTTATGTTATTAACAAAAGCGGGGGGCAAACAGATTTCATTAACTATTAATTAAATGTAAGCTGGCATTAACCTGCTTATTACATGGCAGCTCACTAAATAAATTAATAAATGAACAGTATATTAATTTGAGTAGAATTTTTTATTATGTGTAAAGACTGATATTAGAGACAGACAAAAGCTATTTCAGTCAAGCATTTCAGAAAGCTTTATATGATGTATCTCTCTCTCTCTCTCTCTCTCTCTCTCTCTCTCTCTCTCTCTCTCTCTCTCTCTATATATATATATATATATATATATATATATATATATCTCTCTCTATATATATATATATTGATTTTAGAGACATATCCATTTGACTAACGAGCCTCCAGTATAACTCACATAATATACTTAAACTGCCAAATATAGACAATGTCAAACAATATGTTGAGCGGGAATCTATCAGCATCAATATGATTTCATCAGAGTCAGCTATATTTGAGTTTCTGAGAATCCATGACATGCTAGTATCTCAAATAAGTACTGTATCTCCACTCGAGTTTTGTCCCGGTGAAATGAAATTTAAGAAGGTCACTATATAGTAAGGTATATATTTCATATGCTATGAAACAACATAGAATGCTCAATATAAATCCTATAATATTTATTAGATTAGAAACTTAAAATATGACTGCATTACAAAATATTACATAATTAAGTGTTTAAATGTTTTATTATTTACATTTTTTTTTTAAAATAGCACAAATTTGCAATCCATGCGGGAATGCTGGAACTAAGATGAACAGAGCGAAAGCATTGTAGTCAGCACTGTTATTTATAGACTAATTACAGCTGCTGAATAGATGAAAGACAAAACCCAAAGATGCTTTTGTACAGTAAAAGTTAAGACCAAAACAAGATATTACCTCAGCTGAATTCAGATGCAGTAGAGACGTGAGTATATCAGTAATTACACATATGGCCTTAAAACCCTTAAGACCCTGACTGACTCTATATATATATAGGCAGGGATTGAGAGCAATTGGCAGTCATTTATAATAACTTCGAAATTATGGAGAATATAAACATTATTTATAAATTAAAATATTTAATAAAGGCTTAAAAAAAATTTATACGGGTAAGTTTCACTTTTTTTTTTTTTTTTAATGTCCTCTTCATCCCATAACTGCATTTTTTAACTTTTAAATGTTAATTAATTTGTTTGTTTATAAATATTAATCACATTTCTCTCTAACTTTCTCATTATTGTAAAAAACATCTTTAAAAAAAATTATATGGACAAGATTTATTTCGTGAGTATAATAATTTGAATAAGCTCTTTCCAAATTACACTGTGTATTTTAGGTGGAAATGTACTTAATTGTCATAAAAATATATTTTGTATTTTTGGTGTGGATGTGATTTATTGTCATAAAAATGTGATTGAATAGAATAGAAAAGTAAATAAAGTAATTTTATTACATAAAATATATCCGAATATTTTTTGTTGTGTGTGTGTGTGTGTGTGTGTGTGTGTAATCAATATTTTGACATAAAGTTATAGGAGCTTGCATTTGAAAAGCCCTCCATATGTCAATATTTTATCATTGTGTATTCATATAGTGTATATACACACACACACACACACACACACACACACACACATACATATATGTGTACGTCACTTTACATAAGACTGGCTATAAACACTAATAAGATCACATAGTTATTATGCAGATAAAGAAAGAGAGAAAGAGAGGTATTTCTTCAGCAACAAGGGGAACCTGTCCCTGATCAATTTCCAAAGTTTGCTTGAGGTCTCTAAAAACTTTTCATGTCTTATTATTTCATTTGTCGTTTGAGGTCAAATCCTGCTACAATCAATTTCACACAGAGAATGAAACATCTTATCGATCCTGCACAGGAAATGCCCCGAGGTACAAAAACATCTCCGTTTAATCAGCCGGCACCTGTGTTAAGAAAGACGAGTCATGTTGTATCCTGTTTATGACAGTTATAAGAGAGAGATAAATAATTATTCCCATCCGCTTTCTACTTTACAAACACAAACACGCATATATTTTATTATGCTACTGACAGAAACTAATCAAACACACCATTTTATTACTATTTTAGTTGGCTTCAGGTAAAATCTGTATCTTCATGGTTGTGTGAGCTCAAGCAACATCTTCTCTAAAAGGCTGTTTCATGAGCAAAGAGAGTCTGAAAGCACGCTTCATTTACTTGGAAGTAATACAGTTTTAAAGAGCTCTAAACTGAAACGATGACAGACGACCCACTCTTGTGGAATGTTGCACAGAGCTTTATCGTTTTAATTGCTTCTGCTTTTTAGGGGGATGTGATGATACTTTAAAACTTTTTTTAATAACCATAGCACCAGCAGAAAGGGTTAAACTCCGCAACAGCAACTGTAAGCCATTTTTCTAATTAAGTAAGTGGTGATTAATGCATAAACAGAGAAAAGCTGCATGCTATGTTGCAAACTAGAAGTGTGCTATTAAATGATAATATGTATCTTTGAATAATAATGCGGTGCATGTGCGCTCATGCAAGACAGTAATTAAACACAGCTGCATGCTAAATATCTGACATGCTCATTTGAACATTAAGAGCAAGTTATGTTTACCTGAGATACACCAGGAGGAGGCAACTGAATTTAGATTAATGGTTTTATATTAGAAAAAGTGGACAGAAAAAAAGGCAGATCCAAAGCTATGGATCTAATGCTAATGACACATTATATGCATTTTTTAGATGCATTGTGTCAGGATATAAATGTCCATACAAAGTTTTTTTAATGTGTGGTTGGGAAAAGGTCATAGATTAACATCTGATTTACATCTCTCATATTTATGTCTGCATTTATAAGTGCTGTCTGAAATTAATTGCGATTAATCCCACCAAACATTAGTTTTTAAATATACTTTCATATTTCAATAATTTCACATTCAATCTTCAAATTAATATGGAAACAACATAAAGATTTTTAATATTTGTTTAGTGCTGTCTTTTTTAGAGTGTCACTGATACCAATACTACTGATGTCTCTATGAAATAGTTTTTTCCCCACTAATATTTAACTATTGACTAGCCATTCAACATTACAGTATAACTGGGAGCTATCAGGTTGAACATTTATTTAACAACTTCTAATTTAAGTGAACTTAAAACGATCTTCACATAAACCCATTATAATAAATGTAATATTTAGCTACCTGTGCCCTTCAGCAAGTAGGAAATATACAGAAATTGAATAAAGTTATCAAACACTAAATTCGAATTAATTAAAGATTCATTCTTAAAGCTACTAAAGTGATTGATTTTCTCTTTCTTTTTTTCTTTTGTGCTTTGATTAGCAGACATCACAGCAGCTGGTTATTGGGTTATTTTGGCTGCTATTACTTTAAGAGCTACTGAACATGACGCAGATCTGACACGCATCATTTTTTCTCACAACTCTATCTTTTCTGACCCAATTCAGGTCTTAAAGTGTCTACTAACGAGCTGATGAGTTGAATCGGGTGTGTAGATGAGGGATTGCTGGGCTGCTCCAGAACAGATCTGAAAACCATTTCAGAGACATGTTCTTAAATGTGACTCATTATTGCATGCACAGTTTTAAGGCAGCTTTAATTGCTTTTTTGGTAACTTCATGACTTAACATGCTAAACCATGAACACTGCAGGCTCGTAGTTTCTTTCACGCGCTTTAATATGAACATGCTACAGCATCGTATTAAATGACACAGTGTCATTTAATACGATGCATTCGTGCACTATGTACCACGGCAAAAGAGTTCAAAGGACCCAGTTTAGGCAATGATTCACAAAGTCCATGTAAAGTCGTAAAAAGTGTTCAGATGAAGACGAGCAGTTTGCCGTTAGGAGCTGTCCACACATCGGGTGCTGAAACAGCCCTGGAAACAAGAGAACACACAGTACTCGTCTTGCAAGAATCACAATATATCCACAATGCTGCTAGAAGGAATCTAGAAGGAAGTCTACAAAAGATTTAGCTGTTTTGTTCTATGTGCATTCAGTCTTCAGACTATATTCAGACTACTTTGTAGTGCATATTTTAGTATTTACATCATAAACACATGATGATTATAATATGTACTATATCTTTTCTATACGAGACTTGTAGCAATTATGTTGACAGTGGACTGAGAAAACCGTGTGCAGCTGTGAATTATTAATAATGCAAATGTTTGGCAGTGCAATAACAGTAAAGCATTACAGCATCAAAAGCTTACTGTCAACACCTGCCATTTGTATTAAGATAAATGTATGTTGGATTATTTGGCTACACTAGAAAAGTTTTCATTGGAAACAATATTAGCATTTTCAGCTGCTGAAACAAAACTGTACCACTTTACAAAAAGTGAGATTTGTGCAATAAAGTCTAGAAGTAGGCATTTATATTATTTATTCATCCTCATGTCATTGCAAATCTGAATGGTTTTCTATTTTCCATGAAACACAAAAGGAGATGGAAGAAAGGAATGAAAAACACTAAAGAAGCGGTCATGTTGCAATATTTTAAATACATTAAATACAGCTTTTAACTACGTTAAAAAAAAAAAAATAATAAATCTTGATGTGCTAAGTTTCTATGTACGTGAATGAGAATTGAGAGATATATTAGAGAGGAAGATTTTCAGTGAAGAATAATTTAAATGTTTTTCTGTCTTTTAGACAAAGCTATTACACCAGAAAACCTGAAATGAAGCACATTACATACTGGGGTAAAATACTGTTATAAAGCCTTCATTACTTTGGGTGTATGTATTTTAAGCAAAAGAGCCGTTCATACATTGTGCATAATTTACATAATTCCATATATATTTTACTGGAAAAAAAGAAAGCTACATGAGTTTAAAACGAAATAAATAAATAAAAATAATACAACAACAATAATAATAATAATATAACAGAAACCATGCAAATTATTTCTGCATCAACTTTACAAGAGCTACTCTGCAAACTGCGTCAGATCAGTGCTTTACGTGTAGACAGCCTCAGTGATTATAATGGAAGGATTTCAGATGAACTGATGTTTGCAAAGGTGTTTGAACGTGGCTCATCCAAGCATATTCATAATGAATTACAGCCTTAAATGTTTAGTTTTTAAAGCGATCATGAACTGAGAAATCAAAATTCCCATTTTTTTTTTACATGTAAGAGGTCTATGTATTATAAAAACATCCTGTAAGTTTTAGATCTCAAAACTTTGTCGTTAGTCTAAAAACAGATTATATTGAAGCCAATCTGCAAAAATGACAGCTTGTGGAATGTGCCACTTTATGACGTAATAGTGCGGCTAAACCCCGCCTCCGCAGAAGAAGATCAATGCCTACATCACTGCCTGTTTAGCCCCACCCACCAATTAACAAAATAACGAGAGTGGCAAACGCAGGTCTTCATAGAAACCAAAGGATAAAGATGCTCCGAAGGCAACAAGATGCCGTGCAGTGCCAAGTTGTGGAAAAACAGTCTTTGCATTGCCTTCCTTCTGATCCCAACAATAGGAAAGAGTGGTTGTAGTTTCATTTCAATGAAGTTCCAGACTGCGTCAGAAAGAACTCGGTCCTTTGTTCACTTCATTTTACTGCAGAATCGTTTACAAACAAGGTACAATTCGACGCAGGATTTTCAGAAAGACTGAAATTAAAAGATGCTGTGCCGAATGTATTGGATCGACAGTAATGTCGCACCACACAAGTGTGAGTAACTGTTTCTATTTTGTGAGCACTATTGCTTTATCTTTTAATATGTACTGAGCATTTACACATTTTTGACCTAAATCACAGCAGCGTCCATCTATAAAGGATGTCGCTGTCAAACACACAAACTGTTGGCCAATCATTACAGTGGCCGTTTACTTCCAAGTCTACAATCCGCCACACCTACTCAAACAGAGGGGGGTCAAAACAGCCTATTACTTCTAAATTATGAGGATTTTGGATGTAAAAACAAATAAAATAAAATAACATTATAAGTGGACCTCAGAGAACAGTACAAAATAATTAAAAAGGCAGTTCATGACCCCTTTAATGCAAGTGTTATAAAATGTATAACGGGTGTTTTTGAACTTTTTTTTGAACTGCATTTATTATGTATCTTATATTTTGATTTATTTCCATCAAGTTCATTTGCCTTTTTCATTTTAAGTGCAACAATTAAATAAGATAAGAAAGAAGAAAGTCCTTACAGCTATAAGATAAGTAATTCACTTAATTAGTGAACTTTATTAGTTATATTCACTTGATTAGTGATCAAGTAAATATATATTATATACTGTACAGCAAGTTTAAAACAACATAAGGGCGAGTATTTTCATTTCTGGTTGAATTATTCCATTATCAGTGGATGGATTCATTTGCACACAGTCATCAGGCTGAGCTCATTTACGTAACACATTTTTCTTGCTCTATTTGAGTCAGTTCTAGCATATAACTGACACAGGTAAACAGGAAAAATGCACATATAGCTAAAACACTGAAATATAGCATTGCTCCAGAGGACAGATGTGCAGATATTGTTTCTGTTTCTCCCTGTTCCTCATAAAGACAAACTCTGGCCATTGGGGCTTGTTAGTGGGTATCAAAGCCACCATCATCGCACTGTACAGTAAGTACATTTGAAACACTTTTATAACAAGAGCATTGGCCTTTGTAAAAACTAGAGGACATAAATCAAAATCCTCAAAATCTCTGCGTCTCAAAGATCTGACAGCATTTTGATCCATGAGCAGTTTTTGATACAGAGTAAATCTTTGATTCTCTTAATACCACAGCAGCCATCATTCCTAATGCCAAGCCTGACTTCATTCAGGTTACATTCCCTGCCTTATCCGTTTCAGATATTAGGAATAATGGGAAAAAATCCTTCAACCCTGTGCACAGCAAAAAATGTTCTGTCGGGTTACCTTAGAAATGTGTTCCACATGGTAGTATCTAAATTAACCAGTTAAAGTAAAAAATAAATAAATAAATTGTTGGGTTGTTTTAATGTATATATATATATATATATATATATATATATATATATAGTCAATAAATCAATGAGATTATGATAGATTACACTGCTAAAAATCATTCAAGGGTCAGATCAGGTAGAAATCAATCCTTAAGATAACAACTGCATATGTAACAATCATTAATAAATTGATAATCATAATGCATGATTGTTAACCATTTGATGCATGCATCTTAATGATTCCTTTTACTTCAAAGAATACTATAAGAATATTAAAATAATATATCCAGTCTTTAAAAAAAGTATTTTGAAAGTTCTAATTCCATAGTATTAAATATTGAAAGGGTTAAACACCCTTATTTCACTATTCCAGATATCACTGACATGCGATATGAAGATGAGATCATGCACTGAGAAAGCTCATTTATAGCAGACAGGCTCTAAAACTTTACAGCAGATCATATGTCTCATATAGTCACTGACAGACTTGTGAGTTTTCTCACAATGATGTCAAGCGTGCAGAGAAATGCCAGAAGCAACAGTTCCAAAAGGGATTCAAAGGCAAAACCAGGAACGCACTAATTAAAAAGTACAGAGCCATCAGGAGAATATGATCCAACATACACTGAAAGAGCAATGAAAATGATGAGATGAAACCAGGCATTGTTCAAAGGTACGTACTGTGTTTCTGAGGCAGCGCTCCAATGTTCTCCATGCTCTTCTGTGAGTTCAGTGCACATGTGTGTGAGTGAATGAATGAGAGAGAGAGAGAGAGAGAGAGAGAGAGAGAGAGAGAGAGAGAGAGAGACCTTCCCCTTTCTGTGTGCTGTAATGTTCACACCAATACTAACGGTGTGGCAATGAGGGGAAGGGGGTTATGATGTTAGAAGTGAGAAAAAGACAGAGAGAGAGAGAGAGAGAGCAGGAGAGATAAGCAGAGAAAGGGAGGGAGAGGGGAAAAATATTACGGCATTAAACAATAAAGCAAGAGCAGATACACAGAAAAATCAATGGCAGGGTGCTGAGATCAAGAGAAGAGGTTGACATCCAGAGAGAGGGTGAAGGAAAAGCAAGGGTTTCGGTTATGAGGGTGAAGTGATGATATTGGAATTTGAAATTAAAAAGAAAAATAAAGAAAAATACTGCAAATAAATGTAAGTCCTAGAAAACCCATATTCCATAATTAATCTTCCATGTCTTTCCTACACTTGCTACACTTACAAAAGCATGATTTTGTGTGCAAACTTCACCTTGAAGCTGGTTCTGAAGATTTCACTGGTTGTGTCAATCCCAGGGTTGACTTACACAAAATAAATACTAACCCCTAACCTTAACTTTAGCATAGCTTTGGTAGCACATTAGGCTGATAGATACAGTAGCATTACCGCTTTTGGTGATCGCATCCATCCATGTTATTACTAAACAGGTGACTGAGTTGATAAAATAGGGTGTGGGGCAAGGTCAGAACTGGTTTGGGAAAAATCAAACACTGTTTCTTCAGTGCTTTTTGCAGCAACCTAATAATAAATTCTGGCATCATTTACTCAGACTCATTTAATTTCAAACCTGCATGCAGTGGATAAAATCAAGCCTCACACTACATTCATTTGAAAAACATCAAGGTTCATCAAAGAAGTCTGTCTTATTAAGAACCAATTTTTGGCTAATTATTGTTCTTGAATGGCTGGTTCTTTATACATAAAAAAAGAAAGAAAGAAAACACTTTTCCAGATCTATAATATTGGAACCAGTGCATTTACAGTTTATTGTAAATGTTCTTTGTGGAGCTCAGAAAGCTTCTTTCTGGCATCATACTGTCATTTTATTTTATTTATTTTTTTCCTGGAGCTTTTTCTCATTTTGCTCATGTATTAAATTGCAGGTGCTCATATTGCTTCACCCACAGGAGCAATCTGCTCTCCTTCAAAATCACGATCCAACCTCAGTAATTCCACCCATCAGGTATCTGGAGTCATGCGGTGTCTATCTCAGCTCTGTTGATATTTTTTTGTGACACTTATCAAGTGGCAATGCAACAGTGACAGTTAAATAAGCATTCAGCATCTCATCCCAGCGCTCCCGAAAGATTTCCTGCCAGACCGAGTGGCTCAGGAAAGAGTAAAACTGCAGAAGTCTCATTTCCATAGCGACAGCCGAATAAAGAGACCTTGGGGCGCTACTGCGCAAGCTAATGTACCGGTGACCCTAGAACGCAGGACATGAATCTGAAATATATTCAGTAGCTCTGTTCCAAAACCTAGTGAGCTGCCTTGCTCTTTAATGCCTAAGGCGGCATCCTAACCCAACCTCATAATTGACTTACTGTGTCATCGGATCTGATAATAAACCAGCCAAGCATTCGACCACCGATTCAACGAGTCTGGAGCAAATGTATTTTGAGTTGCATGTATGAATTAAATTATGAAGGCTGAGGGACTGGATATGCTTTCTGTGCATTGTAAATTTTTCAGTGGCTTTTAGAAAATCAGCTGTGTTTATAGTGGTAAAATAAAAATGGTCTAGTGACACACCCCTGATGGCAATACGTCCCACCCGTCCAACAAGCAAATTATGTTTATGTTATCTGTACTAAAAACGAACTTTCTCATTTTGTTTAGCACTTAGTATTATTCAGTCGAAGCTTCTCAGCTATTTCTAGTGAAGTTTTGTTGTTTTATTCACTGTTACATTATTCTCAGTAATGTCAAGAACTTGTGTATGTATTCTAATTAACTAATGATGATGATAAATGATGAATAAGCAAGCAAAATCACAAATAAATAAAATATTGGTTAAAATATTACAGTTTTTCTTCAGTAGAATTATTTTATATCAATATTTAAATTAATTATATTATAATAAATCTTTGACTTGGTTCACCTTTGTCTTTAAAAAGGCTGTAACAATGATTTTGGGTTTAACATTACAACTAGACCAAAATAGGTATATTGGAAAACAGCATAAACTGAAAAAAAAAAAAAAAAAAAAAAAAAAAAGTTGTGGGGTTTATTTTAAAACAACTGTCTCTCAGAAGTTGCTAGTAAATTTCACATACACACACACACACACACACACACACACACACACACACACAAAACATCTATATAATAAATAGACAGAAAGAAACAGCAAATATAACATGAAACAGCAAGTAACGCTGAATTAAACAATAAAACTGAAATAGTATTTTCTTGTAAAACACACTATAACTATTTTTTAAATTTACTTAAAAAAAATTACAGTGTAATGCTTCGAAATGCAGTCTAGCTAGACAGCTCACTAGATTCCAGAACAAAGTCAGTGATTTACTTTCTATTAATATGTTTAGTCAACATTTATGAATTCTTTCACTGCGCTTGTTGCAGCACATTCAGGGATTGACTTATCTGTAAAAAAAAAACCATGCAATGCTGCCTTCGACTGTGACCAAAACTCTTTCAGGAGCTCGACTATGATGCCTATCAGCATGAAGAATGCTGTCTGGATAGGCAGCTAAGTAAGTCTCAGTGTCCTCAAACGGTTGTGGGGCAAGGAAAACGATCCATCTGGGAAATATTTGAAACATTGACACGGTGGACCGTTTGAAGACCAAGGCGAGGAAGTAAGAACAGCACCACAGATGAAGAAATGAGAAAGCTAAATTCTATTATTTTCTGTTTTATTGGTTTTTCATAGTCCCTGAATAGTGATATTCTGCAAGAAAACAGAAAGCATCCCTCTCCTCGACCGCTGGGCTGCAGAGATGTGCCCATCCCTTAGGACTGATTTAGAATTGCAGAATATGAGGTTTGCCGCCTCTGAACTTCCCAGCGCCTTGAGTTTTTCCACTGACTCTCCGGGGATCGGCATGAAGACTGCTCTCAATACATGTCATTACGTTCTGGCCCCATTGTGTTTCCACAAACACCCAGCAGTCACAGTCTGTGCATTTTATCTCTACACTCTTTAGAATTCAGTGGAAAGCAAGGTCAGATCCTTTAGCATGCTGGTAAGTATACGGTGAAAACACACAGAACAGCACACGCATGCAGCAGCCATGCATCCCTCTGAATTGTGAATGAAGTGGCCATGGGCAGTTTTCCCAAGATCCTCATTGCCACCATTCATTCAGTATTCATATATTCGCTCAGATTCGCCTTGATCCCGCCCGTGTCGGCAGACAGCACGAATCAAGTATTCATCTTTTATTTTAAAGGAGCAGTTATGAATTAGGATGGATGAGATTTTGGGTCAAAGCTGCTGTGTTGTTGTTGATCTCAGAGGGGAGATAAGATTTTGCAATAAAAAAATAGGAGGGAATAAAAGAAGTGAAATATGATGAGAAACAGGCCAGACAAGTGATGAATGAATTCTATTGCGTTCATGCAATCAGATCATTGAAGTCAATATGGGAGCATGACTGCGTAACACCTAAAAGTGTGATTGTTCAAATGCATGAAATTGATTTGTGCATGTATCATAAAACGAAATTTTTATGTTTATGTACAAAGATGCCTTCAAAATGCAAGGATATTGTGAATAGCTGCCAGGGCAATAGTCTATATTCAATTAGACTGAATTAATGATACTTTCTAGAATTAATTACATTTATTTATTTATTTATTTATTGTTGTTATTATTTTGCATACATATATAGCTGTATAGCTGTACATATTATTTAAGTGTAGTTTTATTTTTCTCATCTATTGTCAAATGATGGTGTTTTGTATCATAGCTACTGTCTGCTTTGGCTAGTTCAGTTGGGCAAGAAAACGAAAAGAAAAATGATATTCAGTTATAATATCAATTTAACTGCACTGACACTAATTTTGAACTGAATTAAGCTGGATAATAACACTAACCTTGCAAAATCGAAACTGTTATTGAAATGAACTGAATCAACACTGACCTGACTCGAGCTGATTAATGACACTATTATCTTCTGTAGAGCTGCTTTACAGTTGAAATTGAATTTGTTTCATAAGTGATTAATTTTGCAACAGTAACTAGTAAAGTTAGTTTCCTGTTTATTCATTCAGTGTAGTGACTTTTTTTTTTTTGTTATAAAAAGGACAAAAAGCACTGCTATATGTTCAAAGTCGGTTTGTGTGTGTGTGTGTGTAACAGGCTAAAATTGAACTCATTATTCACTGAAAATCTTGTCTTAAATCTTCCTTGACAGCCATGGCTGCAATTCACTTTCCTTATGGGAAAAAGCAACCTGGACATTCTGCTATAAATAACTCCTCCTGTATTAGGCAGAAGAACGAAAGTCAGCTATTGAAACACATGGAGGTTAGTAAATGAAGACAGAATTAAAGTTTATGTTTTTATTTATCAACCTCTGCAATGTAGTTCAGTCGCACACAAGCATCACCCAGCATGACTGGTGTAGCAGGACGTCAGCCGCTCACTCCGGTGTAGCTAATTGCATCTGCACACAATGCCTTCCCCTCTAATTCCATTCCCTCAGACCTTGCAAAACCACAAAAGGCAGCAGCCACCATTGTGGTGGCACAATGCATGTATGCTTGGCTGGAAAAAAAGTCAGCCTTCAATTGATCTCAATGGACAATACGGTGCACCCTGATGTGTGAGCTATTCAGCTGCGCCAGATCAGCCCTGTTTGCAGCTCAAGGATCATGTTTGCCTGAACTCATTAAGTGTTCAAGGCAATTAGAAAGGATAGGACTTCTGGCAAACCTCAACAGATTAATAATCATTTCTGAAGCCCCCAGTGAGGGTGGTACATATTGCTGGAGAGAAAATTATTTTGCAGGCAGACTCGAATGAGTTTAAATGCCACTTTATGTATGATGAGGTCCAGAGCTCATATTCAGAAGCTCCACAACACACCCATGAATCTGAGTTCAGTCTGAGAATGCATGTGTATTTGTGTATATGGGTCATATGTGGCATGAATTACCTGATGCATGGCTAAATTGCATTTCCTGGCTGGCCTATCATTCATTATGCAGTCTAATGTGACTGCTGTTTTATCAGGATAGCACACGGTTTCTCATCTTTATATCCACTGCATGCAAATTTCAGTGAGAGGAGGATCAGGATTCAGTTTTTAACTATTCATAAAGTCAACAACTTTAGAGACGCAGCATCTGCTGGAACATCACTCTCACATTCTCACGGCAGCAAGAACCTTTCTTTATGATTTAGCACACTTTTAAAGCATACTTTTAAAAAGACTACTTATTATGGAATTATTGAATATTCTGGAATATTATTTATTTGAGGCTGTTGTAAAATAGCTAACATTTGCACACCTATGACTGCACATCAGTTTAATTATATATTAATGCAAAATGTTGCAACATTGCTCAGCAAAAACTAAACACGTTACAACTCTTAATAATAAGTGAATCTAAACAATATCCAAGTATTTTTTTTTTTTAAGTCTACCAGCTGACATATTTTATATTTACCCCTAACATTTTCTGTTGATTGGAACTTCTTAATTATTGCCCTGATGGTGGATTTTCAATGCTTTAGCTCTTTTCTTACAGCCACTTTCTATTTTGTGAAGCTCAACAATCTTTTGCTGCAAATCACAATGATATTCTTTGGTTTTTCTCATTGTGATGGATGATTAAAGGAATTTGGCATTTGTGTTCCCTCCTTTTTTAACATTTTTGAATGAAAGATCAAATGGATAAACAATGCAGATTTCTTTTCACAGCCCTCTTTGATCATCTTTACCAAGGGTACCAATAATTCTGACCACAACTGTATGTGTGTGTATATATATATATAAATGATATATACAGATTTTTAGAGGTGATGATATACAGTATAGCTGTAAATCTTATCACCAGAGGGCAACCTCTCCTGATTCTATGCATTTGACTTCATGCCCCATGTTACCATTCACCTTTGTTGAGGAGAGGTGTGTTATTATTTTTCTATGCAAGCGGACTTATGATACTCACTTAATGGGGAGAAAGAAAATCCAATAGATTTGAGTGCACTCTTTAGACTTAGTAAACAAGCAAACAACAACAATCCAGAATACCCTGGCAACTACCCTAAAGAGCTTGTTTGTGCTATGACTTTACATCACATCTTCCTGTATCTGTTTGCATTGACTGACTACTGTTTCACTGCAAATGAACACAAATCAATTCAAAAGATCCAATTACAGGGTACAACAGCAATGACAGTGATGAATGAGATACGACATGCCGGTGGTGGGGGTCTTGAGATCTGGCCCTCAAAAGCAAAGGTTGTAAATTAAAGCCTGAATCTTCTGCATGCTAAGATTGCTCCAACGGTACCATTCCAGCAATTAGCATAATGCTATTAGGCATAGATCAAAAGGTTCTGCAATATGACAGTCACTAATGGTGTCTAATACATGACTCTTAGCCTAGCGAGAGCCATTAACATTTATATTATATGTTATCACATCATCAAGGCTAATGAATGCCTAATGAGTGTACTTTGCGGACGCATTTCTTAGATTAACTATTTGGTTTCTGTTTTAAGCCATTTGGAGAATTACATGGGCTGTGTTTTAAAATCTAGTGAGATGCCTACATAGGCAGCATTTTAAGGCATCACAGGGAAAGTGATGCAAAGGTTGTTGCAAAAGAAAAGCAGTGCTACCATACTGCCTTTCACCTTTAGTTGAAAACCCACCCAGTATGGCGGCAAAGTGAGAGGAATGTTTAGAATTCACAAGTAATTATAAAAATAGTTCAATTAATTAAAAATGTAATAGTTTATCCATTTTATGCTTGTATTGTTTTTGCTTAAGTATTGTGTTAGCAATGTATGTGTATAGCTTAGCAACGTGTTAACGTTAACACTGTCCTGACATTGATAGAAATCAAATAATAAATAGCTGACTGATGTTTTCATTTGTTGACATAACATGGCTAGATTCAAATGACAAAAAGTGTCACTAATTAGATAAAAAGAAGATAATCACTATATTTATAATGAAACTAATATTACCATTATCATATTTTAAAATATATTAATCATGTAAATTATTTGAATCATTGTTACTGTAAAGCCATATTCAATTATTAAGTTCTCCTTCAAGCAGTGTAAGAAGCTTTCAAAATGTTCTATTTTTTTTCTATTAAAGCTGCATTATGTAAGTTTTGCCTCTTTGTCGCCACCTCTGTTTGAAACCTGCAATTGCAGTGAATTATCTTCTTTATGTGGGTTGTGCATCAGCATGGCTCTGCAGCGCGGATGAATCTAATGTTTTGAGGTGTATGTGTCTGTCAGTAAACGCCCAGTGTGGATATTCACTGTACTTTGGAATTACAGATACTACGTCTTGGAAAGAAGTATGTCCAAAATAATGTCATCTGAACAAGTAAGTATCATGTCTGCCAGTTTTGTTCTGACCAACTGAAAAAAAAAGTTATAATAAATCGCGCTACCAATGGTGATTAAATCTAATGATCACAAAGTTACCTCAAGCCGTGCAAATTTTTATTATTATTATTATACTTGTTATACTTATATTGTTATATTCTCAAATTGTTAATGTTAACAACATCAACATTGTGTGACTGCATGTATTTAGTGTGTGTTATCATTAGAACTCGCTCAAAAACTACAAGTTGAATTACTCCAGCTGCTGTAAGAAGAGGCTACAAATGATCCGCCTCCTGCAGCATCCACACCAAGCGGCAACCTTCCGGTCTCTCTCTCTTTTATTATAACTCATCCATTTAAATTATATTAAGCCTGAAAGTTCTGCATAATTAAGGACGTGGTCATTTGAGTGACAGGTGGAGTGCCGCTGCTGTCACCACCGTCCAGATGGGCGGGCGTGGTTTCAACAACCAGCTCCACCTCATCCTACCTCTCTGCCCATTTTCGATTATCCGGGAGTCCCGTGTGCTGACGCACTACCAAGATGGAGATGGCCAACTCCGCCCACTTTCAAAAATGCTCTTCAGAAACATATAGGTGACGCCACAGACACTACATCCATGTTTTGTTTTCCAAAAGGCTTTGACTTCTTTGAATAAACATGAGCACTGCACGTTTAAAAATCAAAAACCGGCCCGGGTGTTTTTATATCACTGTATTTCAGAAGGAAACCAACGGTCTTCAGAAAATTTTCGATGTCATTTTAATTTTATCTTGCATATAATGCCTGATAAATCAGCGTTTTTGAGCAGAGCGCTGCATTCTGTACAGCTGTTACCGGGGAAACATCTATCTCTCCCTCTCTAACAGCGCCTCCTGCTGGCAGAAAATTAATTTGCATATATATATATATATATATATATATATGTACAGGCGTGACGTAATGACACAAACAGAATGACCCGAAGCACTGAAATTAGAATACATTATTTGTGTATACCTTTATGTATACCTTTGTGTATCAGGCTTAGGTAAAGAGATAGTGTTGAACACTTATGTATGTGCTCAATAATTGATTTTGGATCATTTTTAACCAAAAACAGTTATGTAATGCAGCTTTTAAACTGTATTTTTATTTATTTATATATATAGTAAAAAGTTAAATAAATAAAGTTATTTATGGAACAAACTTAGCAGAAGAGATTGTTTTGAACAAAAATTAACTTAGATATCATGCACAACATATTACTTCAGCTAAAATAATTTATATCAGTACTGGATGCCTTTTGCCCCATGCCTGTGAGTCTTTTACTTTGAGTCTGGGTTAAAAGACCAAAAGCTGATTTTCTCAGCTTTTTGTTCAAAATGTTTCATTTTTATCATGAAACCTGCCTGCAAGTGTTGATAAAAAGAGAATGCATGAAGCTAGAATAAAACAAAATAATTTTATGATTCCTTTGCCACAAAATGTACTGCTCCATTAATGCTCAATAAAAAAATAGTTTTTCTTTCTGCAATATAACTACAGGAGTAGTGAAAAGCACATTACAAATTGTTCACATATGGCCAGATAGAATATACTAACTTTTTCTATGCTTAGCTGAAAGTATTGGTTGCCAAAAGCATTATTACACTAAAATATTTACTAAGTGAACACACAAAGGGCAGGGGATTTGTAGAGCTTTGTGAATGATAGCTTTTTAAATTGGGGTTCTGCGGAAGCCAGTTCCATGTGGGCCTGAGTATGTTCCAGCATGCTGCCTTAAGCAATTTAAATAAGGTTGCAGAGTCTCTGTGCGGTTGGTCACTAATAGGTGTTTTTATTTTACCACTGTATCAGACAGATCCCTGCTGTTGCTGCTCATTTGCATAACGGGCATTGGCTGTTGTCTTACCTTATATCTAATCTTATATAGGTTAGATATGACGCTTAAATATGGCGCTACCCTGACTAAGGTCCAGTGTTGGGGAAATTACTTTTTATGGAAAATAATGTATTACGTTACTTTTGCATTACTTTTTGTCACATGAGCTGGGCTTGCTTATTATAACTCATGTTACTTGTAATGTGTTACTCCGAGCACGGCTAAGGTCAACAGACAGCAATGCAGCTCATTCAATATTGGAAAAGTGTGACAATCATCCTTTACTTCTTGTGGGTTCTGTGTCTATTTTTGTCTCTAGTTTCACACAAAAAATGGCCCGCGGTGAGTTTTAATCCCCCGGCAGGAGGTTTCGATTCACACGCGCATTATCCCCATCCTCTGAGTTTCAAGCTCTTCAAAACAATTGGGGATAAAAGAGCAAAAACTTAGCTAAATCACTTTCCCCAGGGAAGAAAGAGATAAGTCATATTCTCAGTGGTGTTATCCATGATCTGCAGCTGATCATGTCTCCTGTGCTGAATCACATCTGAGATGACTCTGAGCACATCAAACGAAGAGCTTTTCTCGAACTACAAACACACATTAACTATCGCATTCATAAAGCAACAGCATTTACAAGCAGTGAATGGAAAGAAACTTCAGTTTGGTGTGAATAAAATGCATTGTATTTTGGACTCTTGAAAAGAACTGTGATTGAAGTGATGACAACAGTCTCAGCCTCAAACGGCAAGCTCACACGTCGTCCTCTGAACGTCTGAAGGTCCGCTCACACTGACGGTGATTACAGGGCTGCAGGTCATCCAGCTGTTGAGCTACACTGTCCTCACTTCTGCAGGTAACAGCCTCATCATTTTGTTGCATATTCACATAACAATTCCAACCATCTCTGTCACTCCTGTTGCATAAAATTGCCAGCTGTCATTGAAAATGAATGACTTTAGGTTGCTTTTCAGTGCAAATTACTTTTAGTGTGAATGTTCTTTGATGCATTTTGCACACAAAATAGTAAAAGCTTAAAAAATGCAGAGCTTTAGTCTAACTGGCTACTTTTCTGTAGGTGTTCAGAGGTTTGCATAATTAAAAACATATATACTTGAGAAGTTTACAGTATTGTACAAGATTGATAATAATAAGAATATTAACAGAATTTCCAACAGAATCTTAAAAAGAACACATGAAAGCGTTAACATTTTCCTTCAGTTTCCTGTTGCAACAAAGGCTCAAAGATTTACCATCAAGCAATGCCACATGAAAGAGATGAAATTAAGACAGAAATATGCATATTCATTTTGTAATAAAGTGAAATATTTCAAATAATAATAATGCAAAAGTATAATGCAAAATGCTTAGTATTTTTGTCTTGTTTGGTTTGAAAATTTGGTTTGGTTTGAAAATTTCCATTGGAAATCTGACTGACATTCTATCCAAACCGCCAAAATTCAAATAAATCAATTAAAACATTACAAAGTCAATCAATCAATCAATCAATCAATAGTCACTTGTTTAGTCACTCAACATGTATGCCAGATTGTCTTCTCTCTATGTGGTTCTTGACTAGAATAATCTGCGATCTAAACCAGAATTTATGCTGATTAACAAAATCTGACTATGTGAGACTGTGACCGTAACATCACCATTTTCTATGCTAATTAACATTTTGCCACAAATGCCACTGACAGAAGCCCTTCCCTTGAACCCAGAACACTGATTTGATGAATGTATCTTGAATTGATAAGACACAGTAACAACAACCTAAATGTCATGGCTGTCTGAGAAAGACTAATGACAATAATTCATTGTGCAACTGACACTGAAATACTTTCAGACAGATGCCCCCAGACACAGCAGAACAGTAAGTTCTCACATCAATAATGCATTGTTGAGATCTATGAAAAAATGCTACAATGGACAACTGAATGCGCAACTCATTTTTCTCTGCCAATGGTTTTTATTAAATTGTTTTTTTTAGAGCCTTAGAGCCCAGTTCTTCCAAAATGAAAAGCTTTCTGCAAAGCAGTGTTTCACAACGGTCAGAAACCGAGTAGAAAATCAAAGGCTGAACATTAGAGAACTCTCCCTGAAGTGCTTGCTTAAAACAACATGACAGAAGTAACCCATTAAGCCAACATATCCCTATCTTACAGGAGAAGCCTACATTTCTGCCTTAATGTGCGCTTTAGTGCAGCACATAAAGCACAGCTATTTGTGTGTGTGTTAGGGGGGCTGTGGATTTACACTGATGGCCTTTCGCATCATCCTGATTAGTCCTGATGGCTTCCTTAAGAGGGCCATTGAAGCCTGTTGATTCTCTTGCTCAGCACAACTATAAGTGCATGGATAGTGATATCTTACACTGCATGTGCACTCGCTGATAAACAAGTGCAATTATACAATTATTCCATTGCTAAAGCTCTTCAGAGTAGCAGCAACACAAGCACACACACAAACACGAAATTCAGAGGAACTGTTACCACACCTCAAATAAATGCATGATTGCAAGTAAAAAAAAAAAAAAAAAAAAAAAAAACTAGTTTATTGATTTAATTAAACTTTTTAAGTTGCAAATATTATTTTGATGAGGATAAGGTCTGTTGACATTATCATGTTGATCATTATATCATCTTAATATTGTGTGTAATTTAAAATTGCATTTATGCAGTATTTGTTTTAAAAGTTGTAGTTGTGTTTCACAGTTTGATTTTAATTTTGATTGAAATTGTATTTTTTTTTTTATTTATTTGTTTGTATGTTTATATTTTTTTTTATTTTGTGTTTAAAAATTGAGTTTAGCTAGCTGTTATTTTTAACTGAATTTTGAACCACTCAATTATGTTCAAATTAACTGAATTTTGAACCACTCATATTTGGTGGGGTGTGTGTGTGTGTGTGTGTGTGTGTGTGTGTGTGTGTGTGTGTAATCAACTTAATGTGTTTTCACTACAAATTATTAAGTCCTTTTAACTCAGTGTAGTTTGTTGATCGAACATTATTTAATTAGAAATGCTTTATTAATTTATTTGTTTTTTAATTTAATTTTTATTTATTTATTATAATTATTATTATTATTATTATTATTATATCATCTTTACAGTGAAGGTGTAATGTATGGTCGATGAAGGAGGTGAAGAGGATCCAAATGCAGTTCTTTTGGTTTATACAACAAAACACAAAATACATCCAGGTAGACCAAGGGCACACAAAACAGCCATTTAGGAATAACACCAGACAAAGAACCAGGGGGCTGTTTCATAAAAAACATAAAGACAAGCAGGGATTAAACATTTAAGTTCACACAATCTCACTAATTCGATCCAGGTTCAATGAGTCAAGATCTTTTGATGTGCACTCTTATTCTTAAGCAGCCCTTAATGTCCATGGATCAAATCGAGCGATCGATGTTGTGTCAAACCCCCAATCAAATCCAAGCCTGACTCCACAGCACTTCTGTTAGCTGACAGAACAAGAGTACTTCAGGTCGTCTGTGCTCGACTACAAACTTTACAGTCTCACTTAAGAGATTTCATTTTAAAAACTTTCAAAAGTCGAGATCCCTGACACTGCCAAAGATTCAACCACATGCAAATAAGCCCAATTACGGTCTTCTTTCTTAGTATTAAGAGGAATGCAGTTCAAAATCTTCTAGCAGGGTCCAGCTCAACATCTGCATGCTCTGAAGACGTGAAACAAACAAAAACAACTGAATGACGAGCATGGTGACTTTAGAGAAGAGTCAGTGAAGCGGATCCAAACAACACATAAATGAGAAGGTCTTTGCCACAGATGTGCAAAACTATAAACTGTGAAGTCGGTGTTTTTCAGAAAATTCAATTTGTATTTTCTGCGACTTTATCCTGAAATAGCTTCTCTAAAGGACAACCAAGTCAGATGAGCTGACATTACTTTAGTGAGCAGTCAGCAGTAAAACTCTTTCATTTCCATTATATTATTGCTGATGTCTGTGCAAAGACAACGGCCAGACACATAAAAAAATCTTAAAAATCATAAAAAACATCTTAAACTTAGTTCATTTCAGCTAGATGCAGCATTTTCATTTAGTTTAACTTCATGTACGAAAAATAACTAAAATAAATAAGGAGAAGAATAATAATTTAGTTTAAATTAGTGTAAAACAAACATAAATGTAAATTAATTAGTAAAAAAGAATTAGCGTTTAGCTTATTGTCTTTGAACTACCATCATGGTGAAGAAACAGTTTGATTAGAATCTTGTTGAATAACTTATTTGTTTGCCGATATGTTTATAATTAACAACCTGAATAATATTGAATAACTTATTTGTTTGCCGATATGTTTATAATATTTTGAAGATCCATATTAGAATGATTTCTGAAGATCATGTGACACTGAAGACTGGAGTAATGCTGCTGAAAATTCAGATATGATCACAGAAATAAATTACACTTCAAAATATATATTTATTTATATTTCACTGTTTTTTTTTTTTTTCTTTATTTTTTTTTTGATAATTTAATTGTTGGTGTTGGTGAGAGTATTATTTTTATTTAAAAATCAATATATAAACATCTATACTTCTATCTTTCCAACCCCAAACTTTTGAAGAGTAGCATACAAAAGTACAAGTTGTTTAATATTAATATGTGATGTTCCAGATAGTAGTGTTTTATTTTTATAATACTGCGGGGGAAGGGGAGGTGTTCTCGGGAAAATCAGTGGCCTACTTTAGCTTTGTGGTTATTCAGGCTGTATGCTACATAAATAACCATCAAAGCCTGATTATGGAAGCCAGCAAAATTATTTTGTGTGTAATCAAGCCCATCAATGTGAAGATGGTCCTCTGTAAAAAACACAAACCCAGGCAGAATCACAGAGAGGGAAAGAAATAACAAGGTCCAGCTGATTATACTGATCCATGAGGGACGTGTGCAAACCAGTCCACAGCTGGATGATAAATGAGGGACAGCATCTAATTATTTAACAAGGAAAACCTGCCCTTGAAAACCTGCTAGAAGCTGTAGGTGTCAGACAAAATGAAAGATTCAGTAACAAGTCATACATTTTGTTGCTGATCACTGCAGACACTATACTAGTAGTTTTAGAGATTTTTATAAGAATTCAAGGCAAAATATTGTAATTAAATATGATTAGTAACTAGATAAATGGGAAGATTCTCAGCAATCCAACACTGTAAAAAAAATAAATAAATATGAAGTTGTAAATGAAATAACGATTATTGGCTTAAATTTGACAAGAAAATACAAATTCAGTCTTGCTAAAATTTCATATTTAATTCAATGTGTTACTTGCTGTTTCTTGGTAATTATTTGTGAAATTTACTAATTTCAGAGAATTTACATTTAGTCATTTTGTAGATGCTTTTATTTTTTTAACAAAAGGGCAACAATAAATAAGTACTGTGACAAGTCCCGGTTAGTCTAACGCAGTACATGTTTATTTATGTACTTTTTTTTTTTTCTTCAGTGAGGTCATTCTTAATGAGTCAAGTCATTTTTCTCCAATTTGTTCAAATGTCCCACAAAGGTGTGAAACTCTAAGCATGACTTTGTTACACTGCAGGTTTAATTCAGTGAACCACATCAAATCCACATCATTCCAGAAAGTATATAAATAGTTATTATAAACATTTTTAGGATTCAAATAAGGAGTCAAGAAACAGTTAAAATCTGTTGAGCACATTGCATTGTGGGAAACAGTATCTAAACCGGTGCTCTGTTGTGTGCTGCACATTTGGTCAAATGCAAATTTAATGAGCCCTTCTGAACACAACCACAACCACAAAAGGACTAATTCTGCCCTCTGTTGGATAATTAGAGTAGGAATCTGAATGCATCAGATTAAAATCTTCAGATTTGAATGAAAACATCTCACAAAGACCAAAAAAAAAAAAAACAATGACTACCTTGTTTCTTGTGAAAGGAGCTTTACTTAATGTGTGATGTACAATATGCACCAAAACCTGAAAGTATGACAAGGATATGTCCTAACAGGAAGTGTCCTGGAGCCTGGTGAGTGATCGATGCATGAGTGCCCTACGGGCCGCAGGGAGTCTGTAGCAGTGAGATGTTCTGTCAGCAGGTGATGATGATGAATGGAGCCTGTGCTTTTGTTTGCTTTCGCGCTTGTCGTTTCAACGGGCCTCTGACAATTGCCTGTTGGGACAAGTTACCGGTGGAGTCTGAAGTGGAAAGTTTGACATGAAGTTTGGAAGTGAACCGATGTGTCCGCCCATAAACTCACAATTAAACCAAGATTAAAGAATTCAAAGATAAGCAGCTTCAGTGCTCCTTCACACAGAACATGTGGCTGCAAGTTACCTTCTGTAAGTGTAACAAATTAAGACTTTAAGAGCATTATCCAGTGTACTTTGAAAGCCTGGTCAAGCTACAGATGATCTTCTGACAATATACACGCGGGCCAGATTTAATCACCATTTAAATAGATTATTAGACATATTTTGCTTTGGTTACTATGGTTAAAATTACAAATTGAATGTTTTTCTCTTTCCCTTGGTAATTTATATGTAATGGTCATTTTTATTTTAAGGTCTCCTAATTTGCTGCTTATTAATAGTTAGTAAGGTAGCTGTTAAGTTTAGGTATGGGATAGGGTTAAGGGATCTAAAATATAGTCATGCAAAATATGTGCTTCATAAGTACTAATAAACAGTAATATGCATGCTAATAATCAACTAGTGAGAATTGGTCCTAATAATAAAGTGTTAACAATTTAATTGGTGACAACAGACAGGATGTTGAATTGGAATTTGAATCAGAGTAAAAAGGAAGTAGAATTTATGGTCAGACTTTAATTTAGTTTAGGGACCTGTGACATATTGCTATTACCACTTTCCACTCATTCTTTGGTTGGTAAAAATAAACAAATATGATTTTAACAGTAATTCACTTGATGGAAGACTATGGGACGAGGCTTTAAACTGTGGGTTTGGAAGTTTTTTTTTTGGTACAGTGTTTATACTATTTGTGTTATATAATGTGTTAGTGTCATGATCACACATTATGTTAAGTATTATAAATATATTTTTAAAACATTGTGAGTATTAACTAGCTCTTTCTCCACAGACTTCCGTTAGAAATGCTGAAAGTCTGCTGCTTACTCTGAACCCAGAACATTATTACAATTTGTATCATAAACTGTGTATATCTGTATAACTCGGCTTTTTAAGACCAAAATATGGGATGTATACAAACACTGATTTCCCATGCACAACAGTTTCCTCAACATTCAGTTATGCAGTCATCGCTTTTTAATGCCATGGGGGTTTTACACGAACCACAAATCACGAATCCCTTGTTCGTGAAGCAGACTGAGAATTGGAGGTTTGCCAGCAGCAGTTGTTTTATCTGATTTAGACTCTGATCTGAGAGATAACCTCCCATACACCAATGAGTCAGACACCCCTAATAAACTGATCGCTGCACCGCAGACAGCCATCACAAACATGCACTTCAAGAGCTTGTGAACAATGAGAGATTTATTAAGGAGATCACACGTGGTGATTCAGGAGATGTTCGACATCTTTTACCAGCAGAACAAAAGAGAGTACAACATGTTTGGGAAGAATCTGGATGGCAGAGCTCTGTGATTGATTGTTCAGTCTCTGGACATATTTGTTGACTTTAGCTACAAATATTCTGGAACACAAATCAAACCTACAAACAATCGAAAATATGCTTGGAGTTTGAAAGTATCCCTTACGCAGATATTCATTTTGTGGCCAAAATTTATTTGAAACATTTGCTAAACATATATTGCAAACAGTTAAGCGCAACAAAATATATGAAATGAAAATAGAAAATATATTTAGTTTCAACCTTATATATAATATAACAAAATAAATTTTTTTTTAATTTCCAGTTTACAGCTTACAGTTAGGCTAAATACAAATGTGCATGGCCTACTAGAGAACAAAACTAGATTTTTAATAATTAAATAATATATATTATGTTCCTTGCCGAAGCTTATTCAAATGCATTTTATTTTCACAGGCGTAACAAATCAAGTTCTTCTTCAAATGTGACTTGTAAAAGTATTTTCTTGGACTGAAATATACAGAGGACAAAATATATTGTTTTTAATTTGTGTTTAAAATATCTATATTTATATATTTACAATATTTATTAAAAAATATATATATTTTATTTGTTAAATTTTAAATATCTATATTTATATATTTATTGGTAGAAAATATATTTACGTAATATATATAAATATATATAAAATATATTTGTATATAATAATGTTATATTTTTTACAATAGCATGTTTAATGTATTTTTTTATTAATTAATTAATTAATTAATTAGTATTTATTTATTTTTGTTTTATGTGTGGGGTGAGTGAAGTAGATAGGAATGGGTATGTGTTGTTCATTATTAAAAATATTTTGTTATTGATTTATTATTCAATTTGGTATAAATGAATCTAAATATGGAGACACAAGAGTCGAAGGAGGGGATTTATTCATTTAGCTTGTGTGTGCTTTTGTGTTTTTGTTTTTATGTTGAAGTTGGTATTTATTAATTTCTGTTATGTATTGGGTTGGATGGTTCTTGCCAATATGCTAGTAAAATGCATGCTAATAAGCAATTAGTAAATAATGAAAGTTGGTTCCTAAACGACATTGTTACCTTTTTTAATTTCTTTATAAAAATGAGTTTGACTCACCCACACTGATGTAGTTGGCGGCCAGGAAGAAGTTCCAGTGTAAGAGTGTGCTGCTGCGGGACGAATCCGTGTCATTGGTGAAGCCTACGGATCTCATGGACAAATTGGGAGAATCCATACTGATGCTCTGACTGCCAGAGAACAAGGAGGTGTTCAGAGACACTGTATCCATATTGCTCAGTTTGCTTTCATTCACATGCAATTGCATTCAACAGCCCCAGCAACAGTCATGTGTGATTCCAGCTCTACAGATTCCTGACAAAGTTATCCGTTGTCTCCAAGCGGTGCTCTTGATGAAAAAGAAAAATCTGGTTTCCAGTGTACAGCAGGATGTTCAGCAGATGTTCAGCGTCTGGGTTTCTGAGTGATTGGGGTTGTAGTTGTGCTACAACCATCTGACGGAGCTCCGCAGCCAGTAATTGACCTGCAGACACGATGTCAGTGTGACAATGACCCGCAGCAAAACCACACCTGCAGAGGGAAGCACACCTGTTCACACAGAGCACCTGCAAGACTTTCACACAAACACTAGGTTTTAATTTAAAACACATCGTCCAAAAATATAATTAACTAGGAAACAACTGACTGACTGACTGACCATGAATACCTGAGGAATCATACATGTATATATATCTGTGTGTGTGTGTGTGTGTGTGTGTGTGTGTGTGTGTGTGTGTGTGAGTGTGTGTGTGTGTGATTTAAATACATAATATACAAAATGCATTGTATATTTTCAAATTAATTTCGAAAAGTAGTTAATTTGTCATTCATTAAATTTTATATGACTTTAGTGTAAAACCATCAATTAACAGATGTAAATATGAATCTGTGAATCTGTGGTATGGCAAAGAGCTTAAAAATAGGTTACACTGATTCTGAATAATGTAATAATGTTGTTTCCTGGGTCAGACAGGGTGAAAACTCTAGGACCAAACCAATCAACTCCTGATGCACTTACAAAAATCAGGCCTACAATGACTGTACCAGAGGATAATACTGTGGCTCTGTGATATATAACCTAACTATGCACATGCACAATTGTTTTTGTCTATTTGGAAACTCCAGTTTTCCAATAAAATGTAAAGATTTTTAATTGTGACCAAGTCTAAATTCTGTAATATTTTAACTGTCTGTTTTTGTAGTTTTAAAACACCCCCCCGAAAAGGTACTGTGAAATGATCCTGACTTGTATTGAATCATATTTATGCATCAAAAATTTAAAACACTCCCCCTGAAAAGGTACTGTGAAATGATCCTGATATATATATATAATATATATATATATATATAGAATGTATATATTTTGTATAGATTCAAAAATCATATACCATATCCAGAAAAATTATATTATCCAGAAAAAAATTGTTATGGCAGCATATCGTAAAGATCGTGATATTGCCATAGTGACATATTCCAAAAAAAAAAAAAAAAAAAATATTGTCATTGTACATGTTAAATGTCATGGTACATGTTAAAAAATTGTTGTCATGATACATGTTAAAAACACACACACACAGACACAAAAACATGGTATTATCTTGGTACCATGCCCAATATAATATAGTGTTACCATGGTAACATGTCCCAGAAACACACAGTGAAGTCTATCACATAAACACAGGAAGGAATGGAAAATTTCATATTACTGTAGAGAATCAAAACAAATGATGTAATTTCTCAAGTCTTATCTTTTATTTTTGCATGGCTGCCTGTCAGATCTGCACTGTTGAACACTCCCATATAATCGGTGCAGATCTCCTACAGGACGTCTTCCTGAACACCACTCTCCATTCTGTCACGAGCGGGACTTCGTGAGCTGCGCTAGAGACGTGTCAACTGCCTGCTGTAATGTTCACTTTGAGTGCTTGTTGTGTTTGACATGACATGTTGATACCTGAGGATGCAGGACTGGACATGTCTGCCATGTAGCACCTGGCCTCAGGTAACAGACCAGGCCATGACACGATCCCCTCCCTCCAAAACACGACCCTCAGTCTCAGCTAAAACAAATCTTTCTGGCTTAGGATCCATTACATTCCTCAGTAGACTAAACAATGTGAGGTCTGTTTGGAAACACTTCATTTGATGCCTGTATATATAATGCACTGGAAAGGTATACTTTTACAATGAATAGAGCTGTTGAACAATGTCCTTTACTACCTTTCTGGCAAATAAAACGTGTCAGTTGCATTGCTGTCTATGGAAGGTCGGAAAGCTCTCGGATTTCATCAAAAATATCTTAATTTGTGTTCTAAAGATGAACGAAGGTCTTACGGGTTTGGAACAACATGAGGGTGAGTAATTAAAGGGGTCATATGATGTTGCTAAAAATAACACTATTTTGTGTATTTGGTGTAATGAAATGTGTTTATGCGGTTTAAGGCATTTTCCACATAATGTACATTATTGTTTCTCCTCTATGCCCCGCCTTCTGAAATGCATTGTTTTTTACAAAGATCATCAGTCTAAAAAGCGAGATGTGCTCTGATTGGCCAGCTATCCAGGGCGTTGTGATTGGCCGAATGTTTCAAGCGTCTGACGGAAATGTTATGCCCCTCAACATATACTGTGATGCATGTCCGGGCAGAACACCGGCATGACAGGACAAAAACAATAAAACCTATTACAAACGAGGCAGTTGTTGCATCCAGTGGGGACATAATTACAGATTATAATGACTTATACTGTCTTTTTATGCGTTGTGTTGCATATCGCGCTGCGTAAACATAAAACCATGTCTGCATTTGTGATTGCAAGTGCAAGTTTGCAAGTGCTACTCTACACCAGTAGCGGCGCCAGGATTTTTATTGTAGGTGGGCCTCCAGAAAACTGGATGGGCCAGTTAAAATAAGACCCCCCCCCCCCCCCCCCCCAAAAAAAAAAAAACGTGTTTCCCTTCATCTCCGTTCCAGCGCTTTCTGCGGCACTGAGGAGGACAGCAACTTGTATGGCTGTCCTCCGCTCAGTGCTGAAAGCTTCGGACAAAGAAATACACCTTAATTGTTGGCAGTAAGCTAAATTCATTTATCTCCTATGAACGTTCAATACACAAAAAGACTGAAACGGAATTATATCTTTGGAGGTTCTGTTTCTCTCCATTTTATTTACAACACGGCGTCATTCTTGAAATGAATGACGTCCGCCAACGTCATTCATTTCATTGGATCACTTGCTGGTGGGGGTAGAAGCCGCTGATTGGCTGAGAAGATTTCGCTCAAAGCTTTCCTCGGGCTGGTTATTGGATGAACCGCTAGAATGAAAATCACTCACTACTCATAGGCCTGGGCCAAAATGGGTGGGCCCGGACCTTAAATGGGTGGGCCCAGGCCCACCCGGGCCCAATGGTAGCGCCGCGGCTGCTCTACACTGGTCAAAACTCGCATTTGAATCATCAGTGGCCAATCCTTTACATATGTAAACCTACTTACATACCGTGAGTCAGAAGTGAAAGACTGTCCTTGCAAAGAGTAAGGAACGGCTTGAGTGAGGAACAGCTGGGGGCTTGAGAAGGGAACGGCCCGTGGCTTGAGTGAGTGGCAGCCAGCGGTTATAACGAGGAACGGCCGGGGGTTGCGGCAACCACATGTGACGACCCCGGGCTGGACTCCACTTTGTCCGTGGTGAGCGCGAAGTTGATGTATTTCCTCAGCGATCAGCACGGATCAGCTCTAGGCACGAAGACTTCTCCATGAAATCGCGCTGGCGGCAAGAGTGAGAATAAAAGGTACACCTTCTTTCTTTGCTTGAACATTTGGGCGGCATTATGCAAATCTTCCCACACAGTGACGTAGAGATGTGGGCACGTGTTAGAACGAGGCGTTTCAGGGGGGCGTGGACGAGTCTCAACTTTTATAAAGAATATCTCTTTGGGTTTAAGACTTTAGTCTTTTGCAACTTTACAGATCTTCTTTATGCACCTAGATTTTAAATATATAAATATAGATATTTTAAACACAAATTAAAAACAATATATTTTGTCCTCTGTATATTTCAGTCCAAGAAAATACCAAAATTTTAATCGCATCATATGACCCCTTTTTCATTTTCATTTTTGGGTGAGCTATCCCTTTAAATGCTAGAAAATTCCTAGAAGTTATTTACAATTACTGAAATTGTATTATAGTTTACATTTATATACATTTAAATGCAATTAGCTGAGCCTAAGAGTGCTTTTTTGGCACTTTAGTAGGACTTAAGTACAGCTTTATATGTAATCTCACAACCATTTCAATGGTCTTTTTGTCTTTGAAATATTTTCATTTGACATTATTACAAAGTTCACTTTTCATCAAAGTTTACTCTCTTAAAGTACACTTAAGTGGCCTTTTATTTCAGTAATAGTACAGCATATTATCTGCAACTATAGTTATTTTTTTTTTTAATATATATATATTTATTTATTTTTTTTGATTTTAGGTGTGGAATTTTAATGTTATTAAGTTTAATTGTTTTTCATAAGTGTTGTCTGTTTATCTGCAACTATAAAGCATTATAAGCTTTATATGCATTGCTTCATACTAAACATTCAAATGCACGATGCCTTTTCATGGGAAATATCTATAATACCCTACAATGCTTACCTATTCATAGCTTCACCTTAAAAGAGTATAATGAATTATTAACCTATAAACAATTAATTTCAACTGTTGCTTGTACTTGTGGTATGTTTTGTATGTCACCAAATAAATTTTATTCACTTCTTCAGCAAAACTTTTTTGATATTGGTTGTGGACTTGGTGACTGTGATTTGGTCTGCAGATTTTATTTTGATCATATATGACCCCAAGATCAAAATAAATAATTAATAAATAATATTTTATATGCACAACACACACACACACACACACACACACACACACACACACATATATATGAAGCGAGAGAAAACATTTCATCACACATTTTTCCCCAAATAAATGTATATTCATTGTGACATTCATTTAGCGATAATTATGCACATTTCCCCCAAAATTCTTATTACGGTAATGCAACCATAATGTGTTTCTCATTAGATTCTTATACTGTAATGCTTTACTTTACTGTAATAATAATAATAATAATAATATGAAATATAGCAAATAATTGTCATATAAATAATGTTAAAAATTAATAAATTAATTTATATGACAATTATTTGCAATATTTCATATTATTATTATTACAGTAAAGTAGAGCATTACAGTATAAGAATCTAATGAGAAACAGTTTATGGTTGCATTACCATAATAAGAATTTTTGGAGAAATGTGCATAATTATCGCAAAATTAATATACTTTTATTTGGGGTGAAACGTGCAATGAATTGTTTTCTCTTTGGGGGTGAAATGTAACTTGTTCATGAGGTTCTTGTATCTTCAATATTAATGTGACATCAAAGGTGTCTGAAGCTCAATGACTGAAATGGGTCTGAGATTTCAGAATGAATCAGAAGTGCTGTTGTTCACAGACTCTCTCATTCACTTCAGGTTCAAAGCAGAGCCAGAGACAATTGAACCTCAGTTTTATTAGGAAGTAAGGAAGATGTATTGCCTCACAAAACGTCCGTTCGGACCCCCGCCACCTCTTTAAATCTGCCACTGAAAGACACACAAAAGCCATTGTGTGCACAGCGCTGACAGGAAACAGTGTTAGTATGCACGTTTGACCTTAATTTCCTTCCCTTCGACTAATTTAAGACAAAAAGAGTGTCACTATTGATCAAAGGTGCAGAATATTTACTTTCGGACGAGTAAAGCCATTTTTTATGAAGCAATAACAAAGACACATGGCTGATCTGAACATCCCCCGAGAACAAGCCTGCACACAACACAATGCTCTCAATACACAACGTAACATGAGATCTGGCCGATCTGGCTGAACCAAACACACACACACACATCACACAAACAACATTCCAGTGTGTCTGTAAAGCTTATACTGGCTTATAGCTGTTTCTCTTTCTTTTCCTGATGTTCGCATGGAAAAAATACATCAGAGAATAGCAGCAGATGTGTGTTGACAAGCTAATGGCGAAGCAGCTGGCAGGCCGGTGACCGGTGATCGCTCAGCACTACACAGACGGCATGACACAACAGACCTTTTATTACAGTTTCAACCGACAGGTTCGCATTGCAACTCGCAAGACGTCCTACATCACACAGTGTTTGGGCTGAGATTTCCAAAGGAAACAGGGGCATGACTGTGTCGCCCACACTGACAAACAAAATCTACTTTAAATGGAACCAAGGTGACTCGGATGAATTATAACCATTGCAGATAAACATCTGAAATGACATAGATAGAAGGGTGTTCCCTGACTAAATACACTGGTTAAGTTTTAATTTATGGCTGTCTGATTCACGTTTAGCCTGAGGCGCGGGTCAAGTTTAACAGACGCAGATTAAATCAGGTTTCTCCTGTGAGTAAGCAGAGAACACTGTTTGGATGTTTATATAGAAGAATCTCAAAGAATCTCAAGCAAACCTGTGATTGTTTTACCTTAAAAAATGCAAAAAAAAAAATCTCTTAGTCTTATTTCAGTAGAGTGAAAAAAATACATGCATTGTGAAAAAAAGGTACACTTTAAGAGAATATAAGTGTCAACTGAATGTAATGTTTCAGAAACTTAATTGCATGTTAAGTGCATTTAAACGAAAATGTATTACAATTTAAACTTATTTTAAATGTTATTATCTTAACTTTAAAGTGATTTTTGACCTACTTATGTAGGACTTCAATGCATCTTGATAATTCATTTCATAATTATTTCTATTTTCTGAAATATGGTCGATGTTTTACATGCATTTTAGTGTGTTAGAAAACATATCAAAACATGTCATGAAAATGATGTCACAATGCAAAAAATATATATATATATTTAACACAACTTTTTCAACATATTTCTTTTCTTCTTATTTTGGGGTGAAATATGACCTGCACATGCTTTGATGAGATGAAGCCACACAATGTCACATCCAATCACAGAAAGACAACAACAGCTCAACAATAACCTCTCGAAAACTTCATCCTGTCTTCTCATTCTTTGTACCTGAGCACCCAAGTAAGAAGTGTTGGGTTTCAGAATACAAAACTCTCTGAGAAAAAAGCCCAAGTCAAACTCAGAAACTAACTTTATGCAAGCCATGTTTAATGTGCCAGACAAACTTTCCTGAGTAAACTCGTCCGAGTAAAACGTCCTCATTACTAAATGCTGAAAAGAAAAAGTACTGTGAAAGTATTGTGAAGTCTCACGTTACCTTTGTGAACGGTGGTCTTGAGGAAACAGAAGCAGGTAGTTCAGAGTGAGAGCTGGAGATGAGGTGAGAGCGAGTAAAACACTTCTCCAGGCACCAGTATTACAGCTCCGATCCACTTTCCTACAAAGAACATGCCTTTTCTCATTGCAGGCAAAAGCTTCAAGCACACAGCTCCACACTGCAGGTAAAGGAAGTTGTCATTTGAAAGCTCTTTGTACACAGTGGGTGTTCCCTTATGGAGCAACAGTTCTCCCTGCGTCGAAATTAGACAAGTAAGGGCAGAGGAGTCTTTGCACAGGTGGGCGGGATACTGCTAGAGCGCATGGGAAATGGCCCGTATTGTCTGCAAGTATTAGGATTGTTAAAGGACGTTTGGTTATGTTGATGTTTAAATCGAGTTTGAAAAAGACTTTATACTTTGAGTTATATTTACGTTTAGGTTTTTGAACTCTGTCTTTAATTATACACAATGGCATTAGCATAGAGCAGAACGGTGATGCAACATTTAAAATCCCGTCATTTTGTGTGTAGAGACGTGTTTCGGATACATTAGGTAAATGGGTTAAAGGTAAATCAGTTACCTTCTGAACACTTTAAATGTTGTTGTGCAACCATGGTAATATGAATTTAATGACTAATCTCGCTCTTTGGGATTCTTTAATAGAAGCAACCAAATGTGCAGCTTCTTCTATGTCTTGATATTTCACTCTAACACTTTCAGCAGGTGATGTCTGCTGTGCATTCATAAATCAACACAAAAAGGGTTCAAAGTCCTTTGAAGTGACTTCCCATAACACCATTTGATATTTTATTGCCCCACCATGTAATTAAAACATCACTAAATGATATAAAATATTTTACTAGAGTCTATGTGCCTTGAAAGGACTTGAGTATACGTCCAAAACAGCATGTTTACTTCTTACTCCACCTATCATCATAGTACCTGAATCATGTTTGCCTTCTCTGGAAATGAATTTCAGCTTCAGTACTATGAATTTCAAAAGACATCCTGTTCAAAGTTTGAGCGAATGAGTCATTTATCCATATATAAGTGTTTCTCTGTGTAATTGTATGGTATTTTCTGTCTACCTAGCTCAAATAACTACTTGTAAGACCTTTGCCATGTCATGGATTTCTTGGATCACTGTATTATAAAAAGAATAATTATAATATACTTTCAAAGAATGTACTTCAGTATGAACTGAATGCAATGACACTTAAACTGCATGTTATTTGCAATTCAATGAAAAAGTATTATAGTTTAAATTTATATTGAATGCAATAAGCTGCGACTTTAGAAAGCTTTTTGACCAACTTAAGTAAGACTTAAGTACATCTTTATATGTAAAACTTTTATTGTCTTCGAAATATGGTTAAAGTGTATCGCCAAATGTACTGACAAGCATTAAAATTTCTATTGAAACGTGTACGTGTACGTGTATGTCATGCATTTAAACATATTTGTAATTACACATTTGAAACGATGAAGCTGCAATTTAGTAAATTTAAAATATATTAACAATTCAGTATCGAATAGCACACCAAGTGTGTGCGCTTTAGTATGTTACTCAACATCAAAATAAGCACGACGGAAGGTTATTAAAACATCATAATTTAAAACGTAATTTAAAGTAATTAAATATATTTTTTAATTATTACAAAGTGCACTTTTTAAAAATCTACTTTAGCGTGTATGAAATATGACAGTGTACTCTAAGTAAACTTAAGTGGCCTTTTATTTCATTAATATTATATTATCCACAAGTTTTTTTTAAAGAGATGAAGTATACTACAAGTGTGCATTCAGTACAATTAAGAACACTTGTTTTTTAAAAGGCATATTATATAAAGTTATACAACTAATTAAACCACATTCAGAGATAAATTCTGAAAAATGCAATAGTTTCACACTGGAGGTCCAGTTGCAAATCCTGTCTGAAAACTAAAGTGAGTTCTCTACCAACACAACACCTATGCATTAGTAGTATTGTGCATGTGTATTTACCAAGCAGACTCTTAATTAAATGAATATTTATTTTTATCCTACCTCATATAGCTCTATTGCTGCTTCATCCACACTCAGCTCTCCTCAGCTGCCCTCTGCACAACCTCGCCTCTGCCTGCAAGAAGTCACAAGTGAGTCTCAATGAGAAAGAAAGCCATCCCTATTCTCAAGTGTAAACATAGGGGGGCTTCCCCGACTGCCACTGTGAGTAAACAGCCTTCCACAGGCATTGACCAAAACTGCAGTCTGACCTTAATATAGCTTTCGTGATCAGTCTTGGGAAAGGGCTGAATAAAGATGTTTAGTGTGTGTGTGTGTGTGTGTGTGTGTGTGTGTGTGTGTGTGTGTGTGTGTGTGGGTGTGTGTGTGTTGAATTTGAATGGTTTGGATAGATCTCAGTGCATTAGAATAACATTCAATTGAATTGAAGGATGCTTCTGTACCTTCTAAACCTAAAGGTACCATTTTTTCACTTTTTTTTGTTTCTTTTTCTGACAGTGTACTGTTTGAAGCTGCAATGCAAAATGATCAACTCAACTCATTATTTTATTGCACTGGTGTGTGTTATGAAAATTTGCTGAAAAGTTAATTCAAGATGTAGATGAGTTTGTTTCTTCATCAGATTTGGAGACATGTAGCATTGCATCACTTGCTCACCAGTGGATGCTCTGCAGTGAATGGGTGCCGTCAGAATGAGAGTCAAAACAGCTGATAAAACATCACAACAATCCACAAGTAATCCACACCACTCCAGTCCATCAGTTCACACCTTACAAAGCGAAATGTGGCATTTTTGTAAAAAACAAATTAATAATTAAGTCATTTTTAAAAATGTTACCATTGCTAATGGCCAAAATAGTCCATAATACAAAGTAACTTTTCCATCAGTGAAAAAGTCCCTCCTCTGTTGTCCTTTCATATCAAAATGTTGTCACTTGTAAACGGTGCTTGATCTATGTGTATTTTGCTCCTGATACAAGACAAAACAACTTATGGATTTGTTTAAACACACTGCATATAGTGTTTATGGCATAGTATACAGTATGCAGAAAGCATTATTATAGTCCTATTTCTATTCGCTCGTGACAAATGTGTGGAAAGTATGGGTCAGATGTAAAAAGTTCAAAGCTTCAGACGGATTTAAACTAGTTTCTGACTGCTAGTGAGTTCAGATTTTATGGATTTTGAGAGTGATTTTGCTCATATATATAGGCCTAGTAGGCTAATCCACTTTTTTTTTTAAGCAGGATGTAGAAATAAACAATGTGACAATAAAACAGATTAGTAGACCTACATAATAGTAGCTACCCAGTCACATAACATTTTATAGGCCTACTGACTATATATTAAAATAATTGGATAAAATAGACTAAAAATAGACTTAATGGAGCTACTGAAGACTCACCTATGTCTTCAACTTCGACAAAGTTTCAGATATGTGTATTTTCATTTAGGATCATAACTGCATTTACATTGCGTTTGACCAGCAGATGCCCTCATTATTCGACCGTCATTGTAAATCATTTTCCAAATTTATTTTAATTTATATATTCGTTTGCGCCGTCAGTCATTATCTGGTGTGTAACCATCAGGCTTGATACTGAACTCAGCTCAGTAAAGGCGATTTTTCTATTGTAGACTGCAACAGCAAAACTGATCTCAAATCAGCAAAGCGTCTGTTACCAACCGGCCAATGGCGAGCTCGTGTGAGGGTCACATGACTAAACACGGAAGTGTTTGAAGCATGCACAGTTAGAAGACTGACCTAGACGAGAAAATAGATTCATAAACTCAATAGATCCCCGTTTTTGTAAACTGAGATAGATGAGTTACACGTCCTGAAGGTTTCCGAACTGAGCAATGCCTCTAGGTCCTGCGAACCAGCCGCAGCTGATCCGCTCGAGTCAGAAGGATGAGTATTACCAGACCAACCTGACAAACAACGCCAATGAGCTCTTCCACACACTCGCCGGTAAATCACTCCCACACACATTACATGCAGGAGCTCGAGTCATTTAAAACATACTCTACACATTTATATTTGGCGTACAGATTTTTTCCCCTATTTATTCTCACCTAAAACTAAATACCAATCAACATGCCTTGCACCAAAACAGTCGTAATTTAGTAACGTTAGCTATTTAGCACTTTTAAAATGTAGTATGTAATTTTTAAACGGCGCTTTTCCATCATTTTCAACTAAACAAGGTGTTTTGCTACCGTACATGAGAATTACATTTGTTTTGAGTGGCAAAACAGTTTGTTTGTACATGGAAAGAGTATTTTTTTTTTTTTGGGTTGTTATAATATTATGTTGTTGTTGTGTCATAATAGTGGTGAATTATAATTAATTATGTATGTATGTATTTTTTTGATTAGTATCAGTTTGGACTAGTATTTTATACTGTATACTTTATGCAATTATATAATAATAATCATATGTAAAATAAAACACTTTCCCCTGTTTCACAGACAAGGGTTAAGTCTAGTCCCAGACTAAAATGTAAGTCTGAGCTGTTTCAGCTGAAAGAAACTTGCACTGACTGATCTTAAAATATGTCAGTGCCATTGTTTTGTCTCAAGATGCACACCAGTAATGTGTTTTTTTTCCAAGCCATGTTTATATAACAAACTTAAATGTCCCAGTTGAACTGTGGCCTAATCCTTAACCTAAACCCTGTCTGTGAAACCAGGCCATTAACACTTAAAGGGATAGTTCACCCAAAAATGAAAATTTGATGTTTATCTGCTTACCCCCAGGGGTGGTACGACTCGGCTCAGTATGGTTTGCTCTAGAGTGGGCGGGATTATTCACAGTCGTTATAGTTGCGCCGCCTCTACTGTCGCGACTCCTAAAAAAACGGTCATTCCGCATCGCCCCATCAAGCTCTCGCTGGATCCACTCCTCTGCTGTCAACAAGAGGAACGTCTGTACTTCCTCAACAGGCAATGAAACTTTTTGGTTGTTAAAAAAAGATGCGCTCGTTTAAAACAGTTGCGTTCCATCATTGGCTGTCTGTGCTGATTTAAATCTAGAGGTTCTTTTGTGTTTGTGCGACAAGTTCAGTGACGCAGGTAGTGACGATTCTCTCTGGCCAATCAGTGATCAGCAGAGTTTACACGTCACGTTTTGGTAACGGTACGGTTCACTTGGAACCTCAACAGAGGTTGTACTAAAAAAGTACCAGGTATTGTATCCAGTGGAAACCCTCCCAAAAGTGAAACGTACCGAAATGGAATGCAGTGGAAAAGCGCCATTTGTTGCTTCAGTAGAACACAATCAGAGATTTTTAACACAAACTGTTGCAGTCTATCAGTCCTATAATGTAAGTGGATGGGAATCACGGCTTTGAGAGTCATAAAACATACACAAACAAATCCAAATTAAACCCTTCGGCTCGTGACAACACATTGATGTGTAAAGACACAAAACAATCGGTCTGTGCAAGAAACTGAACAGTATTTCTGTTTTTTTCTTTTTTTTTTTTACTTTTTGTTTTTTAAGTGTGATTCAAGTGTTGTAAGTATTGTTAGAATTTTCTTGGGAGTGTTCTTGAGAGGAGTCTTCTTCTTGCTTTATGGTGGATTGCAGACTTATAAGTGGATTACCGCCACCTATCTCTCAAATGGACCATTGACACTCTATCTACAATCTCAATTGGGAGTGTTAATGGTCCATTTGAGAGATAGGTGGCGGTAATGCACTTATAAGTCTGCAATCTGCCATAAAGCAAGAAGAAGACACCTCACGCACAGGCTGAAGAAGAAGACAGTTCAGACATTGCAGTGAAAATCAGAGGTAAAAAACTATATAAATACTGTTCAATTTCTTGCACAGATTGTTTCATGTCTTTACACATCAATGTATCATCACGAGTCGCAGAGTTTAATTGTTTGTGTATGTTTTATATGACTCTTTATTGCGTGGTTCGATTGTACTTACATTATATGACTGACAGACTGCAACGGTTTGAGTTAAAAATCTCCGTTTGTGTTCTACTGAAGAAACAAAGTCACCTACATCTTGGATGCCCTGGAGGTAAGCAGATAAACATCAAATTTTCATTTTTGGGTGAACTATCCCTTTAAAATGTTGAAAAACCTAAACTTGAAAAATTTAAATTAATATTAGAAATGATTTTTTGTTTTATAACTGAAATAAATTTTTAGTTATTAGATTTTATAAATATAATGATTAAATAAAATAAATTATATACATATACATAAAGCTATACATATACATACACACACAATGGCCTTCAAAGGTTTGGGATCAGTAAGTAAGAAAGTTCAGTTTGTAATGTTTTTTAAAGAAGTCTCTTCTGCTCATCATGGCTGCATTTATTTGTTCATAAATACAGAAAAAAACAGTACTACTGTGAAATAATATTGCAATTTAAAATAATGGTTAATTCTCTATTTTAATATATTCTAAAATATAATTTTATTGCTGTGATTAAAGCTTAATTTTCAGCATCATTACTCCAGTCTTCAGTGTCACATGATCCTTCAGAAATCATTCTGATATGCTGATTTATTATCAGTGTTGGAAACAGTTATGTTGCTTAATGTTTTTATTTATTTTATTTATTTATTTATTTTTGAAAATTTTGAAAACAAAGATTTTTATTTTAAATAAACACTGTTTGTTTTAACTTATTTATCAAACAATCCTGAAAACAAGTATCACAGTTTAAAAATAAAATAAAATAAAATAAAATAAAAATATTAAGCAGCATAACTGTTTCCAACATTGATAATAAATTAGCATATCAGAATGATTTCTGAAGGATCATGTGACACTGAAGACTGGAGTAATGATGCTGAAAATTCAGCTTTGATCACAGCAATAAATTATATTTTAGAATATATTAAAATAGAAAACCATTATTTTAAATTGCAATAACATTTCAAAATATTACATTCACAATATTAAATGCAGCCATGATGAGCAGATGTGTGTGTACATAAAGTAATAAAAATAACAGAAGCACATAACAATTTACTAAAATGAAACTAAAAATGCAAAAAAAAAAAATCTAATAAAAAAACTAATATACATTAAACTAATAGTAAATTCAAAATAATAATATATATATATATATATTATATATATATATATATAATTCAAATATAACACTGGTGCACAGTATACATACTACATACTGCAAGAGCAGTGTCCTATTCTGAAAAAAGGAAAATCCTGTTTTCCATTATATATCCCCTTTAATAGAGCTGTTTATTCAAAGATTTTTTTTTTTCCCTTGAGGTTCCAGACGTTGGCTTCAGTGGAGAAAGGAAATTGAATTACTGTCTGATCTGACCTACTATGTGTTAACAACTTTATCTGGTGAGTTATTCACTGCAGTATTGCAGCACTGCTGATGTGTTCCTCATATGAGCATTTGTTGAGTTTGTGAGCCCTCTCTTGTTGTCTGTTTCATTTAGGATACCAGACGCTGGGCGAGGAGTATGTCAGCATCATCCAGGTGGACCCCAGCAAGAGAAGAATCCCCTCGCGGATGCGCAGAACCGCGCTCATCTTCTTCCACACGTTTGTGCCTTATCTTTTGGACAAGGTCTTGATCTGCATTGAGAATGAGCTGGAAGCAGAAGCACCTCCGACGAGCAGGACCTGGAGGCCGTTGTCACATGTGCGGCTGTGGATGCAGAGAGCAGTAGGGATGCTGACGGAGTCTCAGAGGAAGGCTCTGGTTCCGCTCGTATTTGCTCTGCAGCAGGGGATCACACTGCTGTACAGACTACATGTGGCCCTCTTTTACATCACCGGAGGCTTTTACCACATCGGCAAAAGAGCTGCAGGTGTTAGTTATGTAAGTATTTGTTAGTGATGCACGGTATTATCGGAACGATATCGGAATCGGCTGATAATGTAAATATCGGCATCGGCCCGATATGAAAAATTATGCCAATCTTTTACCAGAATGGTGATTCGATTCACTTTTTTTTGGATCACAGCATTTAATCTGAGAATGCAAGTTCAGAATAACGTGTCCGGTGTGCGAAAAAATATTGGATAATTGTTACTTTTATTTTTTAATTGTATTTTTTTTTTTGACATTTATTCATTAATATGTAATATGCCCCCCCCCCCACAAAAGGCTTATGAAAACTTAAATACAAGGAGCTCTAAAATTTACAGACTTTTTACAGCTCCTTTGCTTTAGACCATCTACAAATGTTACCACTGCATCTGTCTGAAAAAACAAAACAAAAAGACAGCGGCTGATTAATAGTTATTTTCAAAGCTTTCAATTTACTCTCAGTATTAAAGAACTCCATTATTGTTTATTTAATTCTAACAAGTAAGTTTTTGTTAGAAACTAACCAAAATGTAAAGTAATTTGTTTATACTCTCTGCACAGGAGAGTCTTGGTGTTGTTTCCAAACAAAAGGAAATATATCGGTATCAGCAATGGCTATTGGCCAAAATGAGTTGAAAAATATCGGCATATCAGCAAAAATCCAATATCGTGCATTCCTAGTATTTGTTCTTTAACTATTATAACATCAGAAATGTGGGAATAAGATCCTATGTGTTGTATTAATAAAGCAGAGTAATGCAGCAGAGGATTCTTTGTTAAAAAGTACTATATGAGAGCAAAATACCATGGTACTTAACTTCAGTACACACTAAAGGCACTAAATAATAACCATATTCAAATATCATGGTATTTACATTGTACTCCAATGTGCTGCACAGAATACTGTGGTATTACCATGGCAACATGTCCAAAGACATGCTTATATCTTGGTACCTTTGATTTAAGTGATTGATTGCTTTAAAAACACCCACTTTTCACCATGGCATCGTAGCATTTACTTCTGAGGCTTTACTTCACCATTCAACCAGTTCCTGATCATTAAAATCAATGCTCACTCTTTTTTTTATTTTTTTTTTATTTTTTTAATATCCCGCTTTACTCTGAAATGCAAGTTTGGGGTCATTAAGAATTCTTCAAGGCTTTTGAAAGATTAACATTTATTTGATCGGTAAAATACAATAATATTAACAGTAATGTTTGGAAATAATAACAGCAATATTGTGAAATATTATTATAATTTTAACGGATTTCTATGTAAATATGTCTTAAACTGTAGTTTATTTCTATGATGTCAAAGCTGTATTTTCAGCATTATTCCTCCAGTCTTCAGTGTCACGTGATCCTCCAGAAATCATTCTGATATGCTGATTTGCTGATCAAGAAACATTTATTATTATTATCAATGTTATAAATAGTTGTACTGCTTTATATTTTTGTGGAAGCTGTGATAGTTTTTTTTTTTTTAATTCTTAGATGAATAAGTGTTAAGTTAAGTTTATAAAGTTAAGTTAAACAGCTTTTATTTGAAATAGAAATCTTTTGTAATATTCTAAATGTATTTTCTTCCACTTTTGATCAATTTAATGCATCCTTAATGAATAAACATATACATTTCTTTCGGGGAAGAAAAAATACTGACCCCAAACTTTTGAACAGTATTGTACGTCACATTACTGAGATGTCAAAGCTGGATCCGTGTGAGCGTGTGAATGTGTTTTCTTTAGCTGAGAGTGGGAAATGTGTCTGGCGATGACCCGCGGATCAGTAACAGTTACCGTCTGCTGGGGGCCCTGTCCCTTCTGCAGCTGGGCATCACTCTCACACTGCAGTTTAACAACCTCAGGCAGACACAGAGAGCTCGACACGAGTGGAAGCAGCACAGAAACCTGATCCCCAGGTAGCGCTCTATACAGTCATGGCCTACATTTGACAAATGCTTTTCAGCTTTTTCATAAAACACTCTTTCAGTAGAAAAGATACCTGTAGTGACCTAAGGCTTGTTACTTTCACTGCTGTTTCCTCCAGTTTCTTTTTTTTTTTTTTTTGTGGATCAGTGTCGTAATATAACTTTTTTTTCCTTTTCTTTTTTCTGATGTATAAATTTACTTATATATATATATATTTCACACCTAGGTGCCCTAAGATCATAATTAAGGTCAGTGTGGTGTAACTATAATAGCAGGAAGCCATAAAGAAATCCATAAATCAGTAATTATTTCACAGAGAGGACCCTTAATTACTGTGTCATCATAAGTAAATATTTAAAAAATATATAATATATTGCAACTTTTTTTACATGCTGGTCTAATTCAGGCTATCAAATGGTAAAACCCCAAACTTGAAAATTATGTTTGAAGGTTATTTCTTTTACTTGATGGTTACATCACTTTTTCACATTTTTGAGTTATGAAAGCAGAAATGGTATAATCATTTATAGAAAAAATGGTATAAAAAATGTTAATAAAAAATGAAATAAAATATATAACCAGAACGGATTTAGATATTGCCCTTGGATTACTTGGCACAAAATATTATTTTTTTTTTTTTTCATTACTTTTGTGGTAATGTTTCATAATACTCTGGATTTATCTTCTGTTGTTCAGGTATTCTCTGTTTTTCCTTTCAGTCATCAGGTCAGCCAGTCGTCGTCTCGCTCCTCGCGCTGTATCTTGTGTTTGGAGGAGCGCAGGAACACCAGCAGCACCCCCTGTGGTCATCTCTTCTGCTGGGAGTGCATTACTGAGTGGTGCAATACCAAGGCAAGACTTTTATATATAACATAATGCAGTGGTTTAAAGTTCAGCATTACTGATGTCTGATCAGTCTTTTGTTGTTGTTGTTGTTGCTCTTATTATAGACTGAATGCCCGCTGTGTCGAGAGAAATTCCAGCCTCACAGATTGGTTTTCTTGAGAAACTACAACTAGACTGTGGGATGATCCAGACTAAGAGAATTTAACTCTGTTTGCGTTAGTTTTCAACAAATGCATGACATGGAAATGACATTGTGCATTTTGTACAAAATAGACAAAGAATACAGATTTCTTCCTGTAATTTGATTTGTTGATTATGCAGATTATTTAATGGTAATTGTAACATTCCTCAAATAAAAAATAAGATTGTAATATTTTTAACAGAACTTGGTGTTTGTATTGCTTCACACATTTTTACATCTCTTTCATCATGCATGAAACTTATCATAAACGTATGGAAGCCCGTTTCCGCCACTAAATAAAAAATAAAACAAGGAAATTGTGACTTTTTATAAGAATTGCAAGATAAAAACTCGCAATTGTGAGAAAAAAGAAAGTCAGAATTGCGAGATAAACTCGCTATTGTGGGAAAAAAGAAAGAATTGTGGGATATGAACTCACAATTGTGTGAAATTGTTTGGAATTGTGTGATAATTGTTAGATGTTAATTTGTATTTATTTTTTTTTTTTTTTTTGGATAAGTGGTTGAATATGGATTTGATATAATGATGAGAAAAACAAGTAAACTAATCCGTGTAATAAGAAATATAACAGGACAAATTTTTGTGTGCATTTTTGCAGTTTGTTGATGAATGGTGGGTTGTTACTTTTCTAAGTGATCAGACAAAATATGATTAAACACTAAAAAAGGAGTCTAGAGACAGAATATCATGCAAGAGACTCACTGAGAATGGACTTGGATTTGGGCCATTTAGCAACCATTCAGACCAGCTCCTGCAATGAACTAAAGACTAGCTGTGTCCCAAGTGTTGTTAAATGGGCAGGTCTAGCCTTTTGGAGGACTGCTCTTGTTGCAGCTGGAATTTTTATTTTTTTCTTCTATACTTTTGATATAAAGTAATGTTCATCTGTCTTAAAAACAAAACATGGGTAACAGCCTGTCTATACATGTTCACCTAGGTCCATAAAAACTATAACTGTCTATAAAATTGATTCTCAGAAAGATATGTCAACGTTTGAACTGCTTTAAAAAGGGTATTTTTTTTACATTATTATTAGCTATCCGATTAATTTGAAATCTAATACTAACATTTAAAAGTGTAATCTGGCATTTTTCTTAAGAAACAAATTCTGTCATCAGCGGCATGCAATGAATCTTGGGATAGTCTGGGCTTGGTAACCATCCACAGCCTTCAGTCAGGGAAGCGCCATATTTAATTTTTGACAGGAATGAAAACAAGGTTGTGAGGGATACGTTCAGTGGATTAAGCTGTTGTTTAACAACATACTGAATAGTTCAGCTGACAAAACATCTTTCTGGAAAAAAAGAGAGAACGAAAGAAAAACTTTCAGTAGACAAGAACTCCATAAAACTTTTTTGAAATTTGTGAGTTGTGAAAATGACATGATTTAGGACCTTTTGACAGTGTGTGCCATTGAAAAGACTTTAAACCTTGTTTTAGTCCCCATTAAGTTCAGTAGGGTGTCTAACCTGATTAAGATGGTCTTTAAATCATAGTGGAGTATTTTGCATGGGCAAAAACTACTCATGTTTTCTTCAGATTATTATTATTTTAAGTTTTAAAAGGTTATCTGACAGCTTAGACTGAGAGCTAGTTTAAAGGCTCCTCGCAGCAGGTTGGTTGTACAGTAATCTGCTTGTAATCTTCTTAGCTCACACAGCCTGCGCTTTGCAGTTTGAAGGGTTCATCCACATTTTAAACAGATCATTAACTGAAGATGATAATAATGGAGGCATTAGCAAATATATCATGCTGCCCCTGAGGGTGAGTGATTTTTGTAAATACTGTCCAGCTGTAGCCTAATGATCATCGTTATTGCCACTCCATTATCCAATAAATGTTTTATCAGTTGACATTTAAGTGATTAGATGTTTCATTGAATTGTTTGCGGTGGATAATTGGGTGTTTTTCGTTGCCTGAATATTTCATTAAGCTGATGGAATGAGTCCTTGTTTTTTAAATGATACCTGAGCAGGTTTGTATTGAGATGGAAAAAAAAATATGACTAACAAGCAACATGCTGTGGCCTGAGATGAGCCTCCATATGCTCCAAATAACAGTACAACCTCATACAAGAGCACCCCGCTGAGCAGACATCCCTGCAAGCTCGCGTTTGTTTCTGAGTCCTTCGTTCGGCAAACACTCTTCAAGACAGAAACAGACTGCACTTTTGATCTTCCTCACCACACCATGTGGAACAAGAACATTTACTCGGCTTCAGACACTGCAAGTGGCTCAAAAAATGCCAAGAGAGATACAAGACCAAGTGATGCTACAGCCCTCAGATGTTGTAATACAGCAGCCGAGCACAAGTGTGTGCAATGGAAAACCCCAGAGAGGGATTTTACTGAGGATTCCTCATTATCCGCAATTTCAAAGAAAGACATTCAGCCTAATTCTGCAGACATTGCCTCTAAACCCCTTAAGGAAGCACTCGCTTTTCAAAGACAAGATGAAAGGCTTTCGTCCTCTACCTTTCATGAGCTTCTTGAGTCTTCGTGGATGTCTGCAAACTTGCATTGCTCGATGCTAAACTTCAACACAACTGAACATGCAATCCGCTTATCTGTATCCACCTCAGCGGTTTCCTCTCGCACTATACCTGTTGTCTCTGAAGGCGAAAGCCAAAGTAGCTATACAAGAAGTGAGCAGTTTCAGTGCTGTAGTACAAAATTGTGCTCTAGTTACATCCCAAGAGTTTCTATACACAGCAAATCATCAAACGAATCTGGGGAAAATGAAGATTTTGTCAGAGAGGCGAGCCCTGATGGCAACAAATTGGCTTTTGATAGGCCTACAGAGATTTACAATCATAAAAGTCTTGATATGCAGGAGGGATTGAGTCAAATTCACCCACTGGTGATTCAGAGAGAGGAGATACGGAAATATGTGCAAACAACGCAAAGAGTTTCTCTTCGAGAAACATGCAAATCTCATCCAGGACAGACAGGAAGTAGAAATAAACGAGTGTGTATCGACAGGCAATAGCTCACACCTCATCAACAACACTCACCAACTGTGAAGTGTGAAGCCACGACTGCAACGGAAGCTCAGGTATGTTGACGCCCCAGAATCCCATAGTGAATAAATCCAAAATTAACCATTTCTGTCTTTATCTGGTACCAGTCTAAATGGGAATTCCTTAAGAATTTAAGCATAAGAAAACAAAATAAACACTAGACTGTTTAAAAAAGTTTCTAATGATGATAGAAAAAATATTTAATCCTCATATAACCCACTGTGCTATTTCCTTTAGTTCTCCACTGAGACATTATAATTCAAATATATTAGCATAAAAGAACTGAAAGACTTTGAGAAGCAATTTAAAATGCATAAGCTAATGAGCAAATCTCACATTTGTTTTTGTTAAGGCTTTAGCGTAAGTGGTACATGTTTTTTTTTTAAACGTCACTCACTGGACATTTCATTTCTGAACTACAGTCATACAGTACATACAACAACCAAAATAATTAAATGTTGCCAAATTTACATTCGTCTGATTCAGATGTTCTATAGCAGCACTCAATGGATATTTAACTTTGAAACTTGCAAGAAGCAACATAACAATTTTGTATAAATGTCACCACAGGCTCGTAATTCCAATGAGCCTAATTTCCTAATCACATGGATTTCTATCAAGAAGACTGCATTTTTTTTTTCCCCAGAGGAATTTCGCCATACAAAAGATGCAACCACACCTTTAGAAGATTCTTATTTGATTACATTGCAATCGGTTTCCATAAGGAAACCTCTTCACACTCCAGATTTTCTTTGTTATTTTGTTTTTTTAGACTAGGGTGTTTTGAAAGGATAACATATTTACATTTAATTCCAAAAACACGTTTAATCTATTTCTTTTTATTTGAAAAGCTTGATGTGGCACCAGAGACTCATGATGGCTTTGATGAAAAGAAAATAGAAGAAAGGTAAAGAAAATACAAGATCTGTGAGAAAGCGTAATAACTGTTCTGACAGAGCTGCTATCACAATCATGATCTAACTTGTTGTGACATGTACCTGTAATTTTCGCCTTAGCCTAACAGGTAGAATTAAAAGCTTTTCAGAACCCATGTACTGTGTTTGGCTTGAGATTGAGATTGCTCATCTAGAGAATAGGCCCTGAAATATGTCCTGCTGACTGCTACTGTAACTGTAATGGTTTATTTGACTGTCGCAGATGTGAGGATCTGTACAGGTTTCGTCTGCAGTTGCTCTGCCTGAGGATGTGGACCAATAGACTCAGGTTCCTCTCTCAAGCCTGCTGTCATGACAGGAGACGGGCTCTAAGCAAAGCTCTGTATGCTCTAAGATGGGCCGTCAACATGCATCGTGCGCAAACTGATGCAGTGGAGAGGAGGAGAAGCGCTTTTCTGCTCGGTCACACTTTTTACCAGGTGCGAAGTGTACAGAACAGCCCAATACTCAAACACTATAGAGAACTGTATCTGCCTAATTCTCAACAGGGCCAATTGTGTCCCCATGACACTGCAATATATAAATAAATAAAATTATATATATATATATATATATATATTCTTAGTATTTTTGTGTTGTTTTCCATTATAAATATCTAAACATTCTTAAATCAAGATAAATTTACCTGAGAAGCAAAACGAAGTAAGATATTAAGTCTTGTTTTCTGAAGAAAAAAAAAAAAAGAGTCTGAATTTGTTCATTTTTACTTAACACACAAGCAAAAAAAATAATATTTGCCAATGGGATAAGAAAAAAAATCTTAATTGAAAATGAATTTAATTTTCTTTCCCCATTGGCGGATATTTTTCTTTTTTTTTAAGCAAAAACTAACAATTTATTATTATTATTATTATTATTATTATTTATTTATTTATTTTTTTCTAAAACAAGACATAATATCTTGTCGTTTTTCTTCTCAGGTAAATTTATCTTGATTTAAGAATATTTAGTTATGTGTAATGTAGATATTTGTATGTAGACTAAGTAAGAAAATCTTTTTTTTTTTCAGTGGATTTACTACTGATATTATTAATAAGAAAAATCACAGATACTGATATTAGTTGGATTATTTGATAGATTTAAGTACTAAGTTTGTATTGAATTTTAAGGGTTTGTTATTTGAATTGTAATATTATTCATAAGTTAGCCTACCTATAACTTACACTTACCAGTATATCAGTAACAATTTTGTTTGCCTTATATATATATATATATATATATATATATATACATAATAGGTGTGCATGTTAGCTAAAGACCATTATTACTTTCAACACTGTAAAATAGTAAATGAATTGAAACAGCAGCAGTTTTAAATGAATAGAACACAGCAGCAGTTTTCTGTCGGGGATTTGTCGTGTCGCGCCGCATCCAGCATCACTGATTATAATGAGTTCTATAGTATTTTGTTGTGCCGAGCTGCTCGCGTCTGGTGTTCACGTTGTTAACTTTCAACACTGTAAAATAGAAACTTGAATAATTTAAACAGGGTTGAACTGTCATCTTAAAATATTGTAGTTGTTAACTATTTTAATTTATTACAAAGCTCACCTAGAGTCATGCTGCCAATTCTGCCAATTCACTCAACTATTTACAGTATTTAAAATATAAGCATATGCATAAGGCTGTAACCAAATATTCAATATAGATGATATTAAAGAATCAAGAGAGAAAAAATATAGATTTGTTTTCTACTAATCTGAATATTGGAGGGAGCATCTCCCTGTCGAACAACGGGACTGAGATGGGAAAAGCACTTCTCGAGTGGTCCGTAAAAATGTTTCAAGTGTATTCATACAAAACAGCACCATTTTCTAAGAACATGCCTTATAAACGGTATTCAAACCAGTTGAATAAACATGAGCTGAAATGCCTTATGGTGTTTAAACAAAGCATTTCAGCTTCATATCTTAAAGGTGACACCATCATTGTGTTACAGTGGAAGAATCACTATGAGAGCAAACACCTGGAAAACTCATTCCACAATGAGCGCAACACAGCTGCTTTGAGAAAACGACTCATTCCTCCCAGCAATACTTTAGTCCTGATGACCACATGTTCCACCTGGAAGAACCTGCATGTGCTCAGAACGGCTGTGATTCATCATCAGTAAGAATCATGCTGTGATCTGGGTCAGATCTGCAGTTACCTCTCCATGAATAAGAGTTCCTAGATATCCCTGAGTCACAGTCCTGGACATGAATCAGGATTTTCCTTTATTTTATGAGTGCATAATGTGGGTGCTGGTTTGTTTTGATGCCTTATTTAGAAACTTATGAGTGCATAATTTGGTTGTTTGTTGGTTCCATTCATCAGTTTTATGTCCTGACAGTCTATCTGTACTGTATAAGCACTGGCTGCTCTGGAGGCAGGTGTGTTCGAGGCGGTTCTTGAGAAGTCACCAGGAGTGGTGGTCATGTGTTTGGTGGGACAGGAGACTCCAGAGCAAAGCCTGGACCCTGTGGACATTAACCAGGCAGAGGACACAGCTGGCCGCACATCAGTACAGGTACAGACAAACTGACTCTGTGTCCAGCAGATATCAATGCAGTGTGTTTTCTCAGATTTTGCTAAATCTTATAGATGAGATGTGTGCCTTTCGTTTTGTCTTTGTAGGATGCATTTGTTATCATCACAATGGAAGGACTGGAAGATCAGGAACAGTCAGAAGAAGACGGAGAAGTTGATTCAGTCCATTCAGAGGAGCAACCTTCTTCACTCCTTCCATCTCTGGAAGAAAAGAGCAGAAGCCTGTCAAAAAGACAGAGAAAAACAGTTGGTTTTGAGCCGGTAAGAGTCAATCTGTCTCTCACGTCATCACCGTGTGTGTCTCCCGTATGGCTGATTTTCTACCATGAAACACCGGAGGCACCAACATTGTCAGAAAAAAAAAAAAGTGTCATTAGGGGTACAACTTTATTGTTTATCTCAACAGGAAACAGAGTACAAACTAAAAGTCTAAAACAAGACAAAAAAACAAAGACACATTACAGTCAGTTGCATCAGTAAAAAATTATTTTAAAAAGTCTCACTGGTTGTCACTGGAGCGGTACCTTTTCAAAAGGCACACCTTTGTACCTAAAGAGTCCATATTGGTAACTTAAAGGTACATATCAGTACCTAAAATGTAGAAAAGGTACCACCCCAGTGACAGCTTTTGTACCTTTTATTTCTGAGAGCGTGTCCAGAATACCCTAGTAACTGCATAACAACTCTATAGCAACCCCCAGAGCACCCTAAGATTGTAAAGGTGATTTTAGTACAGACAAGCGGTTCAGAAATCTAGTTTTTAGGTGAAGGTGTCAAAGCAAATTGGAGTTTACCAATAGAATGCAGTACAAACTTGCTCCCACATTATTTGTTTCCTGTACACTTCTCTGTACAGACGCACCCTGCACTCCTGGCACTGCTACTTTCAGAAGAAAAAGCTAACACGGTTGAGCACCAGAGCACGATGGATGCTCTCCAGATGGATGTTAGCAGGTAGGTGAGGTCTCCTCCGGACAGAGTTCAGTAGGAGCCCCTGACACTGACAGCACTGCGGATGTGAGCGTGAGTCTGCTGAGGTGAGAGACTGGAAGTGATCCAGGTCCTGTCCAAATCTGTGCAGCAACCTTCAGGAAGTGGAGAGATGTCTCAGACAGGAAGCAGGACACGAGGAGATGTCTGGAAAGAGTGCGCCTCCTGCAGGAGAAGGGTAGGATGCAGGCTGCGTTTGCAGTTTGGTGTCAAAGCGCTGGGGTGAGGAAGGCATTAAGGAGAATACGGGAGAAATCACAGAGAGCTCAACTCTCATGGTAAGTCAGCTTGTGTTCCTGTGCTTCATTTGCATTGTGACTGTTACACTCAAATGAGATATTCAAAAACTGGCATTTTATACAAATCAAGTACACTCTGCTCCGTGTGTGTGTTCATGGTGTGTGTGTGTGTTTAACTACTGTGTGTGTGCACTTAGGGTGGTATAAATGCCGTGTATGGGTCACCATACTTGGCCACATGTCACGCCACTTTCACTTCACTTTCAAAAACTTTTTTCAAATGATGTCAATTATTATTATAATTTATAATTATATATATATATATATATATATATATATATATATATATATATATATATATATATATATATATATATATATTTATTTATTTATTTTTTTTTTTTATATTTATATGTTTGTGGAAATGGTGTTCATCAACATCAGAAAGTTGAACTAAACATTATGTTCAGCTATGTTGCTATGTTTTTTTATATTCATGGTAAATGAGGCCTGAAATGTTTTCTAATACTATAACCCAAACTTTCAAAATAACTAGAAAGTTTCAGTGGTTGAGAATGATAAACATTATAGTAAAATAGTCATAATATTATCTATTTTTTTGTTTTGAATAATATTCTCCTTAAAATTACACGGAAGGTTTTATTATTATTATTATTATTATTATTATTATTATTATTATTATTATTTATGATTTATTTATTTAGGAAATCGTGTGTTAACTATGGAAGCTCGTTTCCGCCACTGAGTAAAAAATAAAATAGGTAATTGCGACTTTTAATCTCACAATTCTGACTTTTTTCTCAGAATTGTGTGATATAAACATGCAACTGCGTGTTATAAAGTCAGAACTGCGAGTTTTTATCTTGCGATTCTGACTTTATATCTCACAGTTCTGACTTTATAATTCGCAGTTGTGAGTTTATATCATGCAATTCTGAATTAAAAAAAAAAAAGTTTGTGACTTTTTATCTCACAATTCTGACTTTTTTCCCCCTCAGAATTGCTAGATATAAACTCACAATTCTGAGGGTAGATAAATTGTGATTGTAAATTGTTTTTTTTGTTTTTTTTTTTAGTGGCGGAAACGGGCTTCCATAGTTAACAGTTGCATGAAAAAACACACAGCTAAATGTTACATTTGCAGTCACTGAAATAATTATTCAGTCTTGTGTTTTATGAAAACCTTGAACTGTTTACTGAACCAAAATCTGAAGCAATTGCAGAATCTTACAAAGGATTGATTTCTTATGGCTTGTTCACTGAGTTTACAGTTCTTGTACTGATGTACATCACACATCTTCCCTGTGTTCTCCTACAGCATTTATTTATTATTAATGTTAATTAATCATTCATTTCATGATTACCTAGATATTATTGAGTTTTACCTTGTATGCATTTGTAACTAAGGTGTAAATTTGAGTTGATATGCATAAACTTTTTTAAATTTTGTTTAATGACCAGGTTTAATATTTTAACATATTTGATGTCCAGATTGTCCTGTAATATTTATAATAATGAAATCTTAACAAGACTGTTTAAACCACACAAGTTCTCAGAGTGGAGAATGAAGCTGTAATCATTTTTATAACCTATCGGTCTTAATGAGTCATATGATGTATTGATTGACTGCTGTAATGAAGAATCAGTTTAGCAGTGCTTTTATAAAATCTTGCCTTGTTCTTACGTGCTTCTAAAGTCTTACATTAATAACAGCTGATATAACTGCATCCTTCTTGCATCAGAGCACTTGATATGAAGCAACAATTTGAAGTTGAGCCGTTGTGCACTATTTATGCATGTATGTTTTGTCAGGTGTTTGTCAGCGTGGAGAGCACTGGTTCAGCGCAGTGCATTACTTCTGCGTTACTGTGATCAGAGAAAGGCGCTGGCACTCAAGACGTGCTTACAGCACTGGAGCAGATCTCGACAGCTGCACGCTCTTCACAAGCATTTCCTCATCCAGCGGTTTCATTCAGGACAGACACACACAGGTTACATCCCTTCATGAGTGTGATTACTGTATTTGCTTTCGATCGACACTAACTGATACACACGACCGTTCAACACCAGTCACCTATATAAATCTATATGAAAGAAATATTTACCAAATATGGTAAAATGCTAATGTTGTAAATCATTAATACAATTTTATATGAAAGAAATATTTACCAAATATGGTAAAATGCTAATGTTGTAAATCATTAATACAATGATCCATGTGAGGACAGGCAGGAAATTTTTTTGATTATTATCACTTATTTAGTCTGTTTTGATGGAAGTGTTGAAATGGAAAACAGGTATTTCAGCAGAAGGACTATCTGGCAGGCTCCTGCTCCACAACACTCTTCAGAAGTGGACAGAGATATTAGAGAAACGCCGGTTGGCAAAGTATGAAGACCTCCTCTTCCTCTCTTTCTCTGTAACTATATTTCTGTCTGTGTCAGGTCTTTGATCTTTTCTCATTGAGATTTCACAGATCGGCTCATGATCGGGCTGTTCTTCTGGAGTGGGACAGACACACTCAGGCTGCTGTCTCTGATGGAGTTCTGCTCATCACAGACAGACTGGCTCATCTTCATCCACCCTCCTCTGCCTCGTCCTGCTCAGACCCCCTGATGTCCACCGCTGCGCCACAGGTACAAGACTCAGTTCTAGCTAGCTAGACCAGGACTTCAGGTTTTAAATCAGTTTTCAGGTCTTTATTGCTAATATTGTGGTATTGTTAACACAGTAAGGGACTGGTTTTCTGCTCTTTAGGTCAGTGATTGCTAAGAAATATGCTGTATTACTTACAATTGGAAAAGAATAGTTTGGAGGGCGTGTGTTGACACACAGAGAGCAGCACTGCACTGCCCTCTACAGGCTGCAGAACCACAGCACAGCCGCATGACACGAATGCAGATCTCTGCTGTAATTTAGCAGATTGGCTGCATAAAACAAACATTACTTTGAATTTTACATGAATTTTAAAACAAATTTTAAATCGAAGACCATCTTACTCTGCATTCCAGACTTTGCAGGGTTGGTCAGCCAATCAATTAGTTGAGATTTAGATTAAGCATCTATCTATCTATCTATCTATCTGGGTTTTGCTTTTTGGCATTCATTCATTCATGCATTCATTCATTCATTCATTCATTCATTCATTCATGTATTCATGCATTCATGCAAACATATCATATAATATCAGTGTCTTGCTATTTTCCAGTAAAGCTATCTAATTTCTTTAAAAACTGTTTATGTATTACAGGGTTTTTTTTTTTTTTTTTTTTTTTATGTTTATTGGACACATTTCTCAACACTTATGTCACTTTTTCAGAACTATTCACACAGTTCTCCTGATCATCTTTCAACCTGACAGTTCCTTTCACATTCAAAATGCACTAAAACTACTAAAACACTTCTGATGTCTCAAATCAAGTCATTCTTAACACTAGCAAAGGTTTTCACCAAACAAACACACTTTATCACTCACAACCCAACAACCTAAAAAACACTAACAACAGATGCATTATACAATGTTTTCTTTTATAAAATTTCTTTAGAAAACAAGAATGGTACTCTCTCTACTGTTTATAATTCCCTGCAGTATATATTACATGGTCCATGTTTACATTACAGTACAAAATGATTCCTAAGTTTTCCCCTTTTTGTGTAGATGAAAGTGAAAGACTAACACTTGTGAAGATGTTCAGCTATGTGCAACTGCTTTGATAGTGTTTGGTTGTTTAGAATTTTTAAAATATTGTTCTATATGATATTACTGTAGAAAAGTTGCGAAATTAATTTTTGTACTGTGCTAGGTTTTGAACTTATATAGTACATAAAGTTTTGATGGAGTATGTGTCGAAGTGAGAATAGAATTCATGTAATTTGACAGATGTCATCACTGAATGCATTTTGTGCCAAAGCAACGATAAATGATCCACAGTTTAGCTCACATAGACTGACTGTTGTGCTCGCTGTGTGAAGAGTTTTAGAAAAGTGCCCTAAGTATTGAGAAATGTGTCCTAGCGATTGTAAAAAAAAACTGTAACAAGCATCAAATGGAACCTTATTGTAACCTTATTACCTTTTTTGCATGACTCTTGTTAAATGTCATATTCTTTCTAATATCTTGAGTATACTGATGCTTTCCACCAAGTTTTAGTATAGGATCTCATAATAAGTCTTGTGTAAATCATTTAGTGTAACAGTACTGATGCAGGGTCAGCTTTGCCTCTCCTGTCATATTATTAATAAGACAGGACCAGACTATTTCAATTCAGCACTCACTTCTTTTCATATAAATCTGCCACTTTTTCATTCGTCCTCAGGTTGTGTTTTCAAGAGCCCTCGGCAGGACGATGCACCCTGCTCTGAGTCTGTGGAGGAGTCTAGTGCACACTATCAGAGAGAGGAGACTGCAGGCGGATCTCTGTAGAAACAGCAGGAGACGTGAAGAGCTGACTGGGGTTTTCAGGGTGTGGAGAGTTCAAACACAGAAGCAGCGCCAGGCTGTTAGACACTGGGTAAATAAACAAAATCACTCAATAGTCCTCTGACAGAAATGCGGCCTTATAGTCATTTATAAGCCAACTCTGAAAATAAAATGGCTTCAGTATTGTTTTTAGTTTTAGTTTTTTTTTTTTGCCACACATTATTTTCTTTGAATCTTAGCATATTTGAGCTAAAGCCATAGAAACTTTATCTATAAGAGTTCACCAAAAAATAAAAAATAAAATTGGGTGCATTGTAATAATTCTGGTGGCAATTTTGCCTCAAGCCCTAATAATTTCCAAGCCTGCTACAGAAACATCACTAATCCATGATACACTGTCCTTTGATTGACAATACTGTATATTGTTTTTTTTCTCATTACAAAATTTACATTAAAGCAGAATGATTTGATAGGAAAAAAGGCAAATGTCGGCAAATATAAAGTTTGACATCACATTAACTACAAAACATAGGATTAATCATTAAAGGGATACTCCACCACAAAATGAAACTTTTGTCATAATGTCGGCAAATATACAGTTTGACATCACATTAACTACAAAACATAGGATTGTCCCATAGACTGCCAAATAAATAAGGTGTCACGGTCCAGGAAAGTATGAAAAGCATCATCAGAATCTGCCATCTGCCATCAGTGGTTCAACCGTTATGTTATGAAGCAACGAGAATACTTTTTGTACACGAAGAAAACAAAAATAAACGATTTTTGTAATAAAATTAAATTTATTTTTACTTTATTCAATTTTTTGTTTAATTTGTTTCTTCTGTCACTACACATTTTAGCTTACACACTTCTGTCAGTCCTTTACATCCTTGTGTTTGCGGCTGACATTTAGAAGACGTATCCGTGGCTGACACAGATCGCGTTCAGTACATTTACATAGAAACGTATCCTTGTGGCTGACACAGAAGAGCGTACGCAGATCAACACTGTTGCCGAGGGTTATTTTTCATGTCCGCCGGTTGAAGTTACCCCAATAATGTGATATTTAGCCCCTAAAATGCAAATTTTACTTTGGAATATTTTCCAAAATGGTTCTGCGGTAATGTGGGGAGACACAGAGGAAACGAATTGTTGAATAAATTCGTTATTTTTGTTTTATTTGCATACAAAAAGTATTCTCGTCGCTGATGGTAGATAGACTACACCTTGACGGTGTAATTTACTTATTGTATTACTTTATGTATTTACAAGCCTCCCGGTTTTCATCCAAAATATCTTAAATTGTGTTCCGAAGACGAACTAAGCTTTTATGGGTTTGGAAGTTATTAATGACAAAATTTTCATTTTTGGGTGGAGTATCCCTTTAATATTCATTTTAATCTAAGCCCTAAAATACATTTTCAAGCATAATTTTGCATGAAGAAGCATGCTGTTTTGCACATTATATTAGAAAAATGGATTATAATAAACAGGTTATAGCTTGCATACCTTTCCTTTGTGAAGTGGTGAATGTGAAGTTGAGGTGATTGTGTCTGATTTCCTGGCTTTGCAAATTGTGCGTCCAGCAAATTTCTTTTTACGTGAACAGTCAATTATTTGTATCCAAAAGAAACAAACAAAAAAAAAAAAGATCTTCTCTCCAAAAGATTATATCATTTCTTTTTCAAATTAATTTGATTACAGTCACTTTTGAGCCACGCACCTCAAGTCAAGTCTACAGTCACTGGATCTTGAGTCAAAGTCAGGTTATTTTCTTCAGTGAATCAAGCAAGTCCTTAAATTTGTGACTTGAGTCAAGTCCAATCAAGTGCCCCACCTCTGGAATATAGCATATGAGTCATATGGCCTACTTTTATCATTTTTTTTTTTTTTAAACTCAGGTTACATCCCTTCTCATTGTATCTGTATCATACATGAAAAATGTTGTGCTGAAGAGAGAAAGTCATCTGGGTCTGGAACAGATCATTTTGTTGTTTGAGGGACTCAAGGACAAGGTTCTTTATTTATGTATGTGTTTCTTTATTTATTTTGATACAGGAGAGAAGGGTGCTCTTTCAGTCAGTCATTGAGTGGAAACAAATGTTTTGGCAGAGACACAAGAAACACATGTTTGAGCAGCAAGCGGCAGTTACTCATGACAGCAGTCTACTCAGACACTACTTCACCGCGTGGACCAGGCTGGTAAATATGGAGAGCAGATGTTAGGATTTTGTCTTAGTTACATTAAACATGTCCACATGTTTAGAGAAGCTTCATTAGCGTTATGCTTGTTATTTTTCTCCCTTGTGCATTTAAAGCAGTGGTTCTCAACCTTTTTGTCTCCAGCACACCCCACTATCCACCGCAATATTAAAAGGCCTGCAATTCTAGTTGTTTTCAAAACCTGTTTTAACCTATGGGCACTCCTAGATACTATAACTTACAAAGTAACTAAAATAATTACATTTTAGGATTACAGAAGGCTGGGAATGTGTTTTAAGGTAAAGGGGTTCATACCCTTTTTACCTTCTTAATATGCATTCCTAATGTTATTCATCAGTTCACAAATCAAGGCAAGTCAAGGCAAGTCAGTTCAGATGATGGCCTTCATGATAATGGGCCCAGGCAGTTATTTTCTGTGATAGGTATGTGGTGAGCTTTGACTTGTAGCTTGTGTCTGAGATCCTCTTCTGTCTGGATGTGTGTGTTTTAGGCCATTGGGGCACATTGTGAGCAGCAGAAGTGTGCTGTTGAATGGATGAAGTGCAGAAGAGAGAGACACAGACTGAATGTGAGCTTTTCCATGTGGGTTACATGTGTACACCAGCAGCAGACCGCCGGAGCCATTTATAATCACACACGACAGAACAGGTACACGTCATATCTGTGACAGCCTGAAGGGCACTGCAGGATATTTTATGGTGGATATCAGACACCATGTTTTAAAGCTGTCATGATTCATTTAAGCACAACTGTCTGCATCAAACCGAGCTGCAAGTCATCTGAAACAAGTCATTATTTTTGCATTTCTGGTTGGTGTTGCTGATGTTGCACATATTGTGGATGCATCAATTGAAACAAGTCATTATTTTTGCATTTCTGGTTGGTGTTGCTGATGTTGCACATATAATAAATATATATTTTATAAAACAAGCAGGGCTATATTTTTTATTGTTTATTATTGTTAACTTAAAAGTGATTTCATTAAAATGATTTGGTTATAATTATGAGTAAATAAATTTGAATAATTATTATAGTTAACTAAAAGTGAATAAAATAAAATAATAAATTAAAATTGAATAAAATAGAATTAAATATGAATAAAATAAAATAATAAATTAAAATAAGTTAATATATTATTAAAAATTAAATTAAAATATTTATCAATTAAAATAATATAAAATATACAATAAAATAAAATAAAATAATTATTTCTGTTAACTGCCATTGCAACGTTTCCCATTTTCAATTAGTTTAAGTGCTAAAATAACTAAAGCTAACTAAAACTTAATAAAAAACTAGACCTATAAACAAATATATAGACAAAAAACTGAGAATACAAGAATACAATCTAATTCATAATATTAACAAAAACTATAATAGTATATAAGTTATACTAAAATAACAATTGAAAGCAAGTCTTATTTATAGAAGTCCTTTTTTTTTTTTTTTTTTTTTTTTTTTTTTTTTTTTTACATTTGCTGTCATTAAAGTAGATTTTGTGTGTATATTTCTATTACATTGGCCAAACTACAATCATCAATGGTCATTGAAATGGTCAACCCCTTGTTTTAACCATAGATGATATATGTCAACTGCAACATATACATGTAATGTAAAACACATATTTTATATTTTATGTTGGCAACATGGAACATGTGAGTGTGTGTGTGTTAACATTAGTGGTGTGTGTGTGTGTGTGTGTGTGTGTGTGTGTGTGTGTGTGTGTGTGTGTGCGTGTGCGTGTGTGTGTGTGTGTTCTAGCATGTTTTGTGGTTGGCTGAGGAGTGTTCAGGTCTGTAAGCAGAGGCAGGCACTGGCTCTGTTCTTTACACACTGCAGACTCTTGCGTGTGTGTTTCTGTCAGTGGAGAATCATCTGCACTCAGCAGCAGCTCGCCAACAGCAAAACACAACACACACTCCACCTGAGAGCCAAAGCCGTCTTACAGCAGTGGAGGAAACATACACACTGTGAGTCCAAATCATTACTGCATTTGTATCATTGCATGTTTCCTTTGCTTTTCTTTCTTCATTCAAATAAGTTTAGAAAAGTTTTCCTTAAAAGGCCTATATATAATTAAAATTCACATATAATGCACAAACATATTCATATTGCCTTACACAGGTGCATTACATGCATATGCATTGCATATCAAATTAATAGAAAATTATTATAATTTAGAATTAAAGGCAGCAAAGTATTATATGGTATTCATAATTGATTATAATGTAGTAGGAATAATTTTAATTGCATTTTACGGGCTTTAAATAAAATGTTACAAATGTATGTATAGTTTATGCATTTGTTAACTGTTTCATTTATGGTTCATGCCTCATGCTGTGTTTTACACAAAATTTGTGGCTCACCAATAAAAGCACATCCAGTATGTGTTCTTGTGATTCAGTCAGGATCAGTCAACGCGCTCTCCTGTGTGAGCATGACGAGAGGAGGAAGACTGTCACGAAGAGAAGAACGTTTCTCATGTGGAGTCAGGTAGTGGAGCATTTCAGAAGAGCTCAGCACTGTCACAGAGGAGCCTTAAAGCACAGGTGTGTCTGTGTGTGTGTGGGTGGGTGTGTGTAGAAATGACAAAACGCACAGTTGTCTATTAGTGGACACTGTCATCCAAACAACTTAGGTTATCAGATAAGGGTATCACTCATTTGAGGTGTGCCTTGTACAAAAGAAAGGAAAAGTTTATAATTAAAAAAGTTGTCTATTAGTGGACATAGCAAAAAATATGATATATATGTATGTAATTTATGTATACATATATATGTTTTATATATATATATGTATATATATATATACACAAAGGTTTGCTCCAAATGTTTTAGGTTGAATGTCAGTATATTACAATTAAGAATTAATTAAAAACAGAATATAGGCTTTATTTATTTAATAAAAACAGTGATATTGTGAACTATTTTTACAATTTAAAATAAAATTTCTATTTTAATATATTGCTTTGGTTGAAGTTTTATTTTTAGTTTTTTTATTTGATTTGATATTATTTCATTCTAATATGTTTATTTTATGGTAAATTTCTTATTATTAATGTTGAAAACAGTTGTACTGCTTCATATTTTTGTGGAAACAGTGATCTACAATGAATTATTTTTAAATTTTTTCCAGGATTAATGACTAGACAGTTCAAAAGAACAATGTAGATTGTTTTCTTTTTTGTTTGTTTGTTTTTTTTTTTTTTTTTTTAATCATTCACTTATTTTTACATTCCTACAAAAACAATGTAAAGAAGCATTTGTCACTTTTCAGCAATTTAATGCATAATGCTGAGTAAAAGTATAAATTTCTTGAAAAGGTAAAAAAAAATAATAATAAAATATAATAAATAAATCATACTGACCTGAAACTTTTGAATGGTTGTGTAAATTTAAACATAATTAAATGCTGTACTCTAAGAAAAATACAGATTGTAAACCAAATCACTAACTGTTTAATTTATGTTTCATGCCTAATGCTGTATTTTACAGGCAGGAAAAATAAAAATAAAAATTACGGACATTTCCTTCAACACAATGGAATGCATAATTCAAAATATGGATAAAGCACTTGTGGAATATCAATATGAAAATTCCTCAATTTTAGACTGTACACATTGGACTGTATCTCTTAGAGCACTCACTGTTTTAACTGTTTTAACTTGTTCATGTGACAGTCTGCTGGAGATGGCGTTCTGTTCTGCCCACAGGTGTTTCTCTCAGTGGCTCCATCAGTTAGAGCTGCTGTGTGTGAGCAGAGAGCTGGAGGAGCTCTGGACACAGAGACTGCAGCGGAGAGCTTTCAGCCTGTGGCAGCTCAGACTCAGCCGTGCTCGCTCTCACCTGCATCACACACGCCGCTGGAGAGACACGCGGCAGCTCCGTCTTTATCTGAGTGTGTGGAGAGAGAGACTCGATGAGAGCAAGAGGGCCCGTCTGTGTCGGCTCAGACAGCAGACACACGTCATGTGCAGGATGAGAAACACGCTCCTGTGCTGGAGAACAGCGTTCAGCCAGAGGCTCCGGAGCAGAGATCACTGCACACAGACACAGCAGAGGAGGTGAGATTAGACGTGAATTAACATTTACCTTCCCCCTGCTGAATGCGTGCATTAAGAACTTCACAATTCATGTTTTCTGAAATCTTACTTTTAAATATGCAAGTGAGGCATTAGCTAATTAAATATGGACTGATCTGCAGAACAGAAATTGAAATCACTGGATAAAGTCAGGTTCAAAATTCTAAGTTAAATTTTTGACATATTAAAGATTTTTACAGAGGGAATTGTTAATATCTCTTTTTATTCCTACATGAATCAGAAAATACTGTCAACAACTAGAGAAAGGAAAAAAAAACATTTTTACCATTTCAATATTATATAAATCAAATGAACGATAACATGAAAAAACGCTCTTTAAGGATATATGCATTATAATTTAAATCTACAGATTCAAATATAAAGAATAATAACATAAACAATAATAATAAAATAAATGTGTATTTTGTTTTTCTTTCTAGTAGTCACTAGAAGAGATGCTATTGAAGCAAAATCTCAAAATAACCAGTGCATGAAAAAAAAGTCTCTTTAGTGTTTATAGAATATTCCGTCATAATTTACTCATCATCGTGTTATTCAAGTATATATGACCTTCTTTCTTCCATGAAACCCAAAATGAGTTGTTTAACAGAATGTCAGAGCTGCTATAAAAAGCAAACCTATTATAAAAGCAGTCCGTGTGACTCGTGCACTAGTTCAAACTTCTGAATCCATGTGATAGATTTATGTGAGAAACAGCTGGCATTTAACAAGAATTTTCTGAGACACGCAAGAGTCTGGCATCAATGCCGTCAAACGTTTTTGACCTAAATGAACTGAGAAAAGCTTCAATCGATCGATCGATTGATCAGTCAGTCAGTAACAGTGAGGTGCATTTCTGTGCTGTCATCGAAGCGATTGGCTGTATCAGGTCTTGTTCTGCTCTCAGAGCTCTGCTGGCGTGGCACAGACAGACCGTATCAGCGCAGAGACTGAGGTACAGAGAGGCCTGCTTCCAGTACAGCCGCGAGCTGAGACTGCAGGCTGCTGTATTGAGGCAGTGGAGAAGAGCACTGATCCAGGGTCAGCAGAGGCAGTGTGTTCTGGAGAGCCTGCTCATCATCTATCATAGCAGACTCAGTGATCCAGCTTCTCATCGCTGGAGATCTGCGGCCACAGCATTTAACAACAGATTACTTCACAAGGTTTGATTCAGGTCTTCAATTCATTTAATATATTATATTAAATTTACATTAAGTCAACACATTTTTAATGTATTAAAATATAATAAGTAAGGGTGCTTAATTATTATTTTTTAATAGTATGTAGTTAATATCAATAAAAAATAATTCATATTTTTATTATAAAATGTATGTTTTTTTAAATCTAATTTTAATTGAATTTTATTTGTATTTTTATTTTTTATATATTTATATATTTTTTTTTTCTTTTTTTTTTATATAAAGTTGTTGGTCATTTTTGTATTTTGTATATAGTTTTAAAGTTGATTTATTTCACTAATTCCATTCAAAAAGTGAAACTTGTATATTATATTCATTAATTACACACAGACTGATATATTTCAAAATGTTTATTTCTTTTAATTTTGATATAACTGACAACTAAGGAAAATCCCAAATTCAGTATCTCAGAAAATTAGAATATTGTGCAAAGGTTCAATATTGAAGACACCTGGTGTCACAATCTAATCAGCTAATTAACTTAAAACACCCGCAAAGGCCTTTAAATGGTCTCTCAGTCTAGTTCTGTAGGCTACACAATCATGGGGAAGACTGCTAACTTGACAGTCGTCCAAAAGATGACAATTGACACCTTGCACAAGGAGGGCAAGACACAAAATGTCATTGCAAAAGAGGCTGGCTGTTCACAGAGCTCTGTGTCCAAGCACATTAATAGAGAGGCGAAAGGAAAGGAAAAGATGTGATAGAAAAAAGTGTACAAGCAATAGGGATAACCGCACCCTGGAGAGGATTGTGACACAAAACCCATTCAAAAATGTGGGGGAGATTCACAAAGAGTGGACTGCAGCTGGAGTCAGTGCTTCAAGAACCACTACGCACAGACGTATGCAAGACATGGGTTTCAGCTGTCGCATTCCTTGTGTCAAGCCACTCTTGAACAACAGACAGCGTCAGAAGCATCTCGCCTGGGCTAAAGACTGGACTGCTGCTGAGTGGTCCAAAGTTATGTTTTCTGATGAAAGTAAATTTTGCATTTCCTTTGGATATCAGGGTCCTAGAGTCTGGAGGAAGAGAGGAGAGGCACACAATCCATGTTGCTTGAGGTCCAGTGTAAAGTTTCCACAGTCAGTGATGGTTTTGGGGTGCCATGTCATCTGCTGGTGTTGGTCCACTGTGTTTTCTGAGGTCCAAGGTCAACGCAGCCCGTATACCAGGAAGTTTTTAGAGCACTTCATGCTTCCTGCTGCTGCCCAACTTTATGGAGATGCAGATTTCATTTTCCAACAGGACTTGGCACCTGCACACAGTGCCAAAGCTACCAGTACCTGGGTTAAGGACCATGGTATGCCTGTTCTTAATTGGCCAGCAAACTCGCCTGACCTTAACCCCATAGGAAGCGTCTCGCTTCTAAAAGGACTGGACTGCTGCTGAGTAGTCCAAAGTTATGCAGAAGAGCTGAAGGCCACTATCAGAGAAACCTGGGCTCTCATAACACCTGAGCAGTGCCACAAACTGATCGACTCCATGCCATGCCGCGTTGCTGCAGTAATTCAGGCAAAAGGAGCCCCAACTAAGTATTGAGTGCTCTACATGCTCTTACTTTTCATGTTCATACTTTTCAGTTGGCCAAGATTTCTAAAAATCCTTTCTTTGTATTGGTCTTAAATAATATTCTAATTTTCTGAGATACTGAATTTGGGATTTTCCTTAGTTGTCAGTTATAAACATCAAAATTAAAAAAATAAACATTTGAAATATATCAGTCTGTGTGTAATGAATGAATATAAAATACAAGTTTCAAGTTAAATAAATCAACTTTTTGAGGTTATTCTAATTATATGACCAGCACCTGTATATATATATATATATATATATATATATATAATATATATATATATATATTAACTTAAAACACAAAGACTGCGTATAACTGCGTTTCTTTTGGGGTTTTTTTTCTTCTTTTTTTTCTTTTGCAGTGCTTCAGGTGTTGGACACATAGCAGGGGTTTGTTGAAAGTAGCAGACATGTTTTGTATAAAGAAGAAAAGAAATGAAGCCCGGTTTGTCCTGAGGATGTGGTCACTGTGGGCTAAAGGTAAAGCAGTTTATTTACACCTTTCCCTTGTGGATACCATTAAATTCTCTATGAAGTAATGCAGGCAGTTGAATACACTATTTGAGTCAATCATCTACAATGCACTGCATTAGATAACACAATCTCAAACTTAGTGACATTTGCTGTAGAAAGATAGCACAAACACACATTCCAAGAGAAATATTTCTCAAAATGACGATTGTTATGTTGGAAATGGTGAAGTTTGGAGTGAAATCAGGTATAGCAAATGATGACAGAATTGTAATTTTTGGTTGGATTGTCTCTTTAAGTGTTAAAAAAAACCTTGTTTCTCCACCAGAAGGTAGAGCGCAGAGGCGGATGGGGGAGGCTGTGAGTCTCTGGCTGGAGGGCAGAGGAGTATCTAGAAGTTTCCATCGTTGGGTCAAAGTGTATCAGCAACACCAGAAAGCCTCCCACCACATACAAACACAGCTTTCACACAGGTAAACACTGCCATGGGTTTCCACCAGTGAAAGATGAACATAGGAGACTTCATCTAACACACACACAATGTTCAATCTCAACTCAAGAGTATTACTCTAATAATAAACAGAGCTGATTTAGAGCTAGATTGTTAAAAAGGTGGTTAAAAAAAGGTGTGGAAAGGTTTTATGTATATAGTTTTGAGAGATGAGCTGTGATTGTTTTTGAGAGTATTGATGACTAATAATTAGTGATGTTTTCATGATCAGCATCAGAGCAGTGGAGAGAAGAGGAGAGCGTGGACTGACCCGCCGGTACTGGACCTGCTGGACAAACCAAACTGAAGCATCACTGCTGTGTACACAGCAAGTAAATAATCAACATGAATCAACATTTATTTGATTGAGTTCAATCATTAAGAGACAATAAATACAGCAAAAGTTGAACTAGATGCAGAAAACAGTGAAACTAAAAAGCAACGGTAACCTGCATAAATTATTAATGTTGCGTAGCATCACTGGAATATTGGGTACCGTATTAATATCCACAATTTACAGACCTTCCTCAAAAGGGTTCATGTTGTCAGAAATCCACAAAATAAGTCTCACACACACACACACACACACACACACACACACACACACACACACACACAGTGTATATATATATATATATATATTGTGGCGGGGTGAAGGAGGACACGACGAGTAGGTACAGGTGAGTTCCCCGAAGGGTGGATTTTATTAATGAATAAGGTGGTAGAAGGCGGTGAGAAGAGGTGGTCCGGTGCTGGGTGCACAGCTTCCTCTGTGCTCTTGTGTGCGGTGGCAGTGTGGGTCCGTTGTGCTCTCCCGTGTGCGGTGGGGCTGGCGGTCACACACTGCTCTCTGTAAGCAAGACAGACAAGTAGGATTAGCTGGCTCTGCTGGAGACATCGCTCACCCGTTTGCTGTGCTTAAGTAGGCAGTTCTTGATGATCCGCAGGTGTGGCCGCTCAGCCTGTGACGAGCAGGAGCAGGTGTGACTGCTCGGTTTCCAGGGCGACGCTGATGAGAGCTCGGGACACGTGTCACACTATATATATATATGTGTGTGTGTGTGTGTGTGTGTGTGTGTTCTATGAGTTTGGGCCCTATATTTAATAATGTTATTTTTATCACACTTGAATTTAACTGATTCTCAGTCTTTTTTCACTTTTGCACATAATTCTGTCCCACATTTTGTATACATACTTTTTACTTGCATTCTTTTTTGTTCAAATTCAAATTCAACCATCAAATATATAATATATTACCATATATTACCATGTTATACTTTAAAAACAGTGAAAGACTTAAATAATGTGCAGTCATAGCACCTTAAATACACACAGTTCCTTATAGACATAAATAAACGTTACACTGAAAGAAACGGACATATTATTTGTTCAAAAGTTAGTGTACAGTGTGCTTATTTTTAGTGATTTCAGAGTGTTTGTCATGTTTGTAGTGGCAAATCTGTATTTCTAGTATTGGTGGGGCATATTTTCTTGTACACTCTCAAAAAAGGTACAAAAGCTGTCACTGGGGCAGAACATGTTCAAAAGATATACTAAATTGTCTTAATTACCCCTAAGGGTGCATATTGGAAACTTAAAGGTACATATTGCTATCTAAGGTGTATATATAAGTGCCTTTTGAAAGGGTACCGCTCCAGTGACAGCTTTTGAACCATTTTTCTGAGAGTCTAGGGCCCACACGCCCCTGGAAGAAAGCAGCCAGAACCTGCTAGGAACCTCCCAACAAGATCCTGACAACTATACTATGATTTGATTACTTGACCTAATCCTTCTCTCTCTGGGGCAGTACGAGCGCTGTGTGCTGCAGAGAGCCTGGCTCACCTGGAGAAAGAGACACATCAGGAACAGAGTGTCTGCTGATCACTCAGCCACCGTTAACAGCACGCTATTGGCTCAGGTACAGTAAATCAGACACAGTCCACCACTCTTTAAAATCTCACCATGTTAGCACAAGATAGACAGGGTCATCGTGCACTTATAATAACTATTAGAGGTCATGGTAATCTGCTCTGTGCTTAATCAAACCAGTGTGCCTGTGAATAAACTTTTGCCTTCATTGTTCACACTGTCTTATCAGTGTTAAGCAATGTGGAGCATGAATTCTAGATTACTGGAACATTTGTATGATTTTTTCATCAGCTGAAGGATAAAAGAGTCCAAGAGACTCACAATGCAGAGGCTGTCATCAAAGGCTCCCTTGTGAAAAAAAAAAAACAAAAACAAAAAGTGTTTAATTGTATATACACTTTTAGTGTTTTTCAAATCTTAAAAGTATATATAAAAAAAAAACGTGCTTGCAGATAATATATTATTGAAATTAAAGGCCACTAAATGTATTTCATGACTGGGTTGCCAGGTTGACGAAACAAAGCCAGCCCAATTGCTTCTTAAAACTAGCCCAATCACAGCCAGTGTTTCAGAGGAAACTGGATACCAAAATCACTCCAAAATCATGTTTCAAGGGGTTCCCCTCGGTCGAAATTGAACCCGTGGCAATAGTTTTTCACAAGAAAAACACAGACTTGGCAACTGCTGTCTCTAAAGACCCTTAAGTACCCTTAAAAAAATGCACTTTGTAATGATTTTAAACATTAGAGTATATTTTAGTTTACCGTAAATGCTTGTCAGTACATTCAACAGTACATTTTAACCGTAAGACAGCAGAAGTAATTATAAAATTACTTATAAAGATAAAAACTCAAGTTTCACTTAAGTGGGTCAAAAAATCAGTTGCATTTATATTTAATATAATACATTTATGTTTAATTGCAAATAACATGCAATTAAGTGTCTGAAAACATTACATTTAGTTCACACTAAGTATATTTTTTAAAGTATATTATTTCTGTAATAAGTATGCTTAAGTGTACTTCTTTTACACAATGGCTGCATGCGCACCACAGATGAATGTGACCAAAATGCATTGATTTTCAAGGAAGACAAAGCATGACAAAGTTGAACAGGAAGTGCATAAGCATTTTAGATAAAACTACATAAGACAAGTGAAAACATATTTCAAATATAGTAACATTTAGGTAAAACTGATTTTCTTTTTTTTCATTTGAGCCATTAGAATGTAATGTGATGAATGGGGACATATAAATTGGTTGAAGAAAAACCACCATTTGAAAATAATAAGTTCAGCATTGTGTTAAATGTATGAGTCACATGGCACAATTGGCACCATTCCCTAAGATTAACCCACACAAACAACTGTGTACAGATTGATAATAATGTTGTTTTATTTTTAATTTTTTTTATTGGCAGGTGTTGCAGGTGTGGTGGCAGCGAGCCCACAGGACAGACTTTGAGTCCTAACCAGTTCTGTCTGTTTACAAGCAGAGTGTTAACAGATGAGTGAAGATCATATCAGACTGCAGAAACTCCACACACACCTCCAAAACAATCATCATTTACCCCGAGTATTCAACAACACATTTACACACGTCCCTTCTGTCCAGTCTGGAATGGCTAATTCTCCTGCATAGTGTTTATTTACATTAGGCTTTCCCCTGGAGAGAAAAACCAGTCCCATAGATTTACACCGAAGGAAGGAGCCCATCCCAACAACTTGACAGCGGGCCTTTTTTCTTTTTCAATTTTGTTTCAACACTGTTTGCAGTAGATGAACAGTGAGCAGGGCCAAATATGAACACTTGCAGCTGAGCTAAATTGTGATTGATTTCAGGTGAGACTGGGCTCTTTAAAAGCAATTTTTACATACAATATGTATATATAGCATTGGTGTAGAATATTTTCCACGCCGCCATTGTCCATTTTAATTATTATTATTATTATTTTTTTATTATTATTATTATTGAAGAAATATAAGTATTTGCTATACTTTTAGATGAATGAAAATCAAATGTTTCAGTTTGCTAAGTTTTTTTTTTTTTTAATTCTATCAAGATATTTCAATCCTTTTAAATATTTTAAAGCTGAGTATAATTAGACAAAAATAATTGGCTAACACTTTTTAGTGTCCTTTCATGTTCTTACCATAGTAATAACAGTAAATTATGCATAATTACAAACAATTAACCCTAAACCAATCCCTAACCCCATAGTAAGTACATGTTATTAATTAATATTTAACTGTACTGACAAGGACACTGAAAACAACACTTTATTTTTACACTTTGCTATAGATATTTTTATTTAGTTTGTTTTCCATGATATTCACACACCTGGGAATCAGTTTAAAAATAACCCATTTTTTTCCAGGCAAGATTCATGACACATTAATCATACTTATTAATTGCAAAATGCTCTTAAGTTTTAAGACAGAGAAAATAAAAAATAACAATAAAAAACCTTTTTGAATTCAGAGAGCTTAAAACCACCCAGAGATGTAATGGATTCTTGCACATATACAGAGAAAATGAGTTTCATTTCAAATAGCGACCTGCACCAATAAGTAATGCTTGTGGGGGTCACATATAAATGAACCAGTTTAATAACCATGTTTATGTAATGATGATTGCACATGTCTGTTTAAGCAAAAACGAGGTCAAGTTCATACCGTTGGCTTACTTCCAACAAATGTGTTTCGCGTGACGGGGAGATAAGACGACGCACGTGGATTCGAATGTGTGCAGCTGCTGAAGTAATATCTGCTGATGGCAGCGCACCAATCCTTCACCATCATCAACCGCAGCGCGTCCAACAGAGGCATGGACTTTGAGATGTGGGTGAACTCACAATATAAATGTTATGTGAATCACAAGCAAACAAATGATCCAATGATAGTGTCAAACGTGGACATGTTGGCACAGGGGGAGGTGCGTGTGTTTATTGAGCTTTCTATTGCCAGCAGAACAAAAATGGTCAAACCACTCAAAAAAATGAATAAAATCTAAAGTGTACATCTATGATGGCACCACATTACAACAGTAATCACAAATCACAACCGTTACAAACTAGTTACTCCAACAGTATTCACACATGACTGCAAAAAACAAAAACAAACATAAGATGGAATCTCACCAAACTGGGTTTAGGATGATTTTGTTTTCATTATTTTCATTAAAAACGAACACATTCACTCCCAATTCTCATTACTGTAACTTGGAAAAGTTCTATAAAACCTAAATGATAAATTATTTATCTATCCTGGTAGTTGTTTTTAACCACAGTAATGATCATCAAGAGTAAAACATCCAGATGCATTCAGGCAATGAGAATTTGGAGTGAACATGTTATCAGTTCTTTATCTTTACAGTTCACGCAAAAATGAATCATCAGCATTTACTCACCTCACGTTGTTCCAAATCCATAAAACGTGTGCATTTTTGTCCATCTGTTTAAACTCAATGCATGCAAAACCATATTTTCATTTTCACATTGTGAAAATCTCAATGAGTCAAGCATTTTAATTCATCTTAATATGCATCTTTTAATATGATGAGCAGATTTGATTTAGGCTTAATAAATAAACATTGATCAACGCACATGCATGGAGCACATTGACCATACTTGCTGGAAACGTGCAGGAACTAACCTCATTGGTTCTTGCAGAAGCGGAAATGTATTTGTGTGACACATGAGAACAAACAGTGGTTTTTGCATATTAAACATGCATGTTTGAGCCTCTGTTTACCATATTTGACGTGCTCTACTTGTGTGCGTCGATCAATCTAAATTACACGTCAAAGAAGCAGCATAAATTAAATCTGTTCATCATATAACACGATCATATCTCTTTAGAACGCTTGGATTGATCCTTTTGTTTGTTACAATGTCTTTATGTACTTTTGGAAGCTTAAAAATTTCGGTTGAATGGACTTTCAATGGATCGGAAAAACAAAAAATCGAGAGAACAATAAAAATATCTTTATTTGTGTTCTGAAGACGCATGTAAGTCATACGGGTTGTAACAACATAAGGGTGAAATAAACGAGTTTCATGTTTTCGTTTCTGGGTGAACTAGCCCTTTAAACAAAAATTTCTTTTTTTGATTTTGCATAGAAATATGACCTGTTTGACACTGTATACTGTTTTGATAAGATTCACCGATACAGTAGCCATATACTGTATTTTGTGTCCACACGTTTGACTTTGAAAATCATATATTGAACATGCAATATCCCAAATACTGTCTATAAATAGTTAAAAATGTAGGATAAAAATATAAGAAAATGGCACCCAAAACTGCAAACATAAGTCCCTTTAAAGATTAAGGCGAATCATCTTCTGTAGTGCTACATTTGTCATAATGTTTCCCTATGCATTGGCAGTGAAGATGAATTAAGCTCCGAAACTGAGTAAAAACACTGTGAAGTCTTCAGGATGTGCGTCGAGACGTCTCAATAGCAGCGCAGGCAGACTTGACGAGTTCTGTGTGAGGCTACGACTGACTTCCCTCCTCCTGAGTTTCTGGAGGGGAGTCCAGGAGCGTGAACATGTCTTCGATCACCTGCCACAGACAGCTGTCCAGCGGGAAGTCGTTGTCCACCAGGTTGATGAGGAAGTAGTTGTCGTGGATGTACTGAATGATCATGCGTGAGGGCGACTCGTCCTCGTACAGCTTTGCCCATTGTTCAATCCACAGCGCAAAAGCCTCGTCCTGTGGGAACAGACAGACATGATGTCGAGTTTATCTTTTAGTCTCTCTTATCACTCAGACGATAACAGTGAGTGAACACCTGGGACAGTGTACAAGTGTGAGGTCAGTGAGGATGTGCAAGCCGTTTAAACAAGACCTGATACATTTGCATCGCTTAGTGGTTGCTAAGGTGGTTACTAGGTGGAAAAAGCATCACCTTCCAGTACATAAAGCTGACTGGATCCACGACGGTGGGCTGAATGATCTCTCTGCCTGGGAATATGCCCCACGTCACAGCGTTGGGCTGCATTTCATGGGCATTCGTAATATTCTTGCCCTAAAAAGAAGAGAGAATATTTTTTTTTTTTACAAATGTTAAAAACTGGAGATTCTTTCATGGATCTTGTAGGGAGTGCTGGTGGTTTACCTGAACGTTGACTATATGGTAGTTCACACGAGGTTCATACTTCTTCAGCACCTGCAGAAGCGCAGTAACATTTTCGCTGGACGTGAAAAACTCCAGGTAAGCCTGTCGATTTCAAGAGGTGAAAATAAAGAAGCTGAAGGAATCATTTCCAAAAGTAAGCCAATCTTAAATAAACCTAAAAGATAATAAACCCCAAAATAAAGCCACAAATGACCAAGTGCACAGTTCCCACAGTCTCACAAGCAGAACTAGATCTGATGTACTCTATGAATTAATGCTATAAATTTACTGACAGCATCACTAGCATTTTTTTATTTTTTTATTATCAATAATATTCTATTATAGTTTGTTGTGTATATTTTTTTTTTTATATATATAGGTTTTTTTTCTTGTATTTTTTAGTTTTTAGTTTTTTTTATTTTAGTTTTTGTTATTTAACTACAGGAAAAGTTTCATTGTCAGCTGACTAAAAAAGTTTTATATTTATGTGTGTGTGTGTGTGTGTGTGTGTGTGTGTGTGTGTAAATGTAATTAAAAATTCTTTCGGCGTTTATTCACCATCATGTGTGAATAATTTGTCCGTGACAAACATCTTTGCTTGTTTCATGTCAGTTTAGTATTGTTAATATACCTTTAGTATTTAGTATTATATAGTAGATTTAGTTATACTATAATATACCATAGTATTTAAAAATATTTTGAATAAGTTGTTATTTTTAGAACTTTTATAGTATTTTAATTTTACCCAAAGGTTTTGCCATTTTTATTAGTTTTTGTCTAAACAGTTTTATAATTGTTAGCTATTCTATTCCTTAAACATACTAACTGAATTAAAACATTATTTTATTTTTATTTCAGTTAATGTTTATTTCATTCTAAGTAATAAGAACATTTTCATGGTTTTATTTTTAGTTAACGATAATAACCATGAAAGAGTGATTACAATGAAACGTGTTTATGTTTTGTCTAGAATTAAACATTTTAGAGTGGAAAGGAAGATTATCAGCAAGAAGACTTACATTTCAGTTTGTTCCTCACACAAAACTATCAGAAGACAACACACAAGTCATATGGTCATTTTTTGAGCTCAACAAATCCTTTCATTTCATGGAAAAATAAGTTTTTCAGAATTTTACATCGCACGGAATAAAGTATGCCTGGATTTTCATTTTCGAGTTACCTATTCTTATAGCACTGTTGCATATTTTTGCTGACCTTTTGAAAGACGTATCCCCCTGCAGGGCCCCAGCCCACAATGGGGTCGGATGAGGGTTTGCCATTAATGTTGGGTTGAGAGTTAATGGTCAGAACCCCTCTGCAGTTCACCTTCTCCAACTCATCCTTCAGCAGGTTGGTCTCCGGAGCCAGAGGATCGTCGTTCCACGGCAGACACATGACCTACAGAAAGCAGACAGAAAGCAATCATACAGTACATGCAAAAATTCATGACATGATTGGGGCAGTATGATCAAAATATTACATCACGGAAAAGTACATGCAAAAATTCATGACAATCGTGGAAAAGTTCATTTATTTCAGTAATTCAAACTCAATGTGAAACTCACTTGTGTATTAAATAAATTTAATGCACACAGACTGAAGTAGTTTAAGTCTTTTGGTTCTTTTAATTGTGATGATTTTGGCTCACATTTAACAAAAACCCACCAATTCACAACAAATTAGATTCTCAACAAATTAGAATATGGTGACATGCCAATCAGCTAATCAAATCAAACACCTGCAAAGGTTTCCTGAGCCTTCAAAATGGTCTCTCGGTTTGGTTCACTAGGCTACACAATCACGGGGAAGACTGCTGATCTGACAGGTGTCCAGAAGACAATCATTGAACAAGGAGGGGAAAGCCACAAACATTCACTGCCAAAGAAGCTGGCTGTTCACAGAGTGCTGTATCCAAGCATGTTAACAGAAAGTTGAGTGGAAGGAAAAAGTGTGGAAGAAAAAGATCCACAAACAACTGAGAAGACCCGCAGCCTTATGAGGATTGTCAAGCGAAATCAATTCAAGAAAGTGAACTTCACAAGGTATGGACTGAGGCTGGGGTCAAGGCATCAAGAGCCACCACACACAGACGTGTCGAAGAATTTGGCTACAGTTGTCGTATTCCTCTTGTTAAGCCACTCCTGAACCACAGACAACGTCAGAGGCGTCTTACCTGGGCTAAGGAGAAGAAGAACTGGACTGTTGCCCAGTGGCCCAAAGTCCTCTTTTCAGATGAGAGCAAGTTTTGTATTTCATTTGGAAACCAAGGTCCTAGAGTCTGGAGGAAGGGTGGAGAAGCTCATAGCCCAAGTTGCTTGAAGTCCAGTGTTAAGTTTCCACAGTCTGTGATGATTTGGGGTGCAATGTCATCTGCTGGTGTTGGTCCATTGTGTTTTTTGAAAACCAGAGTCACTGCACCCTTTTACCAAGACATTTTTGAGCACTTCATGCTTCCCTTCTGCTGACCAGCTTTTTGAAGATGCTGATTTCATTTTCCAGCAGGGTTTGGCACCTGCACATGCTGCCAAAAGCACCAAAAGTTAGTTAAATGACCATGGTGTTGGTGTGCTTGAATGCCAGCAAACTCACCAGACCTGAACCCCAGAGAATCTATGGAGTATTGTCAAGAGGAAAATGAGAAACAAGAGACCAAAAAATGCAGATGAGCTGGAGGCCACTGTCAAAGAAACCTGGGCTTCCATACCACCTCAGCAGTGCCACAAACTGATCACCTCCATGCCACGCCGAACTGAGGCAGTAATTAAAGCAAAAGGAGCCCCTAACAAGTATTGAGTACATGTACAGTAAATGAACATACTTTCCGGAAGGCCAACAGTTTATTAAAAATGTTTTTTTTTTTTTTATTGGTCTTATGAAGTATTCTGATTTGTTTCCCTATGGTGGGTTTTTTGTTAAATGTGAGTCAAAATCATCACAATTAAAAGAACCAAAGACTTAAACTACCTCAGTCTGTGTGCACTGAATTTATTTAATATACAAGTTTCACAATTTGAGTTGAATTACTGAAATAAATGAACTTTTCCACGACATTCTAATTTAATTCTATTTTATTGTATATCGTTGTTCATCCAAATTATTATTATTATTTTTTTATGCAAGTTGAAAGTCATCACATCCTGATATCAATCACTTAGTGAAGTGGTCTAAATGAATGAATCATGTTTGCTGATGAACAGACCTCTGCACATCAGTTGAATTCAATATTAATGTGCAAAATGTGCCTATAGTTCTGACATCCTTTGGCAACCACAAATAATTAAAATACTTTGTGCTGATCCAAACAACACCCCTTCATAAGTTCTTCCTTGTCTTGACTTGTCTGGTTCATTTTGTGCTCTGTATTTGTGTATCACTCGATGTGTCATCTACCACAGTTAGCAGAGCTCTGCTCTTATTCATACCCTCATACAGTCCAGCTGTGCATTGGCTGTGGGACTCTACCTTATGTCCACTGGGGTTGGTTTGGCCAGTGATGTAGTTGGTGAAGACTTCATACACACTCTCCTCGTTCATTAGTTCCTCACCCCACATCTGCAGGAGGGCCTCTTTGGGAGACTTGCTCTTCAGGTAGAACAGGTAGTAGTCTGTCAGCTCGCCAAAGGCTGGTGAGGAGGAGTTACCCCTGACAAGATGGCAAACACGGGAAATCACTTTTCTGCAACTACCCAAACGTAAAACTCAGAAAAGAAACATTTCAATGCATGTACCATCTTCCGTTGGGAAAGTCATCCCAGTCTTGCGTTCTGTAGATGTAGCTTTTGGGTCGGGAAGCCCAGAAGATTGGCCTGACATCTTCTACCTTACGCTTCGGATGAGCGCTGACGGCCCAGGGCAGAGGTCGCCTAAAGGTAACCAGATTAACGCAAAAAAGTCACCATCTCACGAAGCCTGTCAAAAACAATTCCAGGCCATATTATACCCCAAAAATCAGAATTTCATATATTTTGCTTAAAGAAATTTGTATTTTAATTTTTTTTTTTTTTTTTACCATGACAGTTTTTCAGAATAATTAAGCACATTTTAATATTTTAAGTATTAAAATATTAAGTTGAAACAAATCTTTGCATTACATTTCATTTTTACTAAATAAATGAGTATACGAATAATGAAAGTCCTATAACTCAAAATGTCTAACAATATAGTAATGACTTTTACTTCTTTCTTTCTTTTTCTTTTTTGCATTATGATAATGAAAATTTGGGAGAGGGTGCTACTCGGTGTATATATATATATATATATATATATATATATATATATATATATATATATATATTAGTGCTGTCAAACAATGAATCACATCCAAAATAAAAGCTTTTGTTTACATGTGTGTATTGTGTATATTTATAATGTATATATAAATACACACACATACAGCATATATTTTGAAAATATTTACATGTATATGTTTATATTAATATAATTTATATAATGTATAAATATATTTAATATATAAACAACATTTTTCTTAAATATATACATGCATGTGTATTTATAAAAACATAATAAATATACATCGTACTTTACATGTATATGTTTATATATATTATGTATATATATATATATATATATATAAATATATATATATATATATATATATATATATATATATATATATATATATATATATATACACACACACACTCCATATTAGTGTCTTATAACATATGGATGCGATTAATCGTTTGACAGCACATATGTATTTTTTTTTTTTATTAGTTTTTTTTTTCCAATTTTTCCCTTTTTTTTTTTTATATATTTTTTTTTTTTTTTTTTTTGTAATTTTTCTTGATTCTGTTCAAACAGTTAAATACAGTTTTTGTAATCAAAAAGCGTATCTAATTAACTGAAATTATGTCTTTTTGTGATTTATTATTTAGGACACTTGTCCATATTGAGATTTCAAAAAATGGTACAGCACTACTTTTTGATTTATTCATGCAAAATTTGTCAAATTCCATGTTATACAATAATTCCGTTTTTATGTCTGGATTCCATGATTCTGTCCCATTCATCATAAAGCCCTATTATATAAAAGCAATACAGAACTTGAGGCCCTGGTTCCAGTGATTTAACATGAGCCTCCGTGTTGTGCCTTATAGCCCTTATAACCATGGTAAAATCCCTGTAATGCACAGCCTCTTACTTCTTTATTATCCCAGGGCATTAAAGTTACAACCATGCTGCATGTGGGCATGTACTATTCTGTCGCCAATGAGCAGCAGGATGTAGTCAATGGATTTCCTGTTAGACTGACAGACACTCACTCACCGTGGATCCTCGGCCCATAAGCCCAGCTGTCGGAGCACTTCTATGGTGGCCACCTCTCTGTTGAGCGTGTAGAAGTGCAGGCCTGGGACCTCTCCACTGGCCAGAAGAACCTTACACATCTCCACCGCCTGCTGGATGCCGTAGCTGCGAATGGCGGCGTCATTATCCTTGATGGGCTCAATCACCTGCATGATCTCCTCCGGCACTTCCAGTTTGGAGAGTTTGACCAGCTGACGCAGTGAGTGATACCCCTGCGCAAACAAAGGAAATTATAACTATGAAGACTGAACCAAGGAAGAAAATGTTCCAAGAAAGAAAAGCATACAGGTTTGTTGTTTTATAATTGATATTATAAGTATGTGTTTTTGTGGGAGGGATATTATTTTCATAGAAAGAAAAGATGAACTGGATTTTATTATAATTTCATACCGTTGTCCGAGGTCCACTTTTGACATTTGCATGGTTTTACATTCAAAAACATCAAAATCAATAAGCAATAGGCTATTTTCTACCCTGGTTTTGAGGCCGGCTCGAGAAACGCTGGGTTTTTATGGGCGTGCTGCACTGAAGGCTTGGAAGTAAACACCCCCTGCTGTGATTGGATAACAGTTTTGCATCGTAAACTAACTTTCTGTGAGTCTGTTTGACAAGCTACGTCCTTCATAGTTAGAGTCCTCTGTGACTTTGGTTAGGCACGTACATAATCATGACATGTCAAGCGATCTCCAACAAAGCAATAGTGACATATAGTATAAATATTTTTTTTTATTCACATAAGTGTGTTGCACCATTCCTGTCGGATCTGATATAGACGCACAGCATTGCTTTTAAATCTCAGTCTCTCTGCAAATCCAGCGTCGACCTGTGTCTTGTTCACAAAGGTATCCGTGAAGAAATGAAGCTCAATTTGAGCTGAAACTTCATTAAAAATAGAGTTCAACCACGCATTCCTAATATTTGAATCTGAAGGAAGGTTACGCAGCGACTGTGTTCTTCCACGACCAGGCACTGATTTGGTTCAAAAACATTTGGTTGTTGATCAAAAACAACAACTATTAAGTGCTCTAAATGTATTCATATATAATCTGTTGAAGGCATAGGACCATAAAATGTGTGTCCAATCATATTTCTCGGTCCGAGGGCTATGATAGGCTGTCCGCGCAGACATGACATGTCATCAGCATGTTCATTACTCTATTGCAGACCGAGCGAGATTGGAAGGCGTTATTATTGTAATATTATGTGCTTTGTACTGTAATGTTTTTTCACCGTTGAATGAGACATGAGCTAATCTGACAGCATTGCATTCAGTCCTCCACCAACGCCGTCTCTCATCGTGTTGCTGTTTAGTCTCTGCTCTGTCTGTGTGTGGTTAGGGCAATAAATACATTCATCACACCATTGCATAAATTCCAAGACAATCTATTATGATGTTTGACAAGGCGCATTAAGAGTGGCCTTTAATTGGTCTTTTGCAATGACATGACATCATATGACAATTTGTGCAGCAGTGTTTGGTTGACGAGATAACTGGATGACTTCCACATCACTGGTCAGATTCTGTTGATGTACCTGAATAGGGAAGATTCCTGGGAGAATGGGGCAGGTGATGCCAATGGCCCGGCAGTCTTTGACGAATTTGAGGAAGGTCTCTGCCCTGAAAAAGAGCTGGGTGACGATGAAGTGTGCACCAGCATCCACCTTCTCCTTCAGGTGCCTGAGGTCTTCGTCATAGCTCTCTGCCTCTGGGTGCCCCGTCGGGTAACCTATCATTACATTGCATGCAAAAATGACCATGAACAAATGGATCAGACTCCAATGTGTTTTTTTGGTCAACTTTATCATCCGCCAGGCGATAGCAATGGTTATAGTGATATCGAGCTTAGCAAACACCATTAACGGCTTGTCTTTCTAATGCTCACCTGCAACACAGATATCAAAGTAGTCATCGCATTCACAGCGAATGTGCTTGACCAGGTCTGTAGCATAGTTGAAACCGCCATCTTCCTCCACCCAATCTTCCCCAATAGGATCTGCAGAAAAATCAGATGCGCTCATGATGCAGGACTGTCCCAAAAGCTGAAGATCCATGATGGCAGATGAACTTGAGAAATGCTGATTATAAAAAATGAATTTAGTGATAGCTCAAGCATAGTTTAAACTACAGTCTATTTAAAAATGGACTATTTTACCAAATATTTTACATGTAGCAACTGTTGCTGCCATTCACAAGTGTTTCAAATCAGTCACTTAATGAGGATCCAAGACTATTAGGGTTTGAAATAGAGCTTATTTGTTTTTGGAAAATGTGTTGTTTGGACCAAAGTCGCCGTTCATACCTCCTCTCAGGGCCATGATATTCTTCAGGCCGAGCCGCTTGGCTTTATTTAAATGGGCTGTTATTTTCTCTTTCGTCTGATTGCAGCACGTCAAATGCAGGACGCTCTCCAGCCCGCAGTAATTGACCGCTGTGCTTGCTATCATCATGGAGGACGTTTCTTTATCGGAGCCCGGATCTCCAGCCGGATGCCAAGTGACGTCAATGAAGAGAGGACCTCCAGAACCCATCCGGTCAAATCTAACACACAAAAACAAAAAACTTTCATTTCTGCACAACGGTAATGAGAATTTACATAATTTTCAAACGAGTCAAGCCAAAATAAATACATAGGGGTTGGACAAAATAATGTGAACACCTGGGAAATAGGCAATGCTACTTTTTAAAGGCATTTTACCACCATTTGCCTTTAATTCAGCTTCCAGCCTCCGCAGAATAGATTCATACAGCTTTTAAAGGTAGAGTAGGGTGATTTCGGAAAGGCTTGCAATAGCAAGCTAGCTTTGAAAGCATAAGGTCCCACCCTCCCTGCAAATCACTCTCCAAAGCCACGCCTCCTCCAAAACACATGACCCGAGGCTAAACTGAGGTTTGCTGTCACTTTGGCCGCAGTACTTCTGTTTTGTTAGGACGCAATCATTCCTAGTGCTCGACAGACCCTATCTTTCACTTTTGGTTTTCATCCATGATAAACAACCCAGAAGAGCTCCTGGAGGGCCACAGTCCTGCAGAGTTTAGTGATTTTAGTTCATACCTGTTTAGATTTTATATATGTATGTTTTAATTAAGCCTGAAGGACTTGATTAGCTGGACCTGGTGCATTTAATTAAAAGGTTGAAGCTAAACTTGCCAGGGCTGTGACCCACCAGGAACACAACCATATATATATGACCCGGACATGGTTTATTTTTGCTTTCCTACCTAGAGATAAGATTGACGGCTCCAGATGCTGTGCGAGGTGGGAAGAACTCGAGGGAGAACCAGTGGTCCCCAGACTCAATCCTCCGCTTCATCTTGTCCCGCAGCCGGTCGGTGCGGTCGGCGTCCTGTACCGGGGTCGAGCACCTGGAGCTCTCTTTGGAGCTCTCTCCGCTGTTACTGACCCCGCTGGAGTCGCTCTTAGAGGACTGCCAGCCTACGTCAGCTCTTTGGTTCACCATGTTTCCTGTGCACAGGGAGAATGAAAATCACCCGACAAACCTTTACACAACAAGATCACATCAAGCTAAGGTGACTTTTTTAATGTCTCCAAACTCTAAACATTAATGACACTGGCTATGTTAAAAATGGAAATAAAAGTTTATTATTCAACATTGCACAGTATGCCCTTCAACAGTGTTACACATCATTCACCTCACAAGTGTGAATCCAGCTATAATCCTGCATATGAAAACTGTTATTTTGCATTTTCAGTCAAATTTTCTGTAAAAACGTCTTAACATTTGGCAGTGTGACACTATAAAAGGTCAACAGAGTGAGTTGTTATAAAAGTGCAGATGTAATGACTTCCAAACCATTTGTCCGTGTGGAAATGCAAAGTCAGTCCCACTGCATTATGGGATACAGTATCCAGAGTACAGCATGTTCTGATACTGTTCACATGACATTTGAATCTATAAACGATGTAAATTTATTATTTCAGTAACATATGTGATTGAAGACATTAGATGATTAATATATTTTAGTAAACAGCATTTAACACATTATCATTATAATGTTCCACTGAAACGTTTGATTTAAAGTTTACTACTTGAACATTTATTACTGACAGCTAAAATAATCAGTACTTAATATTCAGCAGGCTATTTTAGTATTAGTTTATTAATTCGTCCTGATCTCACGCGTCTCTTAAAAGTAAATAGTAATACATGCAAACGTTAAAAAGCATAATAGAGTAACTTAAAAAGCGCTCTATAGATAAATGTATTATTCTTATTCTCATGACGATCCTGTTTGCTGAATGCATGAAGACTTATGAGTCTATCACGCGCTACTTTACACATAAGGGAGACACGGCATTCCCTCAAAAGGATTTTGAAGAACACTATTTTTAAATGCAAGAAACAAACAGGGTTTTATATGACATGATAACTCGCTTTAGGATTGATTTGTGCATCTTTCTGTGTTGTCCATAGCTCGACCGGGACATGCGGTTCCGCGTGACAGCACCGGTCCCTTTAATTAGACGAACCGGAACCGAAACCGAAACACTCATGCAGACCCTGTAATAGTATAAAAAACGCCTTTCCTCCATTACCTTCAACCTTTTCCCAATCCTCCAGGAGTTATGAGAGGAGAGTGCAGTCCCAGGGCGGCGCTGTACTCGAGCTCTTGCTAAACAGCGTGTGCGCGGACAGCATGGACGACAAAGAGGCTGGCGTGCGATCGACAGACCACGCCCCCTTCGTGCGGGGCACGCCCACTCGCGACCATACGACCTTCCCATTGGATGCAGCGTCTGTCATCGCTTATGATGCAAACACACCACATGTACTCATTAATAATTAAATGAGCTACGACCATACAGAAAAAAGAAAAAAAAAAAAAGAAACGAAAAGAAATAGAAAAAAGTTAATATATTTATCCAAACTCTTTTGTTTATTTTCAGATTACTGTAATACACATGAGCTTGGTCCATCCTGGCAACTCAATTATTATGACATAAAAAGTCGATGTTAAGTGATTTTTTATGGTATAATGAGTTTTAAAAATGAGTTAATTAATAGTATAATGAGATAAAAAAATAAATAAAATAAAAATAAAAATTATTGAGATGAGTTTTGACTTTTTGTGTCATAATTGTAATTGCTGTCATAATTTCGACCCTTTATCTCATAATGTTGACTTTTTGGTCATGATGATAATTTACTAAAGCATTGATTTTTCGTATGTGGCGGAAACGGGCTTCCATCACCTGTATGTTATATATTATATCTATATGTTATAGATCAGTATACAGAGCTGGATAGTAACTGATTATTGTCTGGATTACGTAATCAGATTCCAAAAAAATAAGTACTTCTTCTTTTTTTTGGATTACGTAATCAGATTCCTAATTCAATTCAATTCAATTCAAGTTTTATTTGTATCTTTTTCCGATACAAATCATTACAAAGCAACTTTACAGAAAATTAAGTTTCTACAATATTTAGTAGAGCTTATCAGTGGTGACTGTCATTTCATGTGCATATAGCAGAAATGTTCAGAAAAATAGACTTAACAACTATTAACAGCAATTATGCAATCAAACTATAGCAAAATGTGGTAGTTCTGTATGTTGTCTCTTGGGGTTAGCATCATCTGAGGTCCTCTGAGGTGTGGCATCATCTCTTCTCAGGTGTTCTGGATCCAGACTGGAGCTTGTGTAAATCCTAGTTACCACGGGATGTAAATGAGAGAGAAACAAATAGAGACATAATTAGCGTAGCTGCTGTTCCAGCCAAGTAAATTAATTCGTTTAACCAAGCTAAAGAATAATAATGCACATTTGATCAGTAACTGCAGTCCAAAATTATGAGATGCATTATTTGAATGCTTGGCCAAAGAGGTGTGTTTTTTAATCTAGATTTTAAACAGAGAGAGTTCTGAGCCCCGAACATTATCAGGAAGGCTTTTCCAGAGTTTGGGACTGCCAAATGCAAAAAGCTCCTACCTCCTTTAGTGGACTTGCTAAAGGTACTATCAAAAGTCCAGCTTTTTGACCTTAGGGAGCTTGGGTTTGTAGGTTGTATAGAAGACTAGTAGGGTATGCAGGAGCTAAGCCATTAAGGGTCTTATAAGTAAGTAATAATATTTTGTAACTGATACGGAACTCTAATAGGTAGCCAGTGCAGAAGACTGTAGTAATTGGGGTATATGATCAGATTTTTCTTGACACTGGTAAGGACTCTAGCCGCTGCATTTTTACCTGTAGCTTGTTTATTGAGGATGCAGGACAACCACCTAGCAGTGCATTACCATAGTCCAGTCTAGAGGGTCATGCAAGCATGAACTAGCTTTTCTGCATCAGGAACAGGTAACATGTGTTCGTAGCTTGGCAATGTTTGGAAGAATGCTGTTTTTGTAACATGGGAAAATCATGATTTTCAAAAAGACAAGTTACTGTCTAATATAACACCCAGATTTTTTACAGTAGAGGAAGTAACAGTACATCCGTCTAGTTGCAAATTGTAATCTACGAGATTCTGTGTAATGTTTTCGGTCCAATAATTAATATCTCTGTCTTATTCTGAATTTAATAGGAGAAAATTAGTGGTCATCCAATCTTTTACATTTTTAACACACTCTGTTAGCTTAGATAATTTAGAAGTTTCACCTTGTCCTTGTTGAGATATATGTTGAGTATCATCAGCATAACAGTGGAAACTAATCCCGTATTTTCTAATGATATAGGGCAACAGTACGTAATTGAAATAGCAGAGGACTAGGACAGATCCTTGTAATTTTACACCTGAGATGACTCCCCCATTTAGATAAACAAAGTGGTAGCTTCTCGGACAGGTAGGATCTAAACCATCTTTGCCCTTGGATACCTGTAAAAATCTATCTATGAGTATGTCGTGATCTAGGTGTCAAACGCAGCACTAAGATCAAGTCAAAAACTAGCATTAAATGCAGAAGCAGCAAGTTATTTGTAATTTTAACAAAGTGCAGTTTCTGTGCTATGATGGGGGGGCCTGAAAACCCGACTGAAATTCTTCCTAGAGATCATTTTTTGCAGAAAGGAGCACAATTGAGCAGAAACAACTTTTTCTGAAAATTTTAGACATAAATGGAAGATTTGAAATGGGTCTGTAATTTGCCAGTTCACACTAGAATTTTGTTTTCTTAATAAGAGGCTTAATAACCGCCAGCTTTAATGGGTTTGGGACGTGACCTAAAGATAACGACAAGTTAATAATATTGAGAGCGTTTTTTTCTGCTACAGGTAACAAACTCTTTCAGTTATTTAGTGGGTAAGGACTTGTATAGGTGATAAGTTTTATTTAGCTCTTCTCGGTCTATAGTTGTAAAGCACTGCTTCTTCTTTTTTAATTAATTTTCTAGAAGAAAGTGTACTCAAATTACAAATACAAAGTGTATCAACTGCGATAAAACAAAATCAAACAAAGGCAAAACCGAAACTAACCAATATTAATAATTAACATTATTAAGTTATTCAAGCTGTTAATAAGGTTTGTAAAACATATTTCAGAAGACAGGCTCCTTTCCCATCAACTCATGGGTTTGGTTGAGTACAGAACCATTATCTTTAATATATTGAAAGAAGGGACCCCACAGCTTCCAAAACTTATTAGAGCCCTTCTTGAGGGACAATCTTATCTTTTCTAACTTGATAAAATAAAGAACATCAGATAACCAGCGAGAATGTTAGGGGGGCAATTTAGATTTCCCGTTCATCAAAATTAGTCTCCTAGCCAAGAGAGTAACAAAGGCAATTAAAAGTTAAGTTTCTACTAATTAGATTAAATTAGATTTTAAAATACTCGTAATCAGACTACAGTAACTTTTTTATTGATTACAAATTATTCACACAGTTACAGTAAATGATTCATAATTTACTGATTCTCCCTAATTCCTCTCTCTCTCTCTCTCTCTCTTAAATTTTCCCCTTCTAAAAAAGTCTACTTTTTGTCTTATCATTCAGCTTTGACTGACTATTCACAATATTTGTCTTATCATTCAGCTTTGACTGACTATTCACGTTATTATATTTGCATTTTAATTGTTTTTATTTTTTTTGTTTTTTGTTTTGGGTAGATTGATGAATTTTTTAGTTTCCCGAGGTTTAAAGTTAACATTTCAATTATTTAATGACACATTTGGATGTTTACAGTTCTCTGATATTGGTTAATGGTCACACTGGCATGCAGGTAAACAAATGAAATATTTCAAATGGAAAAAAATCAGTCATAAAATATCTCAAAGTAGTCAGAATGCATGAAAATTAGTAATTTAAATTACATTACTGACTACAATTGTCGTCATGTAATTTGTAATCAATAACAGTCTACAATTTATAAGTAATCTACCCCAGCACTGTCTATATATTATAGATGAGCGGTACATACCGATTTTGCGCTGAAGCTGCGTAGCTGGGGCGCGCTTGAGCTTGAATCCAGCGTGTCTGCGTTAAAGCTGCGCATCTGCTGCGCGCTTGAATGCTTCGGCTGGCCCGTGTGATGGTCACGTGATCAGCTGGTGCTGAAGAGCATGGCGTGCTGTGGACGCGGTTTGTGTTGTCAGTGCTGCTGCAGTGAAGGCGACACAAGTACACCAGAGGAGCTGGTATACAATCTTTTATGTCTTATCTGTTTCCTAACGCAAAACGCCTTGCTGAGTGAAACGTGAGTTCATTCCGACGCTGTAAACTGTGCTTCAGGTGTTGTTCTCCACCCAGATTCAGTGGAAACAAGTGTAGGTTAACAATGAGTCCAGCTACTGAAGTCATAAACATTATCTCTGGACATGAAAGTCTAGCTGTCTAACTTCTGAATCTAGTCTGCTCATCGTCTAGACGACATTGTTGGTCATCTTTGGCCAGTGCAGCACTTTTGGACATTATATCATTATATCACCAAATCATTGTCATCAGGTTATGAGACACACCCTGTATTTCTTGATATAATGATGATTAACCTGATTTAATATTGTTAATGTGTTCTTTGTCGTTGTAAAGTAATGCTAATATTGTTGACAGATCTTTTATTGTTGCCCTTTGCTTGTCAGACAATACTGGGTGAAACCAGAGAAGATGAGGATGAAATATTGCCGAGAAAAGACTATGAGGTTAGTGAATAATGGATTGCTTTCAATAAAATCAATACTGTGACTTGAAACATGATCGTTTGTCAGCTATGTTGAATAAAATATGAATGTTGCCTGTCTTTGTTCATATCTGGCATTTCAGAGTTTGGATTATGACCGATGCATCAATGAGCCGTTCTTGGAGGTTTTGGAGGGGTTGGATAATAAGGTAAAACGTGTGATGTGACGTCTTTATTTTTCATATTCATAAGATCTCGCAAGTCCCAGTTTACCAAGTGCATTATCTTTCTCATTTCTTTTACAGAAAGCCAGAAAGTATGAAGCGATAAAGTGGATTTTGGTTTTTGCAATTGGAGTATCAACAGGACTGGTAAGGTTTGGGGTGGTTTATGCATCCGAAGTCATTTTGGAAAGGAATCGTTGTACCAATACAACAGTGCATGATGTTTTTATACCCTACTGGAGAATGAGATTTCTAGCTAATTCTAGATCTCACTACTTCATTTGCCTAAAATCAAGTGTCACTGGGCTATAATAAAAGAGCGATTAGAAAACAAGAACTAATGTCTTTGTTTTCAGACGTGAGATTACAATAAAGTTTGCAATAAATTGATCAGTTTAGTTTGTACTCTCTGAAGTCACTTGTATGTAAAAACGTTGTGTCCACAATATTAGGATTATTTGGTATTATGTGGTGTTTACATTTAGTACATACAAATGCCTACACCTATATTTAAACTTTATTTTTTTTAAATATATTTAAAATTCAAATGTGCTTCATCCTCCCAAAATTAAATAATTTATTATATTAAATCCCATAAATATTATTATAGAAAATTAAGCCTTTTTTTTTTTTGGAACTTTAAGATGTTTTTATTTTGGGGGTCAAATGCTGGCCATCTGTTCATGAGTTTCACCTCCCTACTATTCCTGTGCTCCAGTGAAATGGTGATATTTTGTGTTTCTTTCTGTTCAGACTGGCCTGTTTGTCGATTTCTTCGTGCGGCTCTTCACTCAGCTGAAGTTCAGCTTGGTTGGACAATGTATCTTTTCTGCGTTGTGTTTTGTTTTGTGTGATTTTGCACTGTTTGCTGCGTGGAGTCCTTGACGTGTGCTTCAGCTGTGGAGGAATGCAGTGAGAGTGGCTGTCTAGCTCTCTCTTTACTGGAGCTGCTGGCTCTCAATGTGATGTTCGTATTCATCTCCAGCGTTCTGGTGCTCGTTGAGGTAAGAACATCTCTGGCTGAAAGGTTAAAGGTCATTACATGACACACCAGAGGCTAGCACCTCACATTAAACTCCAGAAAAAACACTCATTGATTTTGAGCATTTCATTGATTTACAGTCATATTGCCTCATTTAGCGGAAGCTTTTATGTTAAGAGACTTACAAAATAAGATTAAAGTGCATCAAAGAGCCAACAGTCACTGTAGTACACATTGCCAGATTTATTAGACTGCTAGATTTGTTTCTATTTCTAAAAGTACATTTAAAGTGTATATTATAGAAATTTATGTGCTTTTTTTTTTATAATTGTATTTTTTATTGTGTTCTACTATATTTCTAATGTATAATCTTTGCCATGAAATAGCCTGTGAAGCTGGTGTGGCAATAAACTTAAATTAAACTGATTTTTTTTTTCTTTTTCTATTGCTATATATTGAATATCATTCCAATACTAGACATAATTTGAATCAAGAAGGACTGACTTAAGTGTGGAATAATTAAGATTTGTTTTAAGGAGTCTCCTGCTGAAAATTTAGCTTTGCCACCACAGGAATAAATTTTATAAATTTCAAAATAGAAAGCAGTTATTTTCATTTGTAGTTATATTTCACAGTATTACTCTTTTTCTGTATTTTTGAACAAATAATTGCAGCCTTGATGAGCATAAAAGACTAAAAAAAAAAAAAAAAACTCTTTAAAAAAAAAAAAAAATCCTAATTGTCTTATTTTTTTTTTTCCTTAATCCAGGGCTTTTAACTGCCTGTGTGTGTGTGTGATATATATATATATATATATATATATATATATATATATATATATATATATATATATATATATATATATATATATTATATATATATATAAAAACACTGTATTTAATGCTATAAGAATATTAAACCAGTATAATTTAAATCTCTCTCATGCAATTTAATAATAATAATGTTTTTGTGTGTGGAGAGTATATAATCAGTCTGCTTCTCCTGTGTAATAGCCTGTTGCAGCTGGGTCTGGTATCCCAGAAATTAAAAGTTACCTGAACGGAGTAAAGATTCCAGGCATTGTGCGGCTGCGGACCTTCATATGTAAGGTCACAGGAGTCCTGTTCGCTGTTGCTGGAGGTAATGATGAGGATGAGGAAGAAGATTAGAATACTTTCTGGCTCTGTGCTGTTTTATAATATTAATATCGATGGCCACTTTTTGATTCAGATTTTGAAGGAATGTGTGTAAGCTGGCCTTATTCTGGTAACGTCAATGAATTACATGCAGCCAGATGACAGTGAAATGCCTTTAAGTTGTTCTATGCTGATTCGGTGTTGTTTTTGTTTCAGGATTGTTTGTGGGTAAAGAGGGACCAATGATTCACAGTGGAGCGATAATAGGAGCAGGGCTTCCTCAGGTACTCCTCCATATGCTCACGTTTTGAGCAGGGATTTATTAGTTAATAATGTATTTATCTGACTAATCTTTAACTGTTCTGCTGTTTAAAATGGTTGAGGTTGACAGTACTGCCGATGGTTAATGATTATGTGTTCTGAATGTAACCAGGTGATTCATTTATGCATCATCTTTTTTTTTTTTTTTTGTCACAGTCATACTAAAGGTCTAGTGAACACATGCTTGTTTCTCTGATTAGTTTCAGAGCATCACCTTCAAGAAGATCCGCTTTCACTTTCCCTATTTCCGCAGTGACAGGTGAGCACCACATCACAACCACTAAATCTTTCAGTACATTGCACAAAATTAATGTGAAACATTACTGGCATTCAAATTGTCTACTGTGTTTGTAATTTGCTTATTTTTCTTATTTTTAATAATGTTTCTTATATTAAAACATTTGCAGTGATACCAGGAATATGTATTAATCAAGTTAATAGGGTCAGTTTTGATTTATGTTCAGGGACAAGAGGGATTTCGTGTCGGCGGGTGCGGCGGCTGGAGTTGCGGCTGCCTTTGGGGCACCTATAGGGGGCACCCTCTTCAGTCTGGAGGAGGGGTCGTCCTTCTGGAACCAGGCCCTCACATGGAAAGTGGTATGTGGATATATTATGTAGGGTTTTGGTCATGTAATTTGGTGTGTGCTGAGAAAATTCAGTTTATAATTCTCTCTCTGTCTCTCTTCTGTCTTAAAGTTGTTCTGCTCCATGTCTGCCACTTTTACACTCAACTTCTTTCGTTCTGGGATCAACTTCAATAAATGGGGATCATTCCAGCTGCCTGGCCTGCTCAACTTTGGAGAGTTTAAGGTAAAAAAGCTACAGAAAATAACATTTAAGTCCCTTAATTATATGCATTCACATTGTGTTGTAGGGGTGTAGCGGTACATGTATTCGTACCGAACCGTGACTTCTGTGTACCGTTACACCCCTGTTGTGTTGATATGTAAATATCATAGTGTAAATATTTAAATGCTTTATTTAATACTTTTTACAGTGAATGATTCATTATCAATTCATGGTATTCTAAAATAATAATAATAAGAATCGTAATCATTCATCAAATTGTATGAAAATCTTGTTGAAGCTTTTTTTTCATCTGATGTCAACTAGGGCAGAACCAAAAAAAAAACAACTTAACCAATGCCAGAATGCTATTTAATCATCATTGTTTTAGCCTGCTTTTGTAGTTAATGGGACCTTTAAAAAGTAGTTAAAGCAGGAATTTAAGGGTTAATTAATGTGATGCATGTTACAGCAGTAATGACAATTAATGAAAGCTATTGATATAAATGAACGTGATCTTGAGGATGAACTTGAGCTTCAGCCTCCGCACTCGATCACTTGCTACTGCGATTTTGTGTTGACTTATAAGTAATCCAGAAATTATTGGAAAAACAGATCAGTTAGGCGTGTGGTGTTAACTTATTTGTTTGTCTTTGCTTTCTGCAGTGTGTAGATGGAGATAAGACGTGTCACTTGTGGACGGCAGTAGATTTGGCGTTTTTTGTGTTAATGGGGATGGCAGGAGGTTTGCTCGGCGCTCTCTTCAACTGTATCAACAAACGTCTCGCAAAATACCGTATGAGAAATGTTCACCCCAAAGCAAGATTCATCAGGTACCCGAGAGAGAACTCAGTTATATGGATTTAATACTGAATAAAACTACTCAACAGAACTGGAGAATTTCAGCGGTCAGATAGCAGGAGAGTAGCTGTCTGACGCTGTATTTGTTTGACTGGCAGGGTGCTGGAGAGTCTGCTGGTGTGTATGGTGACCACACTTGTGATCTTTGTGGCATCAGTGACTCTGGGGGAGTGTCGAGATTTAGTCTCCCCCAATAACAACACATCAACACAGGTCAGTCTCAGACTAGCTTCCTTTCTCTCCTTTAACTTCATTCATTCTCTCTTCTAACACTATGCTAATTTATTTTTCTGAGTTTATCTCTTTTGCTGGGCTATTTTATATCATGATTTCAACTAATAGTGCTGATGGTCAGGAGTTTGACTATGTGAGACTACAGATACATTTCTGGTCCACTTTGTCCCTCAATATGGCCAAGAACAGCTCACTTGTAAAGGAAGAGACCATTTGACTTACAGTATATATACAATGACCAGTCGCAGTTCTTTTTACGTGTCATTTTTGGGTGGAAAAAAATTTGACAAACAATCAGACAGCAATGATGCTGATCACAAACCTTAAGTACATTAAGTACAGCTGAGGACATCACTGTAAGTTATTATAATTTGCTAAGCTGAAATGGTAGCATATAGCATATACGTGTGTGTGTGTTTGTTTGTATGTGTATGTGTATATATATATATTAGCAATATAACACGAGTAGACATGAGATATGGCTGTATATCGGCACGGCTTGTAATTCAGCCGCAGGTAATCACAGCGGTGTGCAATATCACGAGTGTGATATTGCATTTATACAACAGTTCGATGGCACGAGTGTGTAAATACATAAGAAAAACAACAGAGTTGTGTTTGTATAACAGTACTTTCTCCTGGGGGGAGTGAATGTACAGTGCTCTCTCCACCTTCAATATACCACGATTGAGGTGCCCTTGAGCAAACATTTTAACCCCCAACTGCTCCCCGGGTGCCGCAGCATAAATGGCTGCCCACTGCTCTGGGTGTGTGTTCACAGTGTGTGTGTTCACTGCTGTGTGTGTGCACTTTGGATGAGAGCACGAGGAGAGCACGAATTCCGAGTATGGTCACCATACTTGGCTGTATGTCACGTCACTTTTTTCACTTTCAGACGTGTTTGGCAAGCTCCGCAACGTTTTCAGCGCTCTAGAGACGGCTCACCCTGATGCTGTTTTTATCGCCGCTGGTGATTTTAATTAGTGCAATTTACGCACTGTACTTCCCAAATATCACCAACATGTGGACATTCCCACCCACGACAATAACACACTGGATACTGTTAAGAGCAGCAACATACGCAGTGCATATAGGGCTGCACCCTACCCCCACTTTTGTCAGTCAGACCACATCTCTTGTTTTTGTACCCAGCCTACAGACAAAGACTCAAAAAACCAACCCTGTCACCAAACAGTTTAAGCTCTGGACCTCACAGACTGAGGGGGAATCTTGCAGGACTGTTTTGCCCTGACAGACTGGGATGTGTTTAGTTCTGCAGACACATTGGAGGACCTCGTCTGTCGGCATTCAGCATATGCTAAGTATGTGACTGGGTACATTAACACTTGTGTTTTGATAACATCATACCCATCATACAAGTCCAGGAAGTTCCCCAACCAGAAGCCCTAGATAAACAGTCAGGCACGCCACATGCTGCATGCTCAATCTTTTGCATTTACATCAGGCAACGAGTCAAGAGTACAAAGCTGTAAAGTACGGACTGAGAAGAGCCAGTACAGCTGCTAAAAGCCAGTACAAAGAAAAGCTGGACAGTTTCTACTCTACTGCCGAAGCCGGAAGGATGTGGCAAGGCCTGCAGCATATCACAGACTACAAGACCACAACGAACACTACTATCAGCCCCTCAGACAGCCTGCAGGATGACCTCAACACTTTCTACGCCCGCTTCGAGACCTCCAGCATCTACACAGAGAGAAGGTACATACACACTCGGACCACCCAATTCTCCCCCTCCTACTGTCTCATCAGCTGTGGTACACAAAGCGATGAGGAAGATCAACCCCAGCAAGGCAGCAGGGCCAGACAACATCCCTGGGTGGGCTCTCAGAGCTTGTGCTACAGAGCTGGCTGATGTACTCACTTCAATCTTTAATCTCTCCCTCAGTCAAATCACCGTCCCAACCTGCTTCAAAACCACAACCATCATCCCCTTCCCAAGAAGAGTCCCCCAACCTGTCTGAATGACTACAGGCCAGTACCACTCACTTCAATCCTCATGAAGTGTTTTGAGCGAGTGGTGCTGACCCACATTCAGAGCAGCATGCCAGACACTTTGGACCCCCTGCAGTATGCTACCGGACCAACAGGTCCACCTCAGAAGACACCATTGCTGCTGCCCTCCATATTTCCCTCTGTCATCTGGAAGATAAGGACACCTACATCAGGATGCTCTTTATCGACTACAGTTCTGCCTTCAACAAGGTCATCCCCCATAAACTCACTGACAAACTGTTTGCACTTGGACCACACCCCACACTCTGCAACTGGCTCCTAGACTTACTGACTGGTAGACCGCAGTCTGTCAGGATTGGAAATAGGACCTCACAACAAACATTGGACATCAGACATTATCACAAACATTGGCACCCCACTGAAGTGTTTTCTCAGTCCCATCCTCTATACATTGTTCACATATGACTGTGTTGCCTCCCACAAGGACAACATCATCGTGAAGTTCGCTGATGACACCGCAGTGATAGGATGAAGTGGCTTACAGGAGGGAAGTGGCCAGTCTTGTAACATGGTTTGAGGACAACAACCTCACCCTCAACACGGACAAGACAAAGGAGATTATAGTGGACACGAGGAAAGAGAGGAGAACTCACCAGCCACTGTTTATCCAAGAGCTTGAAGTGGACAGGGTGAACAGCTTTAAATACCTGGGGGTCCACATCAGTGAGGACCACACCTGGACACTCAACACTACCCAGCTGATTAAGAAAGCACAACAGCGGATATACTTCATAAGAAGGCTGAGGAACTTTGGCATGTCACCTAAAATCCTCAACAACTTCTACAGCTGTGTTGTTGAGAGCGTCTTGCCTAGCTACATCACCGTGTGGTATGGCAGCACTACAGTGAGGGGCCACAAATGTCTGCAGAGAGTGGTGAAGACTGGTGAGAAGATTATCAGGACTCCACTGCCCTCTCGGGAGGCCATTTACCATTGCAGAGTCCACAGGAGAGCTGCCTCCATCCTTAAAGATCCCACCCACCACAACATGGACTATTCACACTCCTACCCTCAGGATAAAGGTTCTGTCACTTTTCAAATTGGGTTTTCATACCATTGCTATGCTGATGACACTCAACTCTACCTCTCATTCCATCCTGATGATCCATCGGTAGCTGCTCGCATCTCAGCTTGTCTAACAGACATTTCTTGCTGGATGAAAGAGCCATCACCTTCAACTCAACCTTGCCAAGACAGAACTGCTTGTGGTTCCAGCTCTCAACCCCCATCGTTTCATCACAATTTCACCATCAAGTTAGGCACATCAACCATTACTTCTTCAATAACAGCCAGAAACCTTGGAGTTATGATTGATGATCAGCTAACTTTCTCATGCCACATTGCTAAAACTGTCTGTTCCTGCAGATTTGCTTTATTCAACATTAAGAAGATCAGGCTCTTTCTTTCCGAACATGCTGCACAACTCCTTGTTCAAGCTCTTGTTCTGTCCAGGCTGGACTATTGCAACGCTCTCTTGGCAGGTCTTCCAGCCAGTTCTATCAAGCCTTTACAATTAATCGAGAATGCGGCAGCAAGATTAATTTTTAATGAGCCAAAAAGAATACACGTCACACCTCTATTTATCAATTTGCACTGGCTACCAATAGCTGCTCGCATAAAATTCAAGGCATTGATGTTTGCCTACAAACCACCACTGGCTCTGCACCCCTTTACCTAAATTCATTACTTCAGACTTATGTGCCCTCTATAAGCTTGCGTTCTGCAAGTGAACATCGCTTGATTGTGCCATCCCAAAGAAGCACAAAGTCACTTTTACGGACTTTTAAATTAAATGGTTCCCTCCTGGTGGAATGACCTGCCCAACTCAATCCGAGCAGCTGAGTCCTTAGCCATCCTTTAAGAATCGGATTAAAACACATCTCTTCCATCTTTATTTGACCCTCTAACTTTTTCACTCACTATTCTAATTCTATTTAAAAAAAAAAAAAAAAATACCTTTTTAATCTTTTTGTATTCTATCTATTTTCTTTTCATTTATTTTACAATTATAAAAAAAAGACCTCTAACACTAGCTTGCTCTATTCTTTTTCTATTCTATCTGTTTTCTTTTTATTTATTATATTATTTAAAAGCCCTTGCTACATTTACTGTGTTTAGGCTAACTGAGACTTGTTATAGCACTTATATATCATTGCTCTTTTGTTGTTTTTGATTGCTTCCATTGTCCTCATTTGTAAGTCGCTTTGGATAAAAGCGTCTGCTAAATTACTAAATGTAAATGTAAAGGTACAGGAAGTCTGAAATGTAGGACTACCAGACTAAGGAACTCCTCCTTTCCCTCAGCTATTAGACTTTTAAATGGGTAGCCAGTGGACACAGACTAGTCTCGCTTATCTCTAGAATATCTAGAATAGGTGGACTGAACTGCTACAGCTCAATTTACACACATGTAAATGTTACTGCTGCTATTTCTTATCAAGTAATTTCATCTCGATTTGCACATTGTTAATGTTACAGCTGCTGTTATTATGTAGTTGCACTCAATTTGCTACAGGCTACTGTACTATTGTTTTGCACAAGTCAATATTGCAAACTCGCACAACAGATGTACATAGTCTATATTTCTATACACATAATCTATATTTCTACTTATGCAACATAGCTATACTTTGTTTTTTGTATGTACTGTATATGCATGTTTGTTTTCACATCTGTTATCTTTTTTTTTTACATAGTTTGCACTTCTTGGCAAGTCTTGGCATTCAATATGGACAGCAAAGAAAGAATTTCATTGTACAGTGAAACTTGTTTTCCTCACTGTGCACATGACAATAAACGCTTTGAATCCTTGAATTAACATAGTAGAATGAAGCGGAACGAGGCTGCTGAACGAGCGTGACACACTGCTTGAAAGCAGTGTAGTTTTTATTATGCCACAGTCGACTGCTTCTGCTCCTTCCAGTCGTGCGTATGTGGGAAAAAAACAGTGCTCTTTTATCATACTTGATATTTTTGAAAGTTCTGTTATAATGCTACTCTGTCTAATCATCACCGGTCTATTAAAGCGTCTTTGGTGTTTCCATGTTTTCTACAAATCAAAATCAGAAATCGAGGGATTGTGACATCATTGGCAGGTGACACAATGACACTATGGACACGGTCCGTGTCACTAGTTAAAATTGCTTATTTCTCTGAATTTAAACATTCTTTGAAATATTTGGGATAATGTAAGAACACAAGTCAGCAACATATATAACACTTCTAGTGGTTTTTGGATATTTTAATTGAATAATCTTACATGTGTGCCTTTAAGGGTGATTTCCGATGACAGCACTGCACACTGCATTTGTTAAGTGTGTCTTACAAGCTATTATTAAAAGTAAAACTACCTTCCGTTTCAGTCTCTTTCAATATAAAAGTCTTTACCACTGATTCTTAAAACAAAAACAGTGTCTCTTGTCACCATCTAATGGAGGAACAATGTCACTAAATTCACCATCACACACACACACACACACACACACACACACACACACACACACAAACACAACACACTCTGTTTCCCAATACTTAATACTACTTTTATATATAAAAAATTATTTATTGAATAATAAACAACAACAGCCATCATAAAAGTTGCTAGACAATTCAGTCAAAAGTACGAAGTGTTTGATGTGAAATGTGGTCTTGAATTTAGATTTAATGTTACGTGATGAGATTTCGCCCTCAGCCAAACTATTTGCTCTGAAACAAATAATAGATTAATAAGACCAAAGACTGCCCTTTAGATTTACCCAAAACAAATGATATCTCATGTTTGACCACTATAGAGACATCAGAGCCAGCGGTGATTTCCAGCAGATCTGGTCGAGGTGAGGCTGCTCTCGGCGGGTTCATGAGCGCTGAACGCCTTGGAGCTCACATCTCCGAAAGTGTCAAAGCAAATTTTCAAATAGATGTGATCTTTATTAACAAACAGCATATCTGAAGTCTAAATAAGCACATTCTTGTCTAAAAAAACTCTTAAAACTACATTCCATCACAAAAACAGTATTATTTTTAAATTTGAGTGGATTTGGGTGTCCGCCATGACACTCTCTGAGAGAAGTAATACTGCAAGCGGAGTGATACAAACAGTGAAAGGGCGTTCCTGTAGCAATACCAGTAAAATATCTCACGGTTCTCAACCAATCAGATTTGAGAACCAGATTTTTGTGTGCAGCATGCATCAGACAGTTTGTAAGTGCAGTAATGGTTTGTTTTGTAGGGGTCTGTAAATGAAGAGGTGAACTCAACCATACGACGCTTCTTCTGCTACAACAACACATATAATGACATGGCAACCCTGTTTTTCAACCCTCAAGAGGTGGCAATCCACCAGCTCTTCCACCAGAATGGTGAGGAAAATTACATGCAGCGAAATGCTATTTATAATTTGCATATTTTGCAAGTTCTCCTGCAACTTAGGTTCTTTAGGCATTTGAGATTATTTAACTTCAAGCCTTGAACTTTACCCCAACAAATGAAAATTATGTCATTTATTCCACCTCAACCTGTATTAGAGCCTCTTGATGGTTCCAAAAATCATAATCATGTTATTTATTGTGGTCAATATTGAGATCGCAGTTAATCAATGAGTTTGGAAACATCATGCATTTATTGTATTGTTTAACAGTGGATTTTCTTTGAACTTCAACACACACTGCCGTTCAAAAGTTTGGGATCAGTAAGGTGTTGAATGGGTTTTTGTTATTTTTTATATTTTTTAAAGATTTTTTTTATGATGTTTATTGTTGTATTTATTTATGTATTTATTTAATCAAAAATATAGAAAATAAAATTAATATTGTGTAATAATATTGGAATTTAAAATAACTTTTCTATTTTAATATATTGTAAAATGTACTTTATTAATGTGAGATAAAGCTGAATTTTCAGCATCTTTTCTCCAGTCTTCAGTCTTCAGTGTCACGAGATCCTTTAGAAATCATTCTTGATGAGCATAAGAGACTTCATGAAACATAAAAAATTTTACTAATCCCAGATGTTTGAGCGGCAGTGTAGTTCAGCTGAATATATATATTTATATTTATATTTATATTTATATTTATATTTATATTTATATTTATATTTATTTATTTTTATTTATTTTTATTTATTTGTGTGTTATTGTAGTTTAGTAAGTTAATTTTAATATTTTTTTTTATTATTTTTTTTTTTATTATTATTTTTTTTTTTTTTAAACTTACTGAAAACTATTAAACATTTATGAAGGACTGAAATCACACTGCTTTAAAGGAAAAGGGTGTGCTGGATTTATAACACAGGACAAACCAAAAGCCTCATTGCAAAATGGAATTGCTTTATCTCGAAAACAAAGTTTGATTTAACAGCATGCCTGAACCTCTATGATGTTTTGCTCTGTAGAAATCATGTTGACGTTTCTGAGAAGTGCATACCATTATTTTCTAACCCTTTTCTGTCTCTCTCCCTCCTTTGTCTGGTTTTGTTGACAGCTACCTTCAGTCCCGTCACACTCTCGCTGTTCTTTGTTCTGTATTTTTTTCTGAGCTGTTGGACGTATGGTGTGTCTGTTCCCAGTGGTCTGTTTGTCCCGTCTCTTCTCTGTGGAGCTTCACTTGGGCGCCTAGTGGCCAATGTCCTAAAAATGTAAGATTTATTCCTGTTTACAGTCTAATAAGAACTACCAAGGGAACCTGTTAGAACAGGACACATACGTTTATCATGTCTTATGCATCATAATTTCTCAGCCCACACTTAGAATGCTGTTTTTTAATGTGTGTAATTGCAGCAACTTTCACATGCAAATATATTCGGGGACCTTTGCCTTGATTGGAGCAGCTGCCTTTCTAGGAGGTGTGGTCAGAATGACCATCAGCCTGACAGTCATCTTAATTGAATCGACCAATGAGATCACATACGGACTTCCCATTATGATAACACTGATGGTAGGAATGCAAAAATCATTATATGACATTATATCTGAAATCTGATTTTGCTTTTTGTTGTTGTTGTATGGGAAATCATCATCTGGGATGTTTGTGTGATTAATGAGTCAAATTGTTTCAATTATATCAGAATGTCTTTAAGAATGTCTTCCTAATATAGCAAAATGAGAATTTAATGATTTAAAACATACAAATTACTTATCATGCACTACTAGCTGGTATTGTGTGTCTGTCAGGTGGCCAAGTGGACAGGCGATTTCTTTAATAAGGGAATATATGATATTCATATTCACCTGAAGGGAGTCCCGCTGCTGGAGTGGGAAACAGAGGTCGAGATGGACAAGTGAGACCATTTTATTATTAAACTTGCCACAGTTTGTAGCCCAGAAGTTTTTAGATATTAAGCTACACTTAATTTCATGTCTCTGTTGCATAGCATTATTTGTCATCTAATGCAAGTGTAACAAAGTTCGTAGTGGGAAGGAGGAGGCGGGAACCGGCGAGCATTCAAACAAAAACTTTAATAATATTATAAACACAAAATAGCGCGACAGCCCCTCTGCGTTTTTGTCTGCTGTGACTTATTCGTCTTGCTTTTTATTTATTTATGCGATTTTTTTTTTTCACTTCATCTCTCTGTCAGATTAACGGCCAGTGACATCATGGTGCCCAACCTGACGTATGTGTATCCTCACACCCGTATCCAGTCTCTGGTCAGCATCCTGAGGACCACAGTCTATCACGCTTTCCCCGTCGTCACCGAGAACAGAGACAATGAGAAGGAGTTCATGAAGGGCAATATCCTCATCAGCAACAATATCAAATTTAAGGTACAGCATGACACCAGTATTGAACTACAGCGTTTTGACCACAAGATGGTGCAAACAGACTCTTTTTTTTTGTTTTTTTATAAATGTCTCACTCAGTAGCACAGAAATGATTTTTATGAGCCTTGATTTTCCGGTCATGTACTTTGGTGTAATATCACTTCTGAGTGATCAAACTTTTTTTTGAATGGTGGATGATAAAATGGTCTACATTTTAACTAAGGAACTGAGCCATAATTAGAAATCAGATTATCATGGAGAACTGGTGCTTTTGACCTGAACGTATGCAGTTTTTCTCATTTGCTTTAGTTTTGTCCTTGAAACAGCTCGTACAAGCAGCACCACACAATGATGCTCCAAAAGGCTTAAAACCTGCAAAAAGCCTATAACTTGCTCAAAATTTCTGTCATTGAACATCAATGCCATCACAAAAAGTTCTTGTGTCATTGTTCACAAATAAGATCAAAATGCTTAGCCAATGTTGTCAACATAAGTCACCTTTATTTATATAGTGCTTTTAACAATACAGATTTTGTCCAACCACTTTACAGTATGAAATATGAAAATAGTATGTCAATAATCCTAAATGTCAATAGTAAACACTCATTTTTTCAGTTGAAGGCAGTTCATCATTGAATTCAGTGATGTCATCATCCAGCTCAGTTCAGTTTAAATAGTATCTGTGCAGTAAAGTCAACGATATCGCTGGATATTGGTGTCCCCAACTAAGCAAGCCAGAGGCGACAGCGGCAAGGAACCAAAACTCCATCGATGACAGAATGGAGAAAAAACCTTGGGAGAAACCAGGCTCAGTCGGGGGGCCAGTTCTCCTCTGACCAGAAGAAACCAGCAGTTCAATTCCAGGCTGCAGCAAAGTCACATTGTGCAGAAGAATCATCTGTTTCCTGTGGTCTTGTCCCAGTGGCCGTCTCCGAGACAAGGTCTTTACAGGGTATCTGTCTCTGGGGCACATCTAGTTGTCCTGGTCTCCGCTGACATTCAGGGCTGTCGAGGTAGTCTCTAGGTGCTAAACCACCACCTGATCTGGATACAGACCGGATCTGGGTGGCTGTGGTGACCTCAGAATAAGAAAGAAATATTAGCCATTCTTCTAACGATGTAGCAAGTACATTGGGTGTTATGGGAAGTGTTCCCGGTTCCGGTTTACCTAATTAATGCAGCCTAAAAAAATCCTTTAACGGATTTGGATATTAGAAGTGTATTAGTATGTTATGTGTAAGCCAGGTTAAAGAGATGGGTCTTTAATCTAGATTTAAACTGCAAGAGTGTGTCTGCCTCACGAACAATGTTAGGTAGGTTATTCCAGAGTTTTGGCGCTAAATAGGAGAAGGATCTGCCGCCCACAGTTGACTTTGATATTCTAGGTATTATCAAATTGCCAGAGTTTTGAGAACGCAGCGGATGTGGAGGACTATAATGTAACAAGAGCTCGTTCAAATACTGAGGTGTTAAACCATTCAGGGCTTTATGAGTAATTAGCAAGATTTTCAAATCAGTACAATGTTTAATAGGTAGCCAGTGCAGTTTTGACAGAACCGGGCTAATATGGTCATACTTCCTGGTTCTAGTAAGAACTCTAGCTGCTGCATTTTGGACCAGCTGGAGTTTGTGTATTAAGCATGCAGAACAACCACCCAATAAAGCATTACAATAATCTAACCTTAAGGTCATAAACGCATGGATTAACATTTCTGCATTTGACATTGAGAGGATAGGTCGTAATTTAGATATATTTTTGAGATGGAAAAATGCAGTTTTTCAAATGCTAAAAACATGGTTTTCTAAGGAAAGATTGCTATCAAATAGCACACCTAGGTTCCTAACTGATGACGAAGAATTGACAGACAGCCATCAAGTCTTAGACAGCGTTCTAGGTCATTACCTGCAGAGTTTTTGGTCCTATAATTAACACCTCCTGTTTTTTCAGAATTTAGCAGTAAGAAATTACTTGTCGTCCAGTTTTTTTATATTGACTATGCATTTTGCTAGTTTTTCAAATTGGTATGTTTCGCCGGGCCGCGAAGAAATATAGAGGTGAGTATCATCAGCATAACAGTGAAAGCTAACACAGTGTTTCCTGATGATATATCCCAGGGGTAACATGTAAAGCATGAAAAGTAACGGCCCTAGTACTGAGCCTTGAGGTACTTCATACTGCACTTGTGATCAATATGATACCTCTTCATTCACTGCTACGAATTGATGCAGATAAGTATGATTTGAAACAAGCTAATGCACTACCACTGATGCCAACAAAGTGTTCTAGTCTATGCAAAAGAATAGTGTGGTCAATACTGTCGAACACAGCACTAAGATCCAGTAGCACTAATAGAGAGATACAACCACGATCAGGTGATAAGAGCAGGTCATTTGTAACTCTCTAATGAGAGCAGTCTCAGTACTATGATACAGTCTAAATCCTGACTGGAAATCCTTACAGATACCATTTTTCTTTAAGAAGGAATATAATTGTGAGGATACTTGAACAGAAAAGGGAGATTCGAGATTGAGTGTATATATATATATATATATATATATATATATATATATATATTTATTTATTTATTTTTTTTTTTTTTTTTACCAAGTTCTGTCATGAAACTCTAGATGGCGCAGGCTGATGGGTCCTGGAGAAGTTTTGACATGTCCTGACTTTTGTGCTTTTTTCAGTTACTTATAAACAAATACATGGCTAAGGTCTGAAAACACTGTATTCAGTACAAACTGGGCTACAATAATATGTGAGCAGCATGTATGTACATGATTGTGTTTTTGAGAAAACAATGTTTTTGCGTGGTTAGTGAAAAACAAAAATTTTGAAGTCACTGAAATAAGGTCATAAAACACATACAGAACATTTGTTTACAAGACAAGAATTTTTGCTTCAAAACGATGTGAAAATCATCTTGTTTACTCACTAAGACACTTTTTGTTTCGAAAGGGCATATGTGAGTAGGCGTGATTGACCGTGAATATTACTGTAATTAACACCTGAGAAGACAAAGGCCCGCATAATGAGCTGCATAATGAGCCTTTCAGTCAGGTGTGTGACCGAGAGGGAAGAGTTACAAGAAAGAATGTGAGGACAAAATAAATGTATCTTTTTTTTATGTTTGTAGTTTATTTAGAATATATTTAATTATCCCACAAAATAATTTGAGATTCACTTGCAAGTGCAGTTAAACAGTTTATTAGGAACAATCAAAGCTGACTTTCAAAGCTGAATTTTTAGCATCATTACTCCAGTCACACGATCCTTCAGAAGTCCTTTTAATATTCTGATAAAAAAAAAAAAAAACATTTATTATTGTTATTATTGTTATTATTATTATTATTATTATTGTTAATGTTGAAAAGAGCTGAGAATATTTTTTTTCAGTTTTTTTTTTGATAAATTGAAAGAACAGCATTGTTTGTAACATTTATCGTATTAATTGTTTTTATTTATCTTCACGTGTGTGCTAAATAAAAGTTTTAATTTCTATATATACTGACTCTAAGCTTTTGTGTGTTATAGTGTATATTGTTACACTTGGAGTAAGACTGGAGTAATGATGCTGAAAATGTAGCTTTGATCACAGGAATAAATTACATTTTAAAATATATTCAAATAGAAAGCAGTTATTTTAAATATTAAAAATATTTCACAATATTACTGCTTTAGCAAACTGGTATTGACTTGTATTGTGTAATGCTGAAATATAGAAATGAACATCACATAACTAGCATTTCCAAAGTGTATATTATGTGATCTCAAATAAACTAAATGATAAACTGCATAAAAAGTAAAAGTAAAGCTATAATAACGGTCACGCAGTTTGCACAAAAAGGTGTTGTCAGCGCTGCCCTGATGATTTTATCAGTTAGCCTATACAGTGTAGCAACTTAAAGACTACACATGACATTTCTCACTAGCGATGTAATAACAGCGCTGTTTAGAGACGCTGCAGCAGAAGAGTGTTTAGAGACGCACACAGAGGTACGTTAGCCTAATTCACACAATCTCTCTCTCTCTCTCTCTCTCTCTCTCTCTCTCTCTCTCTCTCTCTGTGTGTGTGTCTCTGTTGCTCTCGCTCTCTTTCTAATAACTTAATTAATAACTGCATTAGAATGCTATCAATGTCTCAAGCCTCCGTTAACCAGTTTAAAACGACGTTTTGGTATTAGCAAAAGAGGCATTGGATGAGATGCGGAAGAAATAGTCCTACTCACAATAACGATTTAAGTACAAAAACCGGACGAATCCCTTTAAATAAATTGTCGGATAATTCTAATTCTAACTCCGCTTCGTGTCGTGGCCGCATCACCATCTCGGGTGTGCATTATTTTTCTAATAATTCAACGGCCCGTCGTCAATTATTCCTTACATATATACATACACATATAAAAAGACTTACTCATGTTTATGATCTTTGCTGGATAAAGCGCTTCATTCTTTTTTCTGAGGAAATCCAAAACTCAAATCCTGAGGTAATCCTCAGCGCATCTTCTTGGGGTGAATTATGTCTTATTCCTCTCAGCGTGAAGCAAACAGTAAAATAAATAAAATAAAAATTTGAAGAACAATCTCGCTGTTTTGTTTTCTGCGGTATGGGTGTTTACACGCCGCAAGCTTCACGTGGAACATTACAATCTCAATATCGCGTTCAGCGCGGGGGCGTGGTCGCATTAGATATAATGAAGGGAGACGTGAAAGTCGGACATCGCATTGTTTGCATTACTTTATCACAGAATATTATTTTAGTTTAAAAGAAGACATGTCAAGCTTTCTATAGATATCTCTCTCATGTCTCTGTGTTGAGTATTTGCTGAGTTATAGTTCATTTTAATGATGCGTTTCTAAATGAAGATCACTGTAGACCAAGGCTGCAGACAGCGCACCTTGTTTGTTTTGTTTATTTTGTAAATGCACAAAGTTTTGTTGTTATTATGTGTGGATACAAATAAATGTAGACCCTTCACAGATTCGATTGATGTATTGCTCTTATCTGTACGATCAAAACTGAAAGTGTAATTTAAGTTCTTTTCGGGGTTATCAGGAGAAGATACCTCAACACAGAGTTAACATAACTGATGACTAATGTATTCTTAGCATTAAAAGACTTGTCACAAGCTGATTGGTTCATGTTGCATACGCAGCCAGTGAGCTTGCTGCTTTACATTTTAATGGCTAATTAGCATTCGCTTGAGCATTGCGGCGTGCTTTCGGAGTTCCTCTGAAACACTCCACCTTCCCCAGCTCCACCTGTATAGATCTGCTACAGGTTATTTTATATGCTATTTGTGCAGCAGCAGTACGTCTTAAATACTCACAGCACCATATCGGCTTATGTATTGGCAGTAGTAAGTTCCTGTACTTGCTTGCAGCAGCAGCAGCAGCAGCAATAATCTACAAATATAGCAGCAGCAGCATAGCAGATCTATTCCTCCAGACCTAATTAATGTATTATTAGTAATAATAGTAGTATTAATAAATCCTGCAAAAGGATTGTTCATTGTTAGTTCATGATACCTAATGCATTAATGTTAACAAATTGAACCTTATAGTATGTCTTTTTGTTTTCATGTCCAAAAAAACCTGTTTCCTGTCCTTCAGAAAAGCAGTGTGTTGACGCGTGCGGGGGAGCAGAGGCGGAGGTGTCAGTCCATGAAATCATACCCGTCAAGTGAGCTGCGCAACGTGTGTGCCGAGCAGACTGCTGTGGAGCCGGCGGAGGAAGGGCAGGACATCCTTCAGCAGATGCTGGAGAGGAGGTCAGGCGATGAACTTTGACCTTTCACCTCCAGAACTATTATCACCCTGTTCCTGCTGAAAAGTGTAGATCTTAAGAGAACATGGAGTCAAACATTACACAAGATGGAGCTGTATGACAGTACTCTGCATGTAGTGTATATTGTCACACAAATATTTACTCCATATTCTGTACTTATCGTGTTTATAGCTAGAAGTCCACTTATAATTGTATTCAAGGTTTCCTACACCAAAAACAGCATTTAGTGACACTTCGAATTTATCAAGTCTCCTATATATAATCCAGGGCAGACCTAAATATAGGAGGTCACATCATTTTTGAAGGATTTCCTTCATGCTGTTTATTTTTAATAAATTATGTTAGTGGACTGTGAAGGAGCTTTGAATTGTGACAGTATTGTGGCTGAGACAAATGTTTTTTTCCTCCACCTGAGTCCTTGAAATGCATCTGCTGTCTGTTGTTGTTGTGGTGGATGTTGGCAGACACGTGCCGTACCCAAACCTTTACCCGGACCAGTCTCCCAGTGAGGAGTGGAGCATGGAGGAGCGGTTCCGGCCGCTCACCTTTCACGGGCTCATCCTGCGCTCACAGCTCGTCAACTTGCTGATCCGCGGCGTCTGCTACGCTGAAAACCAGTCGGTCAGTGTCAGTCAGACCCCTTCCTACCTCGCTTTTGTTTGTTCTCTTCCTGTCTCTTCTCCATCTCTCTTGCCTTTATTTCCCTCATCTTACTTTTCAGTCTTTTCAAAGGCAGTAAAACCATCACTTATAGTTGTGCCCTATACTTACGGTTATTTGAAAGTGAATATGACATTATACTGATTCAGTCTGGTTTACAATAACTGTTTCTGGTTTTATGTTTTTTATATTTTATTAAAATGTCATCTCCACCATTTTGCAAATGTAATCAAGAAAGCACGGGCAGGGAAGAAAATTATTAACTAACGTTCAAACATATTTTGTCTAATCAAATCCTACCAAGTAAAATCAAGTCCTGTACACTTCTTTTTATTTCTAGATATTCTGCTTCGCTCAGAAATATGTTACATTGATAGGAGCATTATACAAAAATGTTTTTGATTCCAGAGGGAAAAAATAAGCACCTTTTTTATTAATGTCACCATGCTCTCCTGTTTTCTTAACTACAGATCAAAACCCAGTAATTTCTATTGAATGTGCATGTTTAAATCTTAAAAGTAAAAAAATGTACTTGCAGAAAATATATTAATAAAATAAAAGGCCACTTAAGTGTACTTGGAGGGTGTGCATGGATGACTGTTTCTTAACACACTTTTAAAAAGTGCACTTAAATAAAAAAT